>NC_141055.1:51443726-52043726 GCF_041138505.1 Cibotium barometz
TCAGAGGCCATCGGCTATCCGAGCCGTCAGAGGGCACCGGTGGTCAGAGTGGTCAGAGCACACTAGAGGCTAGAGTGGTCGAAGAGGTGATGGTGGGAAGCTCTTGGTGGAGTGTGGAGGACCTGGCTTCCCATCTAGAGCACCCCCAACAAACACCCCTAAGAACTCCACAAGGTATGCATTTTCTTGCAGTAGAAATAGGGACAAGGGAGGCCTCAAGAGAACAATTGCATTCTTCTTCCAATGAGAAATCCAATAGGGATGCAGTGGAAAGAAATAAAGACACGTCACCAATCAAAAGGTATTTCTGATATACGGACTATCACACATGTGATAGGGCACATATCACATAAATAAACATATAGATCACCACTTAAATGGTTTGTGATATATGGCCTATCAATCTGGATAAATACATATGACACTACTACAAGATGACCCATTTCACATGCCTAGTTTCGATGGTGGTCGTTGAAATACACGTCGCAAATCACATCAAAATAAGCGTTGCTATACGGGGTGGAAATTCAAATTTTGAATTTGAATTTCCATAAAAAAGTGAACTGAATAGGTGTCAAAATAACTGTCAAAATGCCCATCAAAAATAGTTTTTATCAACTTTATTTCGATGTTGTTATCGACGCCTGTATCAACACGTATTTTGACATCTATTTCAACTCTGAGAAATTTTTAACATATCTGCAATGCCTCACTATAAGCATTTTCAAAAACTAAAACAGGTTCACCTCTCTCCCCAAAAATCTATGCGTTCTCTCCTCTCACCTCCCTTATCCCCCTAACCCTAAACCTAAGCCCTTCCCCCATCCCTTTCTTGGTTTTTTTTTTGTATGTGTGTGGTACTAAGATGCTCTATTTTTTGTTTATTTTTTAGGTTCTATTCTCTCCCCCAAGTTTGTGCAAGTTTTCTCCTCTCACCTCTCACCTCTCACCTCTCACCTCCCCCATCCCTAAACCCTAAACCTAAGCCCTTCCCCCATCCTTTTCTTGCTTCAAAGTTTTTGTGTGTGTGTGGGCTAACATGCTGTGTTTTTTGCTTGTTTTGTAGCTTCTAATTGGCCTCATGTTGCACCTTTCATTCCAGGTAGCCCTTATCCTTTTTTCTTATTTTTTATTTATTATTTACCTTGCTTTCGATTATTGCACCCTTGGGTGTCGGGGTTTAGGATTAGATTAGGCTCAAGCATGCATGCATCTACCTTAAGCTTATTGCATAGATTAAGCTCTATGCATATAGCTTAATCTCTACATTAAGCTCTATGTATAGAGCTTAATCTATGCATAGAGCTTAATGTAGAGATTAAGCTCTATGCATAGAGCTTAATCTCTACATAAAGCTCCTTGTATAGATGTTAATCTATGCATAGAGCTTAATGCAAAGATTAAGCTCCATGCATAGAGCTTACTGCATGCATTAAGCTATATGCATAGAGCGTAATCTATGCATTAAGCTCTATGCATAGAGCTTAATCTATGCATTAAGCTTTATGCATAGAGAATAATTGCTACATTAAGGTCTATGCATGCATTAAGATCTATGCATAGAGCTTAATCTATGCATAAGCTCTATGCATAGATCTTAATGCATGCTCAACTACTTCGAGTTGTAGAAGATGAGATCATTTGAGAGGTTATTGCCATGGTGGTGAATCAAAAGATGCTTCTTCCCCTTAGTGCCATGAGCACCCACACATTACGAGTTGTGAGGGGACACTACGCTTGCGCTCATCCCACCGCTTTGCCCAGAAACTGCTCTACCCCCAATCTTACTCATCCCGATACAAAGTAGTGCACGAAAATGTGGTCCTAGATGATGTTGGCAACGAGATGAGTTCTCGAATCTGTGAGTTATGCCATATAACATTTTCCCATAACTACATGACTACACGGCATAAAGTTGATAGCCCAAAGAAGGAAGGAGTCGTGAATCAAATCAAGAGTAATTTTATGCCAACACCACCAGGTAGTCAAGAGTTTCATCCTAGATGGATAAAAGATGACATGGTGAATGTGATGAGGCATTGGCACAACAACGTCACACGCAAGGTAAAGACAAGGGTTCAAAAGCCTTGGAATTGTACATAAGAGATTTGGGAAGAGGAGAGTATAAAGAGCCATGAAAAATCCCCAAAGGTATAAGCAGCAGAAGACGGCTATACTGAAGTGAATGAAGAGTGTAGAGAGCTCCCATCTTGGAAGCTGTGGTTGGGATACTTTCCGCACATACTTTTTTTTGCATAATGGGCATTTCATTTTTGTTAATAACTATTCATGCTTCATGCTTCCAGTAAAGAGTGGTCTGTCATGTAATGCGGAGGAAAGGTACACCCTAATCTACGGGACATATGCCCTCTTCGAGCAACTTGAGTAGGAGGGCGTCAATGTGAACTGGACGGATGTGGTGAATATGGTAAACCTCTACATTTCGCACCCCTCAAAAAGTCTTTTCCTCACTTGTCGTTTCTAAGTTTTTTCCCCTTGAATACTCTTTTTCAGGGACCAATGCCAAACCCTGAGGGAAACCATGATGATTAAGTTCTATGTACAGGACTTGAGACTCTAAATACATTTTTGTTGGTTCTATGTATAAGCATATTTTGTGTACATATTTTTGTTGGCTCTATGAGCTATGTAACTTCTTCAACTTATAAAAATCTAAGTTTTGTGACCTTTGAGTATAGAACAAGGATGTATTCTATAAACTTATATACCAGTACATTCAGCTGTAGGACTGCACCTTAGTGTACCATTATTCAAAAAATAAATAAAACCTACATCTATTGTAATGGATGTTGTAAGTATCAAAATACCAGTCAGAACAAGCGTCGTTTGTCAACATCAAAAACAGTGTCACAATAAGCATCGAAAAGGTAGTAAAAATAGCTATTACTTTTAATGATTTTAATGACACGTATTTCAACACATATATACACATGTATTTACACATGCATATCGACGGTTCCATATCGACGCTTTCAAAGATTTTTTACATGTTTATTTCCATTTAAAAAATATCAAAAATCAACCTGCCTGTAATAGTGTGAAAGAGGCCATTAAGATCAATGCTAGAAAGGTATATTTAAAAGTGTATGGCCATCCTATCCATCATAATCTAGATTATCCACATTATTTTTTTGCAAAGATGTATATAAATTCCCTCCTCCATGACATCGGGTAAAGGGATGTTATATGGCACAAAAAGAATTGGAACAACATGTATGTAAGCCTATTTAGCTACACCGCTACACTGAGAACTTATCCTTACTCATGCTAAACTAAGGAGCATCCTAGCTAATTTCTTGACCCACTTCAAAATATAGCATAACCATTAGCTTGTGATAATGTGAAACAAACCTTGCAAGTATATTTTCTTGAATTGGGCACAAAGTTGGTTGCTTTGACTAGGTTATGATAGTTGAACTTTACACATGGATGTGGACCATATGCATGCTGACCTTTTTTCATCAGAATTGCTTTGCTGCGCACAGGGGCACATCATGCATGTGCACATACACACGCATACACCTCTCAATATGAATGGAATAGGGGCATATGCACATGCACACATATACAAACTTTTCTTAATATAAAGGGGTCAAGGGTATGATCATGCAAGGGATGGATGGGGGTAGCTTGAGGAAGACATAGTAGACGGGGACCTACCTAAAAGGAATGTCAACAAGCAAAGTGATTTCATGGGAAGTGACGTGGGTCGCATGCTTAATGCCTAGCAAATTTAGTATCTTTAAGTAAGGAAAAAGAAAGAGGAGCCAAACGAGTACTTTGAGCCAAAAAAATAAAAATAAAAATGGACTCAATGTAAATGCTTGGGAAGGCAGGCCAAAATAAAAAGAGAAAGGGTCTTTAGCTCAGGATAAGGACTTGAGTGAAGGAGGTTTTACATTATATGAAACCTAATGGGCTAGAAGCCCTTTTAAAAAAAGGAAGAGATCTCCCGCCCGAGTCCCCACGCTCAATCGCATGCATGCTGTTGTCTTCTCCCTTAGCTGGGGGTCAACCAGGCATGTACAATCAACTGCTGCAAACTCCGTCCTCGGCATTGTGAACACGTGTAAAATTGACTGGTTTTGGCCTCACTAAGGTTCATCCTGGACTCTAGTGGTTTTGGCCTCACTAAGGTTCATCCTGGACTGCGCGGGGCTGCGCTTGCACATGCTTCGGTCAAGGCGTGGGCTCTATCATAGGCTACGATCTCGTACAGGTAATAGCTCTAGTCAGACTACTACTTATATTTATTTCTACAATAACGATTTTTTACCAAAATTTTCGATCTTTCCAACAGAATTATGACGAGAAAACGCAGAGGAAACCAGAAAACAAATTCCCACTTTCAATCCTCACCGTTCACGTTCAATCCTCACACATTCACTCCTTTGTAATAAGAAGATCATCAATTGAGCAACTTCTGCTCACATTTGTATTGTTTTATTAGACGGAGCAGGAGAAGCATTAACTGAGCAAGTTTGAACTTACAATTCAGGCATTCGTCAACAACATGCTTGATGTTGTACGAAATCAAATTGCACAAGGATTCGGTTTTGGGGTCGTTGTAGAGGGGGCTAATGATCAAAATCTGCTTGAGGAAGGACTCTCTGCTCAATTCTACTATTGGGTAGAGAGGATCGGTCAAGCTGATGATGGAGCAGCAACTCCCAACACAGACGAAGCGGCAGGGCCTTCTGACAATAACCCACATCGCCATGACGAACTCTCTGTTATCACAGGTACCCAGAAAAGAATTCTCTTCTCCTAATTAGTAATAATTAGATATGCCCCCTTTCAACTAATTAATCAGGCCTAACGGGTCTAGTTAATTAATTGAAACCTTAGTTTTTTAAGGTCCCATTTCTCTGTCCACCTCCAATTCCTCATCCTTCTCCTCCTACCTCTTGCTCGTCTGTCTACCACTCCTCCTCCTCCTTATCCTCCTCCCACTTTGATGCTCCTTGTCATCTTCTTACTACAATTGCGTATCACCTCTTCAAAATATGGGTCCCAAATTTTCCTTCACATTATTTAACTGGACTTGATATGTACGCGGCTTGCTGTTTTTATACCCGCTCACAAACAATCGAGAAGGCGAAGGCTCTCAAAGAAGCACGAAGCCTAAATATCTAAGGTTGTGTTGCAAGCTTAGCATTAATTAATTAATGAGCTTAAAATTAATTAATTAATGCTAAGGTTCCCTAAGTATGCTAAGGCTCAATAAGAGCTCCAACACAACTTGAAAGGTGTATCTCATCTTGAAAGGTTCAATAAGAGCTCCAACACAACTATGAATAAAGCATACTCCAATGTTCATCCTCCTTCTAGGAGTCAGCACAAGTTTCCTCTCCACGGTTTAAACAATAAAACATCCAACTCTTCTAAACTTTTAAGTGATTCAAGCATACAAGATTGTCCACCCTATAACTATGCCCTCTTCACATCCAATTATGACATCAACGTATTGGTATCTACTGGAGCTACTGATTTCCCTGACCTCATATATTCCACTAGTGAAAAATACTTTTTAATCATGCAGGCAGATTGCAATCTAGTACTCTATAAGAGCAACGATGATGGAACAAAAACGCCTCTTTGGGCTTGTGGGGATGCTTGTTATGTCAAAGGCTCTAACTGTTTCGCTCGCCTTAACCTAGATGGAACTTTTGCTGTGTATGATGGGAATGGAGACAATCTATGGTTTACACCCACACAATGTTCGAGTGGCCCAGGATGTTGGTCTGACACCTACCTTCCCGTCCAAGATGATGGAAATCTAGTTTTGTACCTAGCTTCTTGACACGGGGGCTGCCATTTGGGCAAGCAACACAATCCAATAACACAAACATTGCAATTTACCACAAGTAGAAGTTTGTGGTCTCCCCACATGTTTTGTGAGAAACAAAACCATGTATCTCTGAAGTATTGGATCTATAATTAGAATAAGCTTTCACACCTTGGTTTGTGGATTCCTAGGCAACCTTTTAAATTCCCATACGCTTATCCACATTTGAGGTTGTAGTAAAAGAACATAATTTTATATTCTCATATATGAGTAAATGCTTTGTTGATTTTAAGAGCCACATGCAAGCTGGTTATTGCTCCATATGTAATTTACATTATACAAGTCATAAGAGTTTGTAGATGAGGTTTATTGCTCATCTGGTTTACATTGAGAAGTCATATTGAGTTTGTAGATGAGCTTTCTTCAAAGAAGGTAGTACCATGGCTTATCTTGATTATTATGAGCCTACTTAAGCATATGGTTAATTTGTGATTAGCACTAGTCTTAGCACGATCTCAAATTGTTAACATCCAATGTCCAACACTTTCAATAGCTGCATCAATGTCATCTACCTTCTCAACCACATCATTTCCAATAGTGAATATTCTCTTTTATACATAACTTTGTTATAGGCTAGGACTTCGTGTAGTTCAAAGCTCTCACCATGTAATTGCCAAAATTGCCTTGCATATGAAATTTCTACCATACTTAGTACTTTATATGTGTTTCTCTTTTTGTATATTGCAATCCCTTTTTCAATCAAGTTCTTAACACATGGTTCACCTTGACCATTCTTCAAAAAGTCACCCCATGAGCATTTAGCCTTCAAGGCCGATCTTAAAACCAAAGTCTAATTATCATGCCAAGAGGGGAAAACATGACAAGTGCAATCAGCGGCCATGTATTCACTAGGAAGAATAAGAGAGCAATGTAGATTTTTGTCAATCTTTTATGAGGTAGAATCCCATCCTTATGACCTTGAATGACATGAAATGCTCATGTAAAAGCACTTCTCATATAAAAACGCATATATCAAATCTCATTATGGAGATTATTTTTCTTGATATTAACATATGTTGAAACTTTACACTCAAACATATAGCATCAATAGGGATCATGCAATTGATGCCTCAAAATATCATCTAAAAGTTCACCGCTACGTGCATTTATTAAATCAAAGGTAAAATAAATAAATAATGTAATACATATTTTTCCATTTTTGGTTCTCTTTAGCTTTGAAGCGCTCGTAATATGTGCTCAAAGATTTTAGCCAATGACCATGGCAGATTGAAGCAAGCATTTCTTCTTGACTACAGTCACTACTTTATCTATTTCCTTTTTCATGGAAGGGGAACATTTTTAAAAAGATATTGAATATACTTCTTAAATAGATTCAAAGATAGTATATGCATTACATCATACACTAAATCAAGTGACAAATTGAATCCATAGAGATTGTATAGTCTCCAAAGTATAAACTCACCTGAAAGCCCAGTTTCTATCCAAATTGCATCTTTTTCATTTTGTGTACAAGATATCCTAGATTTTGTTAGTGGCTTCAATCTTTTCTTCAATCGTTATTTTTTCTTGCATACATCTATCTTTAATGTGATTCCGATCATATATGTATAAAATCCCTTAAACCTTGGATTATCTTCCACTTAAGTGGCTTGAGTCTCTTTAACAAAATGAATGATCCCAACTTTTAAAAAGTCCTATTTTGCATTGTGTTGGATGATCATTTGCAATCATCATTTTTATAGCTCAAATTTTGCATTCCCTTGATTCTTGGGCATTAATAGTCTTAAGAATGCACCAAAAACATCACCAAAACTTTTGATGATTTTCTTATAACTCCATAGAATGAATAATACTACTGGTAATTACAAATCTAATGAGGATTTTTTGAGCATTTAGAAACATTATTTCCACAACATCATAATCTTTCTATGTTGTACCAGATGCTTGGAAACCATCCCAATGCAATATTGAGAAAAAAGTTTTCCCTATTTATAATTTCTCCATTTTTAATTAGATACTTAAGTAAAAGTCAACCAAAATATTTAGTTAATTTGTACCTTGCATATTTTCTTCGATCTTTTGATTGGTAGAGCTGACATTATTAACATGCAAAGTTGTATTCTCCAATTAGCTTAAATTTTAATAATGTTGAATGCCATTGAGGTGTAACTTGAAGGAAAGTTTATGTAGGATTTTCTATGATCATGATTGGAATAAACCACCAGTAACTATAAGGATGTGTATCAGCCATTCCAAGGCCCTTGAACATAGAATTCACTTGATCCCAAAAAACTTGAACTTTAATCCCATCAAGGTTTCACCAAACCATTTTGGTGGCAATTGGACTAATATCCTACTAAGGCTCCTTTTTTAAAGTTCCTCACACACTCTTGAACCTTCCATATCTCTCAGAATTATAAACAAAGCATCTTATCTTTTAATGATGGAAACCTGATGGAAACTTGGTGCTCATCCCACAAATCTTGAAGCTCTATTACTTTTTCTACCAATGAAATAATTTTAGGCTATGACACATTTCTAGATTATTTGAATATATTAAAGGACTCATGATTTGCTTCATTGAAATGAGATGGTATAGGAGTTTCCTCATAATCCATCTTATTCTAAGCATCTTACCCTGCAAAGAAGTTACTTTGAGATTCATCTTTGACTTCTAGAGAAGACAACCCCAAGTTGAGTCTTAGACTTCAATATCTATTTGTGAATCTTTGGTGCCTATAGAAAGTAAAAAGGTGGACATTGGGACCTTCGTGAGACGATATAAATTACAAGACACACCAAATTTTTCTTTCCTCACTTGAAGAGAGCCCTGCTCGTGACCTTGTGTGTGGCTCTCTACCATGATGAACAACATTAGCTTTATCCTCAAGAAGATTGACTTCTAGATCATTGCCATGCATGTTGTTCCTTTGATTTCTACTTGGCCACGTCACTACAAGGGATCGGGCTCATACCCGCGCTCCTAGCCGCTAAAAATGACTTGTGAAAAAAAGTAGCGGGCCCGTGTATCAGCGCGTGTATCATCGCGACCACAGACATGCGTGTAAAAGCGCGTGTATACGACCTCTCAGACGCGCTTATACACGGGTGTGTAGTCGCGTTCTTTTCACAGACGCGTTGATACATGCGGCTATACACGCCTTTTTTTAATTTAGACGCGCTTATACACGGGTGAATAGCCACGTTCTGTTCAGTTCAGATGTCTCAGACGCGTTGATACCTGCGTCTATACACGCGTTTCTTTAATTTAGATGCGCTTATACACGCATATTTTATAGAGTATCCGCGTAAATACACGCGAGTTTTAGCAGTTCTGACGCGTGTATACACGCGAACAGAGAGCAAAAAAAGAATCCAGAGAGTGCTATTTGGTGCCTGAATACTGTTCCAGCATTCCAGCACCCAATAACACTCTCTGGATTTTTTTTTTTGTGCATTAGACCATCCCATTAGACCATCCACGAAGAACATATGCACGAGGGAGATTAAGACAAGAACGACATGAATGCATACATTGTCAATACACGATTCAAGACAGACATGAATGTAATACTATCGATCAATCAATTCAATATTACTATCAAAATTTCATACATGTATACAAGGGAGTCCATATCTCGAAGTAGCCCATGGCTTCAGTTTACAAAAAAATATATACAATCACATCCTCAATATGGAATGTGATACTATAAGTCTGAGTACTACTCAGACCCAGATGATGACTCGGTGCTCCCTCCATGCTCAGATGAGCTCACATCGGTCGGAATGTCTGATGAGTAGTGCTCACGTCCACCCTCTGCAGTGGCGGCCGGTGGATCATCAGCAGCTTGTGCCTGTTCAAGTAATATATAGTATATAAGTATATATATATGTAATTCAATTAACCAAAATCATTCGTTTAGAATTTTCAAGTACCTGTCGACCGTATGGTCTCATGGCCATCTCAAACTGCGCATCCGTAATGCGTCCCTCGGCTCTAAAGATGGCCCACGTGTCACGTCTGCTATGCCAACGAGCATACGCAGTATCGTGGGTTGTGGGCTTCCTCCCCGTAACCCGTCGCTGTATCATAATCAACACAATTTGTAAGATTAAAACAATCATAGAATCAATGAATTAAGTAAACAATCAAATAAAGTGGCAAGATACTTACAAACTCTGCCTCCCATGACTCGACGCCGCCAGATCCGAAATGCGAAGATCCAATGGTCTCCATCTGGATCCGTCGTGCCTCCACATGCTACCTGCTCTTCACGCCACCCTCTGCTCGTTTCTTTGCCTCCTTCCACTCGCGTTTGTGCACAGTGGCAGGTTTCTCGGCAGGATAGCCACCCGCAGCTACATTTAGCCGGTCATCGTACGCGAGTTTTTTAAGGTGAGATCTTTTATTACTTAAGATCTCCCTTATTCGCGTCCTTCCCCATACATCCGAGAATGTAGCATGTGGGGGATTGGGGTACCGACTATGTACAACCTCTATCACCTCCCCAACTAATCGGCTATTTTGATCTTTAAATTTAATAAAACAATTTCTATATGAGTTTGATACTACCCCACGCATGTACTCCATTACCTCCCTCCCCCTCGCATCCATCACTATCCCGCCCCTATCCGTCACATCATAGCAGACCACTCTCTCCATCTCTCTCATCTCCTCCTCTTCCGAACTGTCTCCTCTAACTCTTCTCCCTCTATCTCCTCTCTCACCGCGTGCCCTACTACCTCCCCCACCTCCCCCACCAAAGCGCCCGCCGCATCCTCCACTCCCACTCTTCCTACTGTTGCGGGTGGAGTCACGACTGGGGGATTGTCTACGTGACGGTGGCTGTGAGCCCTGACGTGACGGTGGCTCTGAGGGAGCACGTGATGGTGGCTGTGAGGGTGTACGTGAGTGTGTCTGGGACGAGGTATGTCTCCTCGATGGACGTGGAAGAGGAGAAGCTGCATGCCGTCTCGTCGGACTCGGAGGAATAGATGGCACTGGAGTGCCCTGGATACTCGCGGTAGGGGTATAGACACCAGGCAGGGAAGGAGGGGGATGGGCATACATATACTCTGTAAGCTCAACCGAACTAGGATGGCGCCCAAAATGATTGAGCATCTCCATCAGCCAATTGCTGTACGCAAATGGATCGGATGAAGAACCTGGAATATCCATAAAGAACCTGCAACAAACATCTTCATGTACATCATGGGCTGTCTCTTGACTCACACAAATATCATCATTCAAGTCAGTTGTGTTGCCTGCAAATCATGAATTCTGAAACGCAGTCTCGTGTATACACCCGTGCAGAAACGCATGTATACACCCGTCAAAAAATGCGTGTATACACCCGTCAAAAAACGCGTGTATATCCGCGTGAACAGACTCTGCAGACAGATTACATGCGCTTTTACACGCGTTTCTACACGCGACCTGCGAAATTTTTTTTTCAAAAGGACCGACCTTCGACAAAGACAAAGTGTCCTTATAAAAGGACCATTGTCGCCCCTGTCAGAATCATTCACCCAATCGTGTGCACGGAAGCAAAAGGACGGAGACAAACCCAAAAAGCAAAGAGCAAATAGCATAAACAAATCAGAGGAAAGAGACAAGGCATAGGACAAACTGACTCACCTCTGAAAAAGTAAGTCTTCTCTGCTCCTTCTCTGCTCCCTCCTTCTCCCGTGTGTGCTCCTTCTCTGCTCCCTCCTTGCACTTAGGTTTCGTTACTGTTGGAAGAGGCGAAAACGAAAGCAGTGTTGATATGTTAGTTCAAAATCTATATTTGGGGAAGGCGGGCTATTTTTAGTTTGAACATACCGTCGCGTTTATAAACGCGTGTATATTCTCGTGTATGATATTTTAGCTGCGTTTATACACGCGTTTTGCAGGAATTACCCGCGTTAATACACGCGATTTTTAGGAAGTAGCCGCGTTAATACACGCAATTTTTAAGAAATAGCCGCGTCAATACACGCGATTTTTATACTTTCATTAAAAACATATTATGATTTTGTGTTTTCTGGTTTGTACATAGGATGTCATCAACCTCTTCAAGCAGTTCTAGGGAAGACTTTATTATTCTAACTTTTATTTATATTTTAACAGGTTTGAAAACATCGGGTAAACATGCATGTCCTGTTTGTGGCCCTTTGTTAGTACATGAGTATGCTGACGGTTTGTGTAAGACTATATTCGATAATCATCATCAATTTCTCCCCTCAGATCATCCTAAATATGTTGCTAGTAAGAGTAACATTCCTCCACAAACACTTCGTGCAAAAGATTGGAAGCGTATTTGGGAGTCTACAACTATTCTTCCTCCAGATGGCATGAACAGGTATAGTGATGTTTTTTCAATCTTGTTTTGTGTAGTCTCTAATTGGATTAAAGGTCACATAGAGCAATCCCTTGTGTAGGTACTCCATTTTTTTTCGGCTGCCATATTGGACCCATCTTAAGATCAACCATCTTCTTGATCCCATGCACATCTTCAAGAATGTGGGATCTGGTATTTGGGAACATATTATTGGTAAACGAGACAATGTTAGCGTACGTGAGGACTTGCGGGTCGCAGGACGTATGCGTCAAGCTTGGCCATGAGAGGTGGGTGGGCACGTTCGTCTTTCGCCTGCACCATGGATTATATCAAAGAAAGAGGAGAAGCAGGTAAAGCAGGCCATCACCACTTTGCGTACTCCCACTGGATGCATGAGATCATTGAAGGGAGCCTTTACAACCACTAAGAAAAGAGGCGTTGAGCAACTATATGGGTTGAAGTCCCACGATTGGCACAAGATGCTTCAAGTAAGTGTTTTCCAAGTCTTGTATGTACGTTGAAATTAAATTTTGTAATGCCATAAACCATACATACATGTGCTCTTATGTGCGCAGTTCATACTACCTACTAGCATCGACCATTGTGCAAATAAGAGTTTGAAAAAATGTATTTATAAGATGGGCGAGCTTGTGAGGTATGTAAAACCCATGCTCAGATCACCCTTCATTATACCTTGCAAAATGAACGTGCATGAGGTATAACGTACTATTTATTTATTTTTCAGATATGTTAGTTCCAAAGCAATTGATCCAGCCACGTTGGATGATGCGCGTGTTATGGCAGTGGAGGTGGTTTGTTTGGTAGAGGAGACTTTGCGAACCATTCTCACAAGTCAACTACATCTCATTGTGCATTTAGTGGACGAAATTGCTTTATGTGGTACTGTGCATGCACGCTGGATGTTCTTCCTAGAGCGCTTCATGAAGACCTTAAAAGACTTTGTGAGGCAAAGTGCAAGGCCTGAAGGAAGC
This sequence comes from Cibotium barometz, assembly GCF_041138505.1. NCBI lineage: Eukaryota > Viridiplantae > Streptophyta > Polypodiopsida > Cyatheales > Cibotiaceae > Cibotium > Cibotium barometz. The sequence continues at coordinate 51,456,872 of NC_141055.1, forward strand.
ATGGCCGAGGGTTGGTTGATACAAGAGTCTCTTGTATATATTTCAGAATTTCTTGGTCAGGTGGACAGCTCTTTGCCACGACTATGGAGCAATGAAGAGGACTTGAGGATGACCTCTATTGTGCCTCAAGGAAAAGGACAGAGTAAAGTAATTGACAGAACATTGATTGATGATCTCAATTTCACTTGTATCCTTAATAGTGATGTGATGAGCAGATGGGTTACAAGATATGAGGATGCAAAGACAAAAAGGCAAGCAGAAAGAGCTCTCTTTCGGAGTCAACATGGCTCTCGGAAGGCGTACCCTAAGCATCTAGCAACACTTCCGAATGATATCCATGTTGATTGGTTGCATGAGGAAATGGAGAGAGCAGAGAGCGACGAGGGGCTGCATATCACGGCGGAAGAATGGGAGTATGCACGAGGATGCATGTCAAAGGTACATAGAACTAATGTTTTGGATTAGTTGTAAGTGATTTTTAATATTTATTCACATTGCTTACACAAATATTGCTTCTATTTTGGTCCAGTGCACTATGTTCAATGCTATATGGTGTGAAGGCAAGCATTTTCGAACACAAAGAATTGATGAAAAGAGAAATACACAAGATTGCGGTGTCATTAGTAGCTTTGAGGGAGCTAATGGAAAAATGGATGATTATTGTGGCATAATCCAAGACATATTTAGGCTTGACTTTCGTCGCTTCTTTGTGTATGTTTTGGATGTCAAATGGCAAATGAACGTGGTGGAAAAAGGGCCTGATGCAACGATAAAACGCCATGCAAGTGGATATGTAACTATTGACTCTACAAAGTTCTGGCAAACAAAGAAAGATAGGCTCGTATTGCCACAACAATGTGAGCAGGTATGCATTTTTTTACTAATGTGTTTCATGTACATATATATCTAAGCTCGCGTACCCCTTGACTTTTGATATGCTAATTAATTACTGTACTATGTGTATTTGAGTAGGTTATCTATCTACCAATGGTGCATGACATCAAATGGTGGTACGTCATCCCTATTGCACCACGTTCCAAAGTGATGTATAATACATTCACTAATATGGAGCATATGGAGGATGTAACAAGCCGCAATGAAGATGATGTCAAACATGCCATTGAAGATGTTGTGATCGATGATCAAGAAATAAGAGATGATCATGATAATGAGGATGAGCATGCCATTTCTCATGATCATGAGAATGACCCTACCATTGAGGATGATGGTGATGTTGATGAGGATGATCAAGACATCGATACCATTATCAATGGAGTACAGAATATCGATAGTGGAATAAATTTAATCGTAGCCTTACAAATTGATCAAATGGATATTGATGTTGATCGTTTGGCAAGGATGGATCTTATTGAAGATGAGATCGAACCCTAACCAATCCGTCACTGTACATTCTAAATTGATGACATTTCTATCATCTCATATGTATGATTTATTTTTGAATATATTTCATTGTTGTAAATGCATGTAGTGGGATTGTGTAATGATGTATACTGTAATGTACTATGAGATGGTTTAAAGAAAATAGTTTTTAATTTTGTAAAGGAATTCAGTTTTTCTTTAGTTTTTCTCTGCCATGCGTGTATTAATCCGTGTATAGTGGCGTGTATTAATCCGTGTATAATAGCGTGTATTAGTCCGTGAATATTACCGTGTATAGATGCGTGTATTACTGCGTGTATATAAACGCATTTATACACGCGTTGATAAATGCAAATATACACGCGAACTTAAATGCTAAAATACACGCGCCCTATTCTATTCAAATACAGGCGCGACCATACACGCGTTCGTAATTTATCGCGTGTATGAAACGCGTGTATGGCAGCATTGTCTTGTAGTGCGTCATCCTCAATTTGGGAACTTCTTGAATATTCAAATTGCTTATCATGCTATATATCATTGGAAAGGTCTCGAAGAGTACATTCCAAATGTCCAAACGCCACTTACTTTTCTGTTGATTTGTAAAAAATTCACCATGAGCCCATTTCTCTAGAGAGAGGAGGTGTGAAAATCCTTAAGGGGTAAAAATGAGAGTCCATATTTCACCTAATGATAGTTCATGATCAGGTACATTATTTATCTACAATTCTAGCTATAGCATGGTAAATAGATATTGTTCTCACAAATATAAATATTTATAACCATGTGACTTTACAAATAACATATAGATCATCTCTATTTATATAAAAACTTATTCCTTTGAGGTTATCAAATTTCTCCCACATAGTAGTGTGGTGAGTTCCAATTTCCCTTTACCTTTATTTATAGAAGATGTTTTTGGTTTTTGTCATTCAAGACTCTTAAAAAGACTTTTCTATGTTACTTGTCTTCAATGGGTGATCATATGCTACCACAAGGAAAGGGTTGGGTAGAGAACAAGGCTTTGAATTAAAATCCTTCTTTTAAGTAAATATATATGAGCATTGGGTACAATGCATAGCCATACACTACAACAAAATGAGGGTGTAACAACGAAAATAGCAACGCTTTTATAACTAGAAGGGTAGGAAGATGTCGAGCCTAATTTGCTACTAAAAAACTGCTATTTTTGTTGTTGCCAATGGGATCATTGCTTAGCAGTGAAAATAGCAGTGATAGAACTATGTGGAAAAAAAAGATAGAGTAGATTGGGGAGTATATAGAGGATTCCTCAATCTTTCCCAACTCTTTTTGTAATTAAAAAAGAGTCAAAGTTTTTTAATACAAACATAAACTTAAAACAGAGTCACACGACTTTCCTGCTGAGACAATGTGAAGCCCCTAGCTTATGTACTTGAGAAGCACTCATCGTTGCTTGTTGTTGAAAAGCACGTGGGGGCTTTCTCACACGAAGCTTCGTAGCATGTGCCTCCACTCCTTCTGTGAGCAAATGCCAGGCTTTTCTGAATTGTTCTTTGCCGCTCTCTTGCTGTTTGCTCTCCTGTTAGAGAGAAAAAGCTTTATCCTTTGCTTCATCCATTTCTCCAAGAAGCAAAGGCCCGCATGTGAAATGGGGAACTCTGTCTTGAGCACATCAATGACATATTTCTTTGAGAGATCATCAATTGCTTTCCACTTTTTAAAGGAGTTCTTGAACTCCAGGTTAGCAAGTACATGTATGGAGTTCATGACTTGCTTCGTTCGTGCATCCATCATCAAGAGGACACCTTCAACATCCACATTGTATGGTATGGTGCATGGATTAAATGGTGAGATGGGTCTCCTCAGGGATGGCTCAAAATAAGATGGGTCTCCTCACACGGATGGCTCAAAATAATGAGACCCCTTGTTGGGGAGATGACTTCGGAGACCTGGTGCTACTTTTCTCAAACCAAAGGCAGCCTGCTCCCCCTCTACCTAGATGTCTAGTACCCCCCCTCAGGGGGTCCACTATATGGAAGCCCCTCCTACGACGTGCGTTCAAGCGGTATTTAAAAATCCCCTTATCTGTGAATTTTGAGCTAATAAAACTACCCCTTTTTCTTTATAAACTTACGGTTTTTTTTTCAAAGTATAATTAAAATACCCCACTTGTAATTGTGTTTCTGTAAATTTACCCAATATTTTGGATTAAAAAAACCCCACCTAATGATCGCACGTGGTAGACTTACATATTTTGAGGTGCACCCCCCGAGTACCCCCCACATTCCCTACTACTACGTTGTCGTCATGGAGAAGATGGACATCATGATGAGAGGGTGGGTCTAGTCAACGGGCTTCTGAGGAATTTCCACATGCTCCCCACTATTAAAACCAAAGGAAACATCTCTTTTACAAGATAAGGATAGTGAAAATATTGAGGACTCTCTCTACACTATAGCCACCTACTCACTCCTAACCTAACTTAACCAACATTCTAAATGGCTTACAAGAATGCCCTATATCTCTATGCATAAGGTCTATGCAATCGCTCTATGCATAAGCCATAAGCTTGCAATTGGAAAAAAGCATAAGAGAATATATAAATTGAAACCCCGGCACACAAGGGTGAAACAAAATGAATGAGAGAATAAATATTGGAGTTTACCTCAAGATATGGAATGATGCTCCAGATACTCGAGTCACTCTATGTAGATAGAATGTAGACCTTTTTATCTTCTCTAACATAAGAATGCTTAAATATTAAATAACATAAGAACACTCTAAGCTTAAATAACACAAGAAATATGCATTAAAACTCTTATACTTTTCATATGATATTAAAACTTTATTAGGTCCTTCTGGAATACTTCTTAGACAAGCAGGGTGGATAGTGCCCCTTTTGAATCGTAGCTTCCAAGGACTTTCAACATGCTCCCCACTATAAAAGCCAGAGGTAAATTCTCTTTTATAAGAAAAGAATAGTGAGAAGATCGAGGGATCCCCTTCCACTACATCCACCTACTCGTCTCGGATAACCATACTCCTAGATTGACTTAACAAACATTCTCAATAAATCTCTGCAATAATGCCCCATATCTATTATCATATTCTCTATGCATACAACTTTGCGCATAAGCTCTATGCATAAGACTTATGTAGTATAAGCTATAAGCTTTATTCACTAGGTTTACAGATTGCATAAGACTTATGCATAATAAGGCTTGTAAGCCTGAAGCATAAGCTCGCATAAGGCTTATGCACAAGATCTATACATAAGCCTTATGCAAAATTCTTGCATAAGGTTTATGCATAAGCTAAAAGCCTCATGCACTATGCTAAACCCTAAACATGGCACCTAAGGGTGAAATAAACATGAGCTTGCATAAGACTAGTAAGACCTAGAGATTATGCATAAGCCGTATTCATAAAGCTTGCATAAGGCTTATGCATAAGCTTGCATATAAGGCTTGTGAATAAGCAATAAGGCTTATGCACTATGCTAAAACCTAAACCCAACACCTAAGGGTTCAATAAACATGAGCTTGCAATAACGATTGCATGAATAAGAGAGCTTATCTCGACATTGTCAAGCCGAAGGAGGGGATAACAATGCAAGAGCTACAAAACATAACATGAAAAAAGTGTTAGTAACAAATTTATGAGAAACAAAACTCATGATTTAAGCCTTATGCACCATGATGGCCTATGCATGCTCTAATATGTGAGAGTATCCCACTTCTCAATACTTGTTAGACCTCTTTACATTAGCATGCAATGTCATTGAACTCTACAAAAGGAGGTATAGCAAGCATTGTGATGATGACTATGTCTATACACATGTAAATTTTATGAATAGATAGAATACCTTATGCATAGAAAAAGAGAGCATAAGAAACATATTCTATATGCATAAGAGATTATAAACAATCAAAAAGTTTATACTCTCCATCCATTCATAGCACTCCACATCAAAAAAGCTTTATGCATAAGAACATAACACATGAAGCCTTATGCATAAAGCTCATCCACAAGCTTTATGCATAAAACCTTATGTATTACGCTTTATGCATAGATCTTAATTCATACATTAAGCTAGATGCAAAGCTCTATGCATTCAGCTTAATGCTTCTTGCAAGCTAGATGCAAATTTATGCAATCTCTATATGCACAAGCTTGCAAGAAGCCTATGCATAAGCTTGGAAGAATCCTATGCATAAAGCTTGTAAGAAGGCTATGCATAGAGGTTGAAATTGTTGGAAATGTGGTGCCTAGATGCACAAGATTTGTGTACCAGGGGGGGTGTGAAGAGAATCAAAATCATATGAATCCTCTCTTAGTGGAGATGAGATATTAATATGTGTGGTGGATAAAGGTGATGATGTGTCAATCTCTTGGCCATTAGCTATGTACTCAAATGCCTTTATATTGAGCCTATTGGCTACATGCAATGAATCAAAGCCATTATCGTTTTCAAGTCATGCTTGAGCATTGTCATATCTCTCATCTCTCTCTTTTCCTCTCTCTCTCTCTCTCTCTCTCTCTCTGTCTCTCCCCTCTCACGCCCTGGAGTTTCCCCCATCACAGCTCCCCTTTGTTTTCAAGCATAGCTCCATAACTCTCTTCTTGGTATATGAGAACTTGCGCATCCCTAGTGCCCATCATCAACAAACCTATTATTTCCATCCGCTTATACTGCTGCTACACACAACACTGCTTAGATTTCCTTGCTGGTTGTTGCCATTGCCTTTTGCAATAGTCACTTGTATAAAGCCGCCTCTCTTGAGCCTGATGCACAGTAGCTCTTATGCTCACACCTTGGGCATTTGTTGAGTAGTAGCCAGCTATATTTGTACTCCACCTATCTACCTGTTTTAGCACCGACCTATCGCGTGACTGTTGTGTCACCTACAGGGCATGCTCACCCCTCACCAAGCACTCATGTGTGATCTCATCCTTGGAGGATGTGGAAGTGATGGCCGCATTGCACGAGTCAAAGACCAGAAGGTTACCCATATCTAGAAAGAAGGCCACGCTCTGCTACTTCCTTCCATCTGCCATTTCCACTTCTGTGAGCTTAGTTCTCTGCTTGCCAACTGCTCCTTGCTCTTGCTCAACCGGGCCTCTCCACGAATATCATCACTGTGGGTGGGTCATGAGTACACATTTCTTATCCTCCTTTTTTTAGTATAATGCTATTATAACTTCAAAATAAAAAGGTTATTTTCCAGCTCATTTGCTAGAAAGGTCAAAAGCCTAAGAGAGTATTCCTGTGTTGCTGGTGGTCATAGGTCACTAAACCCAAGGTTTTTGCATCAAAATCATCATGAATTTCATTACTTTAATGTGCCATATGTCTTGAATTAAAAACCCATCATTGTCATCCTATTTGTACCCACCGTTGGCACCAATGATGTAGCCATGGTAAATTGTGTAAGGCCCATATGCCTAGTTTATGTGTAAGGCCAAGATGCCTAGTTGTGTGTGAGGCCAAGATGCTTGGTTAGGCCTAGATGCCTATGTGTTGTACCTCTCACCCAAGTGTCCAAGATGGCACGAAGGGGGGGTGTTGGAAATGTGGTGCCTAGATGCACAAGATTTGTATACCAAGGGGGTGTGTGAAGAGAAGCAAAAGCATGTGAATCCTCTCTTAGATAGTGGAGATGAGATATTAATGTGTGTGGTGGATAAAGGCGATGATGTGTCAATCTCTTGGCCATTAGCTATGTAGTCAAATGCCTTTATATTGAGCCTATTGGGCTACAGGCAATGAATCAAAGCTATTATCTTTTTCAAGTCGTGCTTGAGCATTGTAATAATATACCTCATATCTCTCTCTTCCTCTCTCTCTCTCTCTCTCTCTCTCTCTCTCTCTCTCTCTCTCACGCCGTGGCGTTTCACCCACCATAGCTCCTCTTCTTTTTCAAGAATATATCCCTAACTCTCTTCTAAAATTTTATGCAATCTCTATGCATAGAGCTTGCAAGAAGCCTATGCATAGAGCTTATGCATAAGCTCGCAATAAGTCTATGAATAGAGCTTGCGCATAGAGCTTGCTAGCCTTATGTAAGATCTTTGCATATACTTTATGCATAGATCTTGCAATAAGCCTATGCATAGAGCTTATGCATAAATCCTATGCAAGAAGGCTATGCATAGAGCTTGCAAGCTTATGTACGCTCTATGCATAGAGCTTGGAAGAAGCCTATGCATAAGCTTGCAAAAGAACCATGCATAAAGCTTGCAAAGAAGGCTATGCATAGAGCTTGCAAGAAGCCTCTTTTTACGTAGAATACTTAGAAAAAGGCATAAACGAGTAAAAAAACAAGAGGGCTTACCTCTTTTTTGTGAAGTCGTATAGGAGAGTATTGGTGAAAGACCTACAAAACAAAAGATTAAACAAAGTAGTTAGTAGATTAAACATAATATTAAGAACTAATACACAAGTAATACAAAACCCTAAAAGCTCTATGCATGCATTGGGAGATCTATGCATGCATTGAGATCTCTATGCACACAGAGAGCCAAAAAAATCACAAAACCCTAAAAGACCTAAACCCTAAAAAGTCATAAAAACATAATAGAAAAGAGAGAGCTCTTACCTCAAGAAGCTAGAGTTGTGAGTTATTGACTTGAATAAGCCTACAAAATAGCAACAAAATAAATCAAAACCTTAGTAAGTATACTTCATTTTAACATATTAGCAAGAAAGAGGAGACGCAAAAGAGGAGAACAACAAGGTGAGTTTATTTAACCTAATCCTAATTCATAAATGATTGAAATATTGTGGTTTATGTTGCCCTAACCCAAGCTATTACATAGAAAGCATAATAGAGAGCTTTGATTGGAGAGCTCTCCATCAAAGCTCTCTATTGGAACTTCTATGTACAATCTAAGGTTAGGACAAGGCAAAAACAAAGGAGAAAGGAAAAGGAAAAAGAGGGGAAGGGAAAGAAAAGCTCACATATAGAGAGCATAGTTGAAGCTTTATATGAAAGCTTGGCAAAAAGGAAGAAAGGAGAGAGCCAAGTACTTACCTTAGAGAAGGAGGGAGCTTTGATGGAGGTAGAGGTGGCCAAACTTGGGTGGGAGGAAGTGCTATTGAGTCCGTCATCCTAGCATGTGCAAGAAAGAGAGGTAGGTAGAGAGAAAGCAATAGCTTCGGCGGGTGAATTAGGCGGAAGTCTCAGTTTTTAGGTTACTACTCAACAAATAAATTTTGTTGCTAATTTGCTGAGAAATGATATTTCACTGATGGGCAGTGTTATTCATTGTTGAGTAGCAAAATTTTGCTGAGTATGAATATTGCCAACAAAAACTTGGGCAACTTTCTATCTATCAATTCTGGCTCATGTGTTTTTTTTACTAATACATAATTAGTTTTGGCGTGGTTTTGTTGAGAATGCAAGCTCATTGGGATCTAGTGGATAGCGGTGGCATGTGGACACCAGTCTAGCAATGTGTATGTGTGTGGGAAATAATGGCCGCGTCCAGGTGGCCAAGTGTGTGGAGATTAGACTTAGGTTATTTCAGTGTGAACTTATCACTAGTGTAGTGTGTTGTGTTGTGTGGTGTGCAATGAAGGAAAGCTACGGAGCTTATTTATCATGTAGATGTTGATGGTTTGAGAAAATGAGAGCTAATTAGGGTTTGCCTCTCTACCCTTGTTTTTATTTCATCTTTCTTTTCATGGTATCAGAGCTTGGTGCTCTCTATTAGGGTTATGTGAGTGAGTGAAGAAGATAAAAATTCTATTTTTGGAGCTATCCATTGGAGCTTGGAGCTTGGAGCAAAGCAAATCTTGGAGGACACACCTACTCAATAGATCTGAAAGCTAAGGACCACAGGTAAGAAAAGCTAAACACCCTTGAGTGAATTGTAGGTAATTTGACACAAGGAAAGCAAGATTTGAGTTGCCCAAAGCAACTGGGAATTCTGCTTTGCAAGATTTAATGGAAAGCTTGAGAGCTTGAATGCAAAGAGGCAAATGCATGTAATAGGTTGAGGACACATGTATGTGGCATTGGTGAATGCAATAGCAACTCATATGAAAACCCTAGATTGGTTTTGGAACAAATCTTCACATTGTATAAGTGGGAAAAACACTATTTTGGAAGCTTCACAAAACAGAGAACATATACTCCAAATTGATGCCATTGGAGGCATTTATTACACAAATAAAAAGCATTGAAGTGTTGGGAGCTTGGATAGGATCAAAGATAATCCACACTTACCATCAATGATGGTTGAAATCCTATCCAATCCTCTCTACAGTAGGTCGCGTTGAGTTTTTAAGGTATTGGAGCAATTTTGTGTGATTTTACACATGTTTGATGCCTCTTGGAGTCATATGAGGTGTTTGAATGCACGTGAAGCAGGGATTTCACTGAAGTAAACGAGAATATGTGAACATGTTAATAACATATGTTAATAACACAAAAAATCTTGATCACATGTTATATTCACAAAGCTTCCACAAGGGCCTAAAAAAATTATCTTTGTCGGGCATAAAAAATCTTCTTAGGTGGCCACTGATGTGCTATTATGTGAAGATGGTAACATGAAAACATGTGAATAGCTTATTCCCATGTGTAGCCAAGCTTTTAAGGGGTTCCCAAATGGCAAGTAACCTGTTATTTGTGAACGATAACATGAGAACATGTGAATAACTTGTTCACATGTGTTATTGTCACAAAAAATCTTGTGATCACGTGAATATTAAATCCCTGACGTGAAGCTTAGAAAATGGGTGAAAATTGGTGTGGAGGAGATCTTTAAACATTTGGTTGAGTATATTGAGCAATAAGAAATTGATTTGGAGAAGATTAGTAGAGACATTAATATGTAATTAGTGAACAAAGCATCACTAAGACACTAATTACACTCTCCACTTTGAAAATTGGGCTAATTCCTCACATATCACGTTAGAGGACATGGATAAAAAGCTAATGAATTCATGAGCCTTGAATTTGGATCTCATTTGAAGTGATTAGAGTGGGATTAGTGATTGTTAATCACTATTTATAGGTTTACATCAAAACAGAGAACACCTTTTGGCAAGTGTTTGGCACTGAGGAAGGCTTGGTTACAGATTTGGACGAGTGCGGAAGGTGCACATTGAGCAAACATGTCGGATAATCCAGTACAAATTGTTGGTGAAAAGCTGGATAGGACGAACTTCCAGGCATGGAAGTATAGGATCAAGAGTTTTCTGAAGGGAAAAGGATTTTGGAATCTCATTACAGGTGCTGAGCCAGAGCCAAAGCTACCCCGACAACCTACGACAACCTACACAACAGCAGATTATAGCTCATAAGCAATGGTCTGAAAGAGCATTCAAAGTGTTGCATTATCTGTCTATATGTATTTCGGATGCTATGCTCATACACATACAGGATGCTGAGAATCCCAAAGATGCATGGGATACTTTGGTTAAGATGTTTGATACAGACATGAGTGCTCGCAAGTCTCAATTGCGACAACAGATACATAATGTGAAGCGGAATAGGAGGAGCATCCATGATTATGTGCAAGAGATAAAGAAGTTTGCAGATGCATTGGCAACAATAAATGCCCCCATGCCTGATGATGATTTGGTGGATATTACCTTGCATGGTCTTGGCAAGGAATATAAGTCATTTGATACATCTATCTCGGTTCGGAGTACAGGTCTACCAGACTTTGATGAGTTGGTTTCACTCTTGCTTGTTGAGGAAATCAAACTCAGTGATTCATTTCTGGATGCATCTACTAGCCATGATGATAATGGCAGAAATCAAGATTTCTATTTGCAGAGAGGTTTTAGAGGCAGGGGGAGATTTACATCACGTGGCCGTGGTGGTAATGGTCATGGATGGCAGGATAGGTCATTACAACAGAATTTTCACCCTTCATATGGTGCTAGAGGTGGTCGTGGATATACACCTCAGAGAGGCAAAGGTAATCCTCATGGTAGAGGACGTTGGTAAGGCCAACAAACATCTATGCAAGATGTGGAATGCCATTACTGTGGGAACTTTGGTCATATGGCAAGAGATTGTTTCCACAAACAGAATGATTTGAGAGGGGGTAGAGCACAATGTGGTGGACAATATGGTGGAAATTATGCATCAAGTAGCAATGATGGCACTGCAAATCACTTGTTTGCCATGAAACATGTTGTGGGATCTATGATGACAAATGCTGAGAATGATGACACTTGGTATATGGACTCTGGAGCATCAAACCATATGACTTATCATGGTGAATGGTTTGAGTATATGAAGCCTATGGAAGGCTATGTGGAAACAGGAGATGATGATACTCAGCATGCCATTACACATGTTGGAAGTGTACCATTGGTTATGCACAATGGTCAAACAAAGTCTATGTCAGATGTATTGTATGTGCCTTCTATCACAAAAAGCTTGGCCTTAGTTGGTCAAATGGTGGAACAGGGATTACAGGTTCGTTTCAAACGAGCATGGTTGCTTCGTTGAGGATTTCAAACATGGATGTAGAGTCATTGCTAAAGGCATGAAAGAAGGCAGGTTGTTTAAGCTGGATGCTGGGATTCTTGAGTTAAAATCAGCCATGTTCTCTAAAAGCAGAAATGTTATACAGGACATTGATATGTGGCATAAGAGGATTGGACATGTCAATATACAAAGGTTAAAGAACATGCAGACAAGAGGCATTGTCAGTGGATTGCCTACATTCAAGTATGATGGGCATATGCATGTTTGTGAAGCCTATCAGTTTGGAAAGCAGGCAAGGTTGCGGTTTCCTAGAGAAGGAAATATGAGTAGCAGGCCACTTGAGATAGTACATAGTGATGTATGGGGTCCTACACAAAACCTATCTATCAAAGGTAGTTTATACTATGTGACATTCATTGATGATTTCAGCAGGATGACATGGTTATACTTTCTCAGAGAGAAGAGTGAAGTGTTGGAAAAGTTTATGGATTTCAAAGCTTTTGTAGAAAAGCAATGTGGCTGTTGGATTAAATGTTTGAGGACAGATGGAGGTGGTGAATATACCTCAAAGGCTTTTGAGCATTTCTTAAGAAAGCATGGAATAAGAAGACAATTGACTTGCAGGTATACACCTCAACAAAATGGTGTGGCTGAGAGAAAAAATAGAATCATATGTGAAGTGGCTAGGGTGATGCTCAATGAAAAGAGCATGCCAGATTATTATTGGGCAGAAGCATGTGCTATTGCAGTGTATATACTGAACAAAACACCTACGGCAGCCATACATGGAAGTACGCCAGAGATGCGACTTACAGGTTATAGGCCAGACATTGGACACCTCAAAGTTTTTGGATGCATAGCTTATGTACATGTGCCTGATGAAAGAAGAAGGAAGTTGGATCCTAAGACAGAGAAGTGTGTATTTGTTGGATATTCACAGGATCAAAAGGCATACAAATGTTACAATCCACAAACTAGACAAGTGGTCATCTCACGAGATGTGGTGTTTGATGAGCTTGCTAGTTGGTACAAAGCAAAGGATGAGGGTGTCATTGAGTCACTTGAGGCTGATGTGCCTGTGAACTTGCCACAAGCAAGTTCTAGTTCTACTTCTATGTCTGGGCCAGCAGAGCAGCAGAGGCTGAGAGCAGCACTGTACGTCCATGTGTACGTCCATGGTCAGGGCGTTTGAGGCATGAGAGTGTGAGCACTGGGAGTAGTGCTATGGATAAAGGAAAAGAAGAAGGTTGAAGGCATTGGAATTACAGGTTATGAGTCGTCGAGTTCAGAGAGTTTGGATGAGGAGCTTGGCATACCTGTTCTACGCACCTGGTGCTAGGCAGGATAGATATGTGCCACCACATGCTAGAGTGATAGGTGTTCAGAGTGATCCGTCGGCATTGCAGAGATCCCAGAGAGTCAGATATCCAGTTGATAGATTGACATATCGAGATTTTTCTATGCATTATGCATACATGACATCTTTGGTGAAGCATGTGGAACCTACATGCTATACATTGGACAGTATGTATGGGAGAAAGCAATGGATGTTGAGATGGACGCATTGGTTGATAATGACACATGGGATTTGGTTGCATTACCAAAGGACAAGAATGTTATTGGTTGTAAATGGGTTTACAAAGTGAAGTGCAAATCTGATGGTTCCATTGAGAGACATAAAGCAAGATTGGTAGCTAAGGGTTATGCACAAACCCAAGGTTTCGACTATGATGAAACATTCAGTCCAGTGGCAAAGATGGGAACAGTGACATCAGTCATTGCTATGGCTGCAGCTAATGGTTGGGAAATGCATCAAATGGATGTCAAAAATGTATTTCTAAATGTTGATCTATAAGACGAAGTGTATATGGCACAGCCAGAAGGTTATGTACACCCAAGATATCCCACTCATGTATGCGGATTGAAAAAGGCATTATATGGTTTGAAGCAAGCACCTCGTGCTTGGAGTGATAAGATGAGCAGATATCTTATCTCACTTGGATTTTAGATTTCTACAGCAGATTCTTCACTCTATGTGAAGAAGATAGATCATGGGATTGTTTTACTTGTCATCTATGTGGATGACTTGATTATCACAGGTGATCATGGTGCAGATGTGATGCATGTCAAGAAAGCATTGAGTGGACAATTTAACATCTATGTGGATGACTTGATTATCACAGGTGATCATGGTGCAGATGTGATGCATGTCAAGAAAGCATTGAGTGGACAATTTGACATGAAAGATCTTGGTGAGTTGAGATACTTTCTTGGAATTGAAGTGATCAAAGACCATGCATGTACGTGGTTAGTACAGTGCCAATATGCATTGGATATGTTGGCAAAATATGGCATGACAGGGTGTAAGCCTATGAGTACACCTTTGGAGCAAAATGTGAAGTTGCGGGCTGGTTATGGTGAGGAGTTGGATGATCCATCTATGTACAGAAAGATGGTTGGTAGTCTCATTTGACTATCACATGCTGGGATTTGAGATATGCTGTGGGGCTAGTAATCTAGTTTATGCAGAGCCCCAGGAAACCTCATTTGGATGCAGTGAGACGCATTATGCGATATGTGAAGACCACTGCACATTATGGTCTACTTTATGAGAGTGGTAAAGGATTGGATATACATGGCTACACAGATGCTGATTGGGCAGGTAGCTCATATGACAGGAGGTCTACTAGTGGTTATGCTTTTACACTTGGAAGTGCCGTGGTGAGTTGGAGTAGCAAGAAGCAACCTACAGTTACTTTATCCAGTACAGAGGCTGGATACAGAGGTGCAGCCATTGCTACTTTGTGAGGCAGTATGGTTAAAGAATCTCTTGGCAGATTTGGGTGAGCCTATTGATGGCAAAGTTGTCATTCATTGTGACAACATGAGCAGTATACAGTTGGCCAAGAATCCAGTGTTTCATGCGAGGACCAAACACATAGAGGTCCATTATCACTTTGTCAGAGAGAAGGTGCTGGATGGTACAGTTGATCTACAGTATGTGAAGACTGATGAGCAAGTGGCAGACATCTTTACGAAGCCACTTAGCAGGGAGAAGTTTGAGTACTTCCGTATTATGTTGGGAGTACATGGGATGAGCTTAAGGGGGAGTGTTGAGAGTCTTGATATCCCAAGCTCATCTACATCTTCATCTATGGCAGTACATCATGAGCTTGAGAGGGGCTGTTGAGATTCAAGCTCGATATCAATGTGAGCCAGCTATGCTATGTGCTGGCATGTTAGGTAGGAACATGTGTGAGACATAAATGACCGCGTTCAGCTGGTCATAGTGTGTGGACATTAGCTAGGGTTAGATGTGTGTGGACACAACTCATAGTGTGTTGTGTGTATTATGGATTATGTCTTTATGCATTGTGTGAGAAGGGAGATGGCTTCCCTCTATGGTTAGGGTTTGCAATATACATTAGGGTTTGCTCCTATGTGTGTGTCTCCTCCCCCTCTATCGTTCTTTCAATACCAAGTTATTTTCAGCTTATGCAAACAATAGTTTTAGGTCCTGGATTTTGTTGCAATAAAAATTGTGGAATGTAAGGATAGCATTGGTGAAGAAGTATATGTATGTATGAGTTGATTGGTTGCAATACTCAGTGAACATTGTGAATAGAAAAATGACTAATAGTCCCCAGACAAGATTGTTGGGGAAAAGCTTGATAGACACAACTTCTAGATTTGGAAGTACTGTATGACAAACATCCTTAAAGGAAAAGGACAATGAAACTTGGTGACAAGCGCGGTGATGGAGCCAATAGTTTCCCCAGTTAATGCAACATTTGCCTAGCTTATAGCACATAGGAATTGGATAGAGAAGGATTTCAAAGTTCTGCATTATTTCTCACTTTGTGTGACAAATACCATGTTCTGCCATATTCAGGACACACATAATCCCAAGGATGCATGGGATACATTGGTGAAGCTATATCATACGACTACACAACCAAAGAAGATGCAATTGAAGTAAAAGATAGATTGTGTGGTTCAAAACAACATGAGTATAAATGATTATGTGCAAGAGATTAAAGAATGTTCTAATGCAATTGCTTCCATTGGTGCCCCCATGGAAGATGATGACCTCGTTGCCATTATATTAAATGGTTGGGAAAGGATTACAAAGCATTTGAAACCTCTATCAGGGTTAGTGGTGGGGACTCCCCAGACTTTGATGAGCTGATTTCATTGCTGACTGTGGAGAAGATGAAACTAGGTCTTGTTGACTCATCTAGTACCAAGAGACATGTAAGGGAGCAAGCATTCTACACTCATAGACGTGCTAGAGGTAGGGGGATAGCTAGTCCAAGAGGACGTACAGGGGGATAGCTAGTCCAAGAGGACGTACAGGTGGACATGGTTGGCATGATAGGCCACCAAAACAACAACAAGATTCACAACCATAATTTGGTACATGTGGTGGTGGAGACTTTTATCCTCATGCTAGAGGGAGGTTTGGATCTCGTGGGAGAGGTTGATGGCAGCCCCACAACAACTAAATATGCATGACATTGAGTTCCATTATTGTGGAAAACTTGGACACATGGCACACCAAATCTGTAAAGTTGGGAATGTTTTCCCGAGTCTGAATGGACGTCTTGAACGCCTTGTATTGTGGCCCGAGACCATGTAGACAGACTTCCACCTTGTCATCATCATCTCTACTGACACACCAATAGATGCAAGGGATTCCACAATACCCTTTATCTTCAATGCATAATCATTCACAGACATGCTCTTTTTCTCCACAGTATGAAGTTCATTCTTCAACTGTATCTTACGTGCCTTGGTATTTGTTTCATAGAGCTTTACCAAGGTGTCCCACGCCTCCTTGGGGGACTTGGCATCCTGAATGTGCCCAATCATGGTGTCCTGTATACTAATGGAAAGCCAATACATAACCTTCCTGGCTCCTTGGTTCCAGTCTTTAAACTCTTTCACATCTGCAGCAGTCGGATTTATATACGGTATCTCCGGTGCCTCTTCATGCTCACCTTCTATGTAGTCCCAATAGCCTTTTCCCATCAGGAAATTCATCAACCTGAACCTCCAAGCATGGAAATTATTCTTATCCAGCTTCTCAGCCACAATCTGTGTTATGCCATCATTAGACATCTTGCCAAACACACAATTTTACCAGAAACTGCACTCTGGTTTTTCCTGCACAACTGCTGTATTTTCTGCACAGTGGTACCGCAGTCCACTCAAATGTCACAACCAGTGACCTCAATGTGCATACATACACCCAATGGCAACTGTAGACCTCTTTGCAGCACCCACAGTGTCTGCACAGTCAATATGTCTTCTTGCAATTCTTAAAACAGAGTTCTGCAGAGAATCGATGACTTACCCGCAGTGCTCGAAATCGCCTGCTTTCTGAAAAACGGAGGTCCAGACGCGCCCAAAATGCGTTTTCGGCCCGAAAATTGTAGTCCGATAGGACTGTAAAGTTGCCCTATAGCTTTACTCCCGCGAAGAAAGCTCCTCAATTAGAGACCGTTTGCCGGTGCCTCTCGTAGAGCTCCCGACAAGGGTGTAGTCACCAACACAATAGGGAAGAGTAGTTGAAGCTCTTACCCTCGTACCGCTTCCTGTGGTTCTCTTGCTTGCAGCTCAGCCCTTAGCACAAACTAGGCTCTGATACCATGAAAAGATGTAGGGGGGAAGAGAGCTTGAGCTCTTGCAAGCACACACACACACTCACAAAACCCTAATAGAGAACACACAAGGTGAGAGGCTGAAATCTTCTTCTTCTCTACTCAACACTCAACACACCATATACAAGAATAAGAGTACACACAATATGAAAGGTACTCAACCAAATACATACACGGGTTCTCTATAATGTGAACCCGACTAAATGAGCTGGCGCTATAACTATGCCAGTCTCTAGAATGGCTGTCACACAGCCTGTCATCCCACTGGCCGCATATCTCCCATGATCTCACCAACCATGCCAGTGGTGTAAGTATGGGGCCTATCCCCCAAGCGGGTCATCTGTGGCCACCGCCTCACTAGACGAGCTCGATATCTCAACAAAATACATGTAAAACAAAATCTCACTAGACGAGCTCGATATCTCAACAAAATACATGTAAAACTGGCAAAAGACATATGTATTTGACAAAGAGGGATGTATTGGCAACCCATGTGCAAGCCTTGAACAAATTTTGGAGCAATTTGGATGCATTTAAATGTGTGGAAATTTTTGGTTTTTGAGCCCTCACAAAACAGAGAAGAGGAAGCCCAAAATTGATGCATTTGGAGTGTAATTTTGGCTAAAATCCAACCATTGGTGGATTGCACATGTACCTAGGTGTGTTGGGCACCTATAGTCATCATCAATTAGCATCACAAACTCTCCTAAACCCCCCTACAGCAGGCGGCGCAGCCAGAACAGAGGAAACAGTGCAGATTTTGTTCATTTTGCCTACGAGGAGATCAATTCTTACTTGGTTGGTTGATATCTTCCACAATTGCTTTAGCAATTGGATGCTTTACACTTTGGAGAAGAGGGCTATGTGATTTGTTTGGTCAATTATGCCTAATTGAGCTGGGAATGAGCTGATTAAAACAGGCTAGTTGCAGATTAAAACAGGCTGGTTGCAGATTAAAACAGGCTGGTTGCAGATTAAAACAGGCTGGTTGCAGATTAAAACAGGCTGGTTGCAGATTAAAACAGAAGAGGGCTATGTGATTTGTTTGGTCAATTATGCCTAATTGAGTTGGGAATGAGCTGATTAAAACAGGCTGGTTGCAGAGAATGAGCTGGGAATGAGCTCATTAAAACAGGCTGGTTGCAGAGAATGAGCTGGGAATGAGCTGATTAAAATAGGCTAGTTGCAGAGAATGAGCTGGGAATGAGCTGATTAAAACAGGCTGGTTGCAGAGAAACAGAGCATTTTTTAAAACAGGCTGGTTGCAGAGAAACAGAGCATTTTTAATTGAGCAATTAATCCTTGGTCTTTTACAATTGGACAAATTCCTCTTACATGGAGTTGATGGACACTAATGCTAAGCTAATGAATGCCTGGTTGCTCAATTTGGACAAATATTGAAGGAATTAGAGCAAATTTTCTACTGGTTTTTTCCAAAACAGGCTGGTTGCAGAGAAACAGAGCATTTTTTAAAACAGGCTGGTTGCAGAGAAACAGAGCATTTTTTAAAACAGGCTGGTTGCAGAGAAACAGAGCATTTTTTAAAACAGGCTGGTTGCAGAGAAACAGAGCATTTTTTAAAACAGGTTGGTTGCAGAGAAACAGAGCATTTTTTAAAACAGGCTGGTTGCAGAGAAACAGAGCATTTTTTAAAATAGGCTGGTTGCAGAGAAACAAAGCATTTTTTAAAACAGGCTGGTTGCAGAGAAACAGAGCATTTTTAATTGAGCAATTAATCCTTGGTCTTTTACAATTGGACAAATTCCTCTTACATGGAGTTGATGGACACTAATGCTAAGCTAATGAATGCCTGGTTGCTCAATTTGGACAAATATTGAAGGAATTAGAGCAAATTTTCTACTGGTTTTTCCCAAAACAGAGAAAGGGGTTTTCAAAAATTGATATGTACACATGTCAGATGGTGTTGATACTCTACATTGAGGTTGATTAGGTGTCAATGCAAGTTGCCCATACTTGATTGCACTATTACATTGTGATTTGGAGCCTTGGAAGGCGTGTCAAAGTAGGGTATCCTGGACTGCGTGAGACAGTTCATCTTGGATGATTACAGGTTGATTTTCTACATCAAATTTGGAGTTTGTTGGCTACCTTGGAGTATCTAGAACATTCATTGGAGTGTGGTTGAGCTGAGGAAGGCTCATTTACAGATTTGAAGTGTGCGGAAGGTGTACGCATTGAGCAACATGTCGGACAATCCAGTTCAGATTGTTGGTGAAAAGCTGGATAGGAAGAACTTCCAGGCATGGAAGTACAGGATAAAGAGTTTCTTGAAAGGAAAAGGATTTTGGAATCTCATTACAGGTGCTGAGCCTGAGCCTGAGCTACCTCGACAACCTACACAGCAGCAGCTTATTGCTCATAAGCAATGGTCAGAGAGAGCATTTAAAGTGCTGCATTATTTGTCTATATGTATTTCTGATGCTATGCTCATACACATACAGGATGCTGAGAATCCCAAAGATGCATGGGATACTTTGGTCAAGATGTTTGATACAGATACGAGTGCTCGCAAGTCTCAATTGCGATAGCAGATACACAATGTGAAAAGGAATAAAAGGAGCATACATGATTATGTGCAAGAAATCAAGAAGTTTGCAGATGCATTGGCCACAATAAATGCCCCCATGCCTGATGATGATTTGGTGGATATTACCTTGCGTGGTCTTGGCAAGGAATACAAATCCTTTGATACATCTATCTCAGTGAGGAGTACAGGTCTACCCGACTTCGATGAGTTGGTTTCACTCTTGTTGGTTGAGGAAATCAAGCTCAGTGATTCATTTCTGGATGCATCTACTAGCCATGATGATGGCAGAAATCAGGCTTTCTACTCGCAGAGAGGCTTTAGAGGCAGGGGGAGATTTGCATCACGTGAACGTGGTGGTAATGGTCGTGGATGGCAGGACATGCCTCCACAACAGAATTTTCAGCCTTCATATGGTGCTCGAGGTGGTCGTGGATATGCACCTCAGCGAGGCAGCAGAGGTACCCCCCGTGGTCGAGGACGTTGGCAAGGCCAACAAAATTCTATGCAAGATGTGGAATGCCATTATTGTGGCAAATATGGTCATATGGCGAGAGATTGTTTCCGCAAACAGAATGATTTGAGAGGGGGAAGAGCACAACGTGGTGGTCATTATGGTGAAAATTATGCACAACATGGTGGAAACTATGCATCAAGCAGCAATGATGGCACAACAAATCATTTGTTTGCCATGAAGCATGTTGTGGGTTCTATGACAACAAATGCTGAGAATGATGACACATGGTATATGGACTCAGGAGCATCAAACCATATGACATGTCATGGTGAATGGTTTGAGCATATGAAGCCTATGGATGTAAAAGGCTATGTGGAAACAGGTGATGATACCCAGCATGTCATTACACATGTTGGAAGTGTACCATTGGTCATGCACAATGGTCAGACAAAGTCTATGTCAGATGTGCTGTATGTGCCTTCGATCACTAAAAGCTTGGCCTCAGTTGGTCAAATGGTGGAACAGGGATTACAGGTTCGTTTCAACGAGCATGGATGCTTCGTTGAAGATTTCAAACATGGATGTAGAGTGATTGCTAAAGGCAAGAAAGAAGGAAGATTGTTTAAGTTGGATGCTGGAATTCCTGAGCTAAAATCAGCCATGTTCTCAAAGAGCAGAAATGTGGTACAGGACATTGATATGTGGCATAAGAGGATTGGACATGTCAATATACAGAGATTAAAGAACATGCAAACAAGAGGCATTGTCAATGGATTGCCTAGGTTCAAATATGATGGACATATGTATGTTTGTGAAGCCTGTCAGTTTGGGAAGCAGGCAAGGTTGAGGTTTCCTAGAGAAGGAAATATGAGTAACAGGCCACTTGAGATAGTACACAGTGATGTATGGGGTCCTGCACAAAACCCATCTATCAAAGGCAGTTTATACTATGTTACATTCATAGATGATTTTAGCAGGATGACATGGATATACTTTCTCAAAGAGAAGAGTGAAGTGTTGGAAAAGTTCATGGATTTCAAAGCTTTTGCAGAAAAGCAGTATGGCTGTTGGATTAAATGTCCGAGGACAGATGGAGGTGGTGAATACACCTCAAAAGCTTTTGAGCATTTCTTGAGGAAGCATGGAATAAGGAGACAGTTGACTTGCAGGTATACACCTCAGCAGAATGGTGTGGCTGAGAGAAAGAATAGAGTCATATGTGAAGTGGCTAGGGCGATGCTTAATGAAAAGAGCATGCCATATTACTATTGGGCAGAAGCATGTGCTACTGCAGTGTATATATTGAATAAAACACCTACAACAGCCATTCATGGAAGCACGCCAGAGATGCGGCTCACAGGTTACAGGCCAGACATTGGACATCTTAAAGTTTTTGGATGCATAGCTTATGTACATGTGCCTGATGAAAGAAGAAGGAAGTTGGATCCTAAAGCAGAGAAATGTGTATTTGTGGGATATGCACAGGATCGAAAGGCATACAAATGTTATAATCCACAAACTAGACAAGTGGTCATCTCACGAGATGTGGTGTTTGATGAGCTTGCTAGTTGGTACAAAGCAAAAGATGAAGGTGTTATTGAGTCACTTGAGGCTGATGTTCATGTGAACTTGCCACCACAAGCAAGTTCTATTTCTACTACTATGTCTGGGCCAGTAGCAGCAGAAGCTGAGAGTAGCAGTGTACGTCCGTGGTCAAGACGTTTGAGGCATGAGAGTGTGAGCACTGGCAGTAGTGCTATGGATAAACGCAAAAAGAAAGTCGAAGGAATTGGAATCACAGGTTATGAGTCATCTAGTTCAGAGAGTTTGGATGAGGAGCTTGGCATACCTGTTTTACGCACACCTGGTGCTAGACAGGATAGATATGTGCCACCACATGCTAGAGTTACAGGTGTACAGAGTGACCCGCAGGCATTGCAGAGATCCCAGAGGGTCAAATATCCCGTTGACAGGTTGACATATAGAGATTTTGCTATGCACTATGCATATATGACATCTATGGTGAAGCATGTGGAACCTACATGCTATACAGAGGCTATTGGAGAGCATGTATGGGAAAAAGCAATGGATGTTGAGATGGACGCATTGGTCCATAATGATACATGGGACTTGGTTGCATTACCAAAGGACAAGAATGTTATTGGATGTAAATGGGTTTACAAAGTGAAGTGCAAATCTGATGGTTCTATTGAGAGACATAAAGCAAGATTGTGGTAGCAAAGGGTTATGCACAAACCCAAGGATTGGATTATGATGAGACGTTTAGTCCAGTGGCTAAGATGGGCACAGTGAGAGCAGTCATTGCTATGGCTGCAGCTAATGGCTAGAAAATGCATCAGATGGATGTCAAGAATGAATTTCTGAATGGAGATCTACAAGAGGAAGTGTACATGGCACAGCCAGAAGGGTATGTACACCCTAGATATCCCACTCACGTATGCAGATTGAAAAAGGCATTGTATGGTCTAAAGCAAGCACCTCGTGCTTGGAGTGATAAGATGAGCAGATATCTTATCTCACTTGGTTTTCAGATTTTTACAGCAGATTCTTCACTCTATGTGAAGAAGAGAGAGCATGGGATTGTTTTACTAGTCATCTATGTGGATGACTTGATTATCACAGGTGATCATGGTGCAGATGTGATGCATGTCAAGAAAGCTTTGAGTGGGCAATTTGACATGAAAGATCTTGGTGAGTTGAGATACTTCCTTGGAATTGAAGTGGTGAAAGATCATGCAGGTACTTGGTTAGTACAGCGCCAATATGCATTGGATATGTTGGCAAAGTATGGCATGACAGGGTGTAAGCCTATGAGTACACCATTGGAGCAAAATGTGAAGTTGCGGGCTGATTATGGCGAGGAATTGGATGATCCTTCTATGTACAGGAAGATGGTTGGTAGTCTCATATATATGACTATCACACGCCCGGATTTGAGTTATGCTGTGGGGCTAGTCAGCCAGTTTATGCAGAGTCCCAGAAAGCCTCATTTGGATGCAGTGAGACGCATCATGAGATATGTGAAGACCACAGCACATTATGGTTTATTTTATGAGAGTGGTAAAAGCTTGGACATACATGGTTACACAGATGCTGATTGGGCAGGTAGCGCATATGACAGGAGGTCTACTAGTGGATATGCTTTTACACTTGGAAGTGCCGTGGTGAGTTGGAGCAGCAAAAAGCAATATACAGTTGCTTTATCCAGTACAGAGGCTGAGTATAGGGGTGCAGCCATTGCTACTTATGAGGCTATATGGTTAAAGAGTCTCTTGGCAGATTTATGTGAGCCTCTTGATGGCAAAATTGTCATTCATTGTGACAACATGAGCAGTATACAGTTGGCAAAGAATCTAGTGTTTCATGCGAGGACCAAACACATAGAGGTCCATTATCACTTTGCCAGAGAAAAGGTGCTGGATGGTACAGTTGATCTTCAGTATGTGAAGACTGATGAGCAGGTGGCAGACATCTTTACGAAGCCACTTAGCAGGGAGAAGTTTGAGTACTTCCGGACTATGTTGGGAGTACATGGGATGAGCTTGAGGGGGAGTGTTGAGAGTCTTGATATCCCAAGCTCATCTACATCTTCATCGGCAGTACATCATGAGCTTGAGAGGGGCTGTTGAGATTCAAGCTCGATGTCAGTGTGAGCCAGCTATGCTATGTGCTGGCAGATTAGGTAGGAACATGTGTTAGACATGAATGACCGCGTGTCCAGCTGGTCATAGTGTGTGGACATTAGCTAGGGTTAGTAGAGTGTGGACACAACTCATTGTGTGTTGTGTGGATTATGGATGAGTGCATTATGCTTTGTGTGAGAGTGGACATGGCTTCCCTCTATGGTTAGGGTTTGCAATATACATTAGGGTTTGCTCCTGTGTGTGTCTCTCCTCCCCCTCTATCGTTCTTTCAACACTATGATTGTAAAAGGTCACTGATCAGTAGACCTAGTCCTTTGTATTGTGTTTTTTTGTCACACTTGACCACCTGAGAGTAGCAATTTATGCACTCGAGGAGGGTGATGACATCTTCTATTACCACACTTGACCACCTTAAGTAGCATGTTGCACTAAGGGGAAGTGATGGATCTTTTATAATTCACATCCAACCACCTTGTAGTAGCCTATACATAATGGCACCAAGGGGGTTGTTGAAATTTGTGGTGCCATTGAGGGAAAGGTATGAGTAGAGGACCAAGATCACAATTATGCAGCCACATCACGCTTGGACATTATCCCACATGAGCACATTTGTAAGAGGTGTACCCTCCTAATATAAAAAGAGACATTTTCAAGCAATGAATACAAGCAGCTCTCAAGAATAAGTATAAGTTTCCATCTCGTAACCTAATTGCGCTTGAGTCAAGCTTGATTAAGTCATTAAGATTATCATTATGTTGTTAATGAGGCTACACCCACCATAAGTTTAGTGTTCTTTAACTATAATAATTAGGGTTAAGCACACTATAGCTATGCATGCTTGAGGATTCATGTTCAATATTTGGACACCTATGGTTGGACGTCATGATCCCGTTCTATGATTTTTAATCATGTTTGTTAGAAATCAACTGAATGGGTAATAACATGGATCAATAGCTGTGATTACACTTTTGAGTATTCAAACATATCACATATAAAGTTACCAACCGTGATCACTACAATCACTGTCATGATTATTTCTCTCTTCATAATCATAGTGGTTATAGAGAGCCAAATCGGGGTGGTTTATGCTTCCAAATTGCTATTAGTCAAAACACCTCAAGGTGTGAAGAACCTGTAGCTTTGATAGAGCTCCATCTATGTATAGTGTGAGTTTTTGCACTTGCACTTGAGAGATCAGTGGGAGTGGTTGGTGACAACATCTCCCCAGACAATAGTGAATCCAATTACCATGGCCCTCTATCAATTCAATTTTGGGTCTATTCAATCATCTACAAGCACTCATTTGAGTGTGCCAGCGTTTGAGGAGACAAGCATTAGTTAACATCAAGTAGCAAGGATTCCATGGAGACCCCCTATTGAAAGAGCAATGTGTGAGGGTACACAATATGAGTAGAGTAAGGGAGAGAGCACACACATTAAAAAGGAAGATAAAATACTAAGGGTCCTAACTCAAAGGTTGATTTGTATAGTTACTTGTAAAAGGTAAAGTCAACAGAAAAAAGGTAGCACATAGAAAGAACAAGGAGGCACATGGAGTGTGAGTATTTGTTGATACATGGATGGCACAAGGGTGCATGTAGCTTATGGATAAGGGCTCCTTAAGAGCTTAATTAATGCAATCATCATGTGATTAGTGTCTTGATTATGCTTTAGTTATTCTTTGATTAAGTGATTTTCTTATTATTTAATCGTGAAGTCTGTTGCTTGCTATGAGTCTCCCTAGTCATTCTAAATTTTAACTTGGTATCATAGCCTCTAGGGCTAGTCATCATTAGCAAGTGATTGGAGTTATTAAAGAGACTAGCAATTAATCTTATTTAGTTTACCTATGTTAGGAAGGTGCAACGTCCATTGAATCTCACTTTTTCCATGTCCATTCATTAGTGACTAGTCGTTAGCAAAGTGATTGGAGTTATTAAAGAGAATAGTAGAATTAACCTTATTTAGTTTACCTAGGTTAGGAAGGTGTGACATTAAATCTCACTTTCTTTATGTCCATTCATTTTTAGGAATTAATATTATTTAATTTGCCAAGGTTACGAAGGTGTGACATTGAATCTCACTTTCTTCATGTCCATTCATTAGTTTAGGTTTTGTTATATTTAGTAGAGAATAACGTGTGTGAGAGAGAGATTTTTGAGCCAAACCTACTAGAGGCTAGAAGAGGTTTTTAGCGGCATCTGACTAAGATGTATGGCACGGATTACTATTCAACTCGAACGACGAGAGGACATGATCATCAGGCCATATTAAGTCAACAGACTAGCTGTGGATCAATCCGGATGCAGGTGTTGAAGCAAATCCGGATTAGCGGTGGAGTATATGTGCAGATGTTGAAGCAAATCCGGATTAGCTGTGGAAGGTGTTGAAGCAAATCCGGATTAGCGGTGGAGTATATGTGCAGATGTTGAAGCAAATCCGGATTAGCTGTGGAGTATATTAGGTGCAGCACCTCACACCAACATTGGTTCTAGAGGTACACCAATCATCAGAAGTCTGGAAGGCCACAGTGTGACGGCGTATGAACTCTCACGAAGACCAAGGTGACATCTAAGCCGCATCCGCTTAGCGGCCAGAGTCCGAAAAGCCGAGTCAAAGTTTAGGTGGCGAATGAGCCGGTGTGCTGCTGACGGGGTGACTGCACCATCGAAGGCGGATATTGGGGTAGCGCAGCGACCAGTCAGGTTGTTGTAGCAGAATCAATCCGCTATCCATGCTTATACTGATGCAGATCCGCCACTTTCAAATCCCAGAGAGGACTGTTTGGCTGACATGGCGGCTGCTACCTCTGTCGCCTTGGCCTGTTTCATCACGACATTGCGATAGCATTGAGAGCAAAGGATCAATATGGTTGTGGATAGCATTGAGATCAAAGGATCAATATGGTTGTGGCTCTCCCATAGAAGCCATAGTTGTTTGTGCACAGTATCGGTCCCTCAGGTGGTTTCCACCCTGTCTCATCCTTGTCCATCTTCCAGCTTTCACACCTCCAAAGATCTTGTTTTGTCGAGTATGCAATACCTTGAGAGTTATTGCAGAAAACACAACAAGCGGTGAAGCTCTGTGGGCTTCTCTCTGCACAGACGGAGCCCGGATCAGTCTCTCAATTGTAGCGAAGGTGCTCTCTCTTTTCTGAAGGTGACAGAGCATTGCTGGTATCCCCTTTGGGGCGGTGGTGGTCTCGTCTTGATGAGTGTTGGAGCAGTAAGGCGACAACCCTTAGCTCGTTGTTGCAGTTCGAAAGTGCACACAGAATCCGCCAGCAGCCGCCGATCATCACTCTCCGGCACACGTAATCTACGATTTTCAAATCCGCCATCCCAGTCTCAAATCTAGCGGTCCCTTTAGCTTCTCCCGATGACTCATCTATAAAAGTTATATGCTCTCGTGGCCATTTTTATAGTTGGAATATCTATTCAGCTTCGGCCCCATGATTCTTGCTTGGTTTCCTCCATTATGAAGGATTTCCCATCTGCTTCCGAACTTGAATCTCGAGCTACTAGGGTGGTTAAATCAACTCTTGGTCTTATCCCAATCCCTAGTGTTGGCGTGTACTGTTGGCGTGTACTATAACGTTTCGTACTCAAACGTGAGTTCGAGAATGAAGTTATAATGATTTGACCGGAGCAAAAATGCATAAAAACTTTGTCCAACTTGTGGGGATATGATTTTTCTTGGTTTTTTGATGTTTTGGGTTTTCTATTATTTACATGGCTTTTTAGTTATTTTTCTTGATTTTCCAATGTTTTTGGTATTTTTAAAAGGTTTTATAATTTTTCTTTAGGATTTAGCGAGTCAAAGTCTGAGGTTATGGTCAAATCCTTGTTGGCATTAACAAGTTTTTCTGATTTTTTTATATCTCTAGAATTTTGTCTCGATAGGATCGACAATCCTACTTGAGCAATCCTCCTCAGAACGATCCTACTAGTAAATGATCCTCCTTGAAAATGATTCCACTAGAAACTATTCTAACCGAAACGATTCCAAATGGAACAATCCTTGTTGGAACAATTCCAGTCAAAACGATTGTGGTTGCAAACGATCCTATTGGAAGTGATTTATCTTTTGAAATCATAACAATTCAACTATAGAACGATTCAAGAATTGGGCAATCCCACTTATGTGTGGGAGATCAAATCTGCGATTCTAGGTTTTGAATGATTCAGACCTTGGATCGCAGCAGCAATTCTACTCATGGTGGATTAGTGATTGCACTTTTTAGGATTGGTCGATCGGCCAACTGTCTTCCAACTATCAGTGGTGGCCTTGTTTGTGGTGCAATTATTGCATGCTCAAAAAATATTCCCTACAGATTTGGCAAGTATAATGGTATTGACTCCTCCCATGTTCATGATCATATTAAATGCTCGTTAATGCATCTACATCCGATTTCAGGTGTCGGTTCAACAATCCTGCCAGCCTAGTCAAAATAATCTGACTCTAGGGGTTGGATCGGGAAATTCTACCCCAAACAATTCTTTTCTAGGATCGAAATGATCCGACTGGGAAAAATAATCATACTTTACATGATTCCAAGATGGTTATTCTGCCATGCAAACATCAAAATGAATTATTATTATAAATCAATTGAAAGAATGGGTTAGGGAAGATTCCTAGTTTAGCCTAATTAGCCTATTTAATCTAATTTAATGCTTATGATGTCACTCGAAAAGCCTAACAAGTGAGATTGCTAACCTGAAACTTGCAAGGGAGAGATCAACATAAACATCCATCTCCACCAATGAAGTAACTTACACTAAAAACACAAAAGAAGAGTTATGTGTTAGAGAAATCTTAATCAAATCACACTTACTTCACTCCTAATCACTCAATCACACCCTAAACTCTCTACCACAAGTTTTGCAACTCATGGAAAAGAAAAAACAAACAGGGCACCTCTTGTGTAAAGAACTTGTAGCTTCACAACAAGCATGTCAACTCTAAGGAGGACAACTTGTCTAAAGTCATGGATAGTGCATTGTGGCTGGTCAAGCCCTCAAGTTCTATCGATCTAATGTTTGGACCTCCAAAATCCAATCACACAAGAGGAAGAATCTAGCAAGCTTCCTCTCCTCACTTCATCTCTCAATCTCTCGCACACACTCCACATCTAGCTATTCTCACAAGCAAGCTTATCTCAAGCACACACACACACACACACACACATACTCAAGCACTCACACTTGCAAGCAAGTAAACCCTACAAGAGTCCATAGCTAAATACAAGCAGAAACATAGAAGCATGCAAAAATTAGGAAGATCACAAGATAAGCAAGAAGAAAAGAGCTCCCAAGCTTGAGCTCAATAGTAGATTGTATTATGAAAAGTGACCTTACGCACCCTCATAAGTCACTTGTATACATGTGGGCTTTGCACGGCTATCCATACTTAGGCAAAACATGTTCAGTTTACATATACAGCCTTATATGGCCAACTTTCATTACAAGGGTGGGCCTTTGGCTATATACAATGTGAATTACCCAATCTAGGGTGGGGATTACAAGAAGTGTACGAAAAAGAAGTAATAGTAGCCATATTCTCACCAAGCATAAATGGCATAAACCCTTGTTGTATATTCAGTGAGAATGGGCCAAGAATGGCTAGCCAATCACAACCCAAGATAATGACCAATAATTCAACTTTGCATGTATAATCCTTGTCAAATATTAGCCCCACATTTTTAAATAACATTATACATTGCATCTTTGACCCATTCTCCACTTACACCATATGTAAAGAATCCAAAGATGTGGGTTGTAATTTCAACTTTTACAAGGATTTAATGTTGACAAAACGATATGTACTCCCACTATCCACACAAGGATGTGTGCGGGTGGTTGCAAGATGAGGTTATCTAGTTTCGTTTAGTGGTGGCCTGCTAGTCCTAGCATCATCTACTCGAGCAAAGCCTGGGTGAAGATCGTCAATGCCAAGAACTATGTATGTCACTAGGTCGACGCGTGCTTGGCAAGAGGGACATGCCGAGAAGCTTACTAACTCCTGGGGTGATGCAGGACAAATGGAAAAAATGTCCACATCCCAGAGCATATCCACTAGTACTATCAATGTCCTCGAGGCATAGAGCACGCACAGCAGGCATCGCGGAGGAATAGTGGTGCATCTAGAGGGAGAGGTCGTCGAAAAACCTTTGTAACATGCCGTGGATATAGAGGCAAGTAAGGCACTGTCACGTTTGAAGATCTACGGAACTCCAGAACATGCAACATAAACTGCTCTGCCCTATGCTATGCAATCTGCTCCATAATCATGTGTTGCCCTACCTCAGCTCTAGAACTCTCTACCTCAGCTCGGGCCTACTCAAGAAGTAAAGTATACAAATAATTGATTAGTCTCTCTCATTATTTATTCCTTAAACAAATTTATAACTTTAGATTATAACTCTTTTACGTGCAAACATCAAAATGAATGATTATTATGAACAATTGAAAGAATGGGCCAATTTTTTCCCTTTGTACATATTGGAAAAACTCCTAGTTTAGCATATTTAATCTAATCTAATGCTTATGGTGTCACTAGAACGATCCATCACCAACCAATGAAGCAAAGATAGTAAAAACACAAAAGAAGGGTTATGGGTTAGGAAAAGCTTAATCAACACCTACTTCACTCTCCTAATCACTCAATCACACCCTAAACGCAATACACAATCACTCTACCACAAGTTTTTTAACACATGGACAAGAAAAAATAAATAAGGGATCAATAGAGTGTTTCTATTCCACTCTAGCACTCGTTCTACTCCCTAGTCATGGGCACCTATTGTATAAAGAAGTTGTACCTTCAAAACAAGCATGTTAACACCAAGGAGTACAACTTGTCTAGAGTTGTGGACAATGCATTATGTCTAGTCAAGCTCTCAAGCTCTCTCGATAAAATGTTTGGATCTCCAGAATCCAATCACACAAGAGGGAGAAGCTAGCAAGCTTCCTCTCTACTCAGTCTATCTCTCTCTCTCGATCTCTCACACACACTCCACATATAGCTACTCTCAAGCAATAATCAAACAAGCTTACCTCAAGCGCACACACTCTCACTCAAGCACTCACACATGCAAGAAAGAAAACCCTATAAGACTATAGCTAAATACAAGCATGCAAGAAAGAAAACCCTATAAGACTATAGCTAAATACAAGCATGCAAGAAAGAAAACCCTATAAGACTATAGCTAAATACAAGTATGCAAGAATTAGGAAGATCAAGATAAGCAAGATGAAAGGAGCAAGCTTGAGCTAAATAGTAAATTGTATTATGAAAAGTGATCTTACACACCTTCATAAGACACTTATATACATGTGGTATTTGGCCAACCACCCACACTTATGGGGTGCCCAAAACATATTCACTTTATATATACAGCCTTATATGGCCACATCTTTCATTACAAAGGTGGGCCTTTCACTATATTTTAAGTGAAATATGTAAGCTAGGGTGAGAATTAAAAAAAGTAACAGTAACCATGTTCTCACCATTCGTAAATGACATGTTGTATATTCATTTGTGAATGAGCCAAAAGTGGCCAGCCAATCACAACCCAAGATAACGTCAATTCGACCCATATCTATGACCAATAATTCAACTTTGCATGTGTAATCCTTGTCAAATATTAGCCCCACATTTTGACATAACATTATACATTACATCTTTGACCCATTGACTACTTGCACCATATGTAAAGAATCCAAAGATGTGGGCTGTAATTTTTGCAAGGATTTAATGTTGACAAAACTGTGTACTCCCACTATCCACAGGATGTGTACCACTCTACCCTTGATGTGTACCACTATCCACAAGGATGTGTACCACTCTACCCTTGATGTAAGCTTTAAGTCTCAAAGTTTGAGAATTCTTGTACCCGATGTAATCATCCTGAGATAATGTACGCTTGCATGAATCATCTAGAGTACACATAGTGGGGAATACATCATCATAATTCTCCAAGTACTTACCATAAGAACTACCAAGATCAAAAGGAAATTCCCCATGATCTTCCTCTTCGCCCATTAATTCCTTACATTCCACAAACTCATCCATTTCTTTCCCATGATCTTCCCCATCCATCTTCGTGTGACGAGTATGACATTGGTCTTTATGCTGCTTCTCACCACATTTGAAACATAATTCTAGAGTCCTAGCCTTGTTTAGTCTCACCACATTTTGAAACATAATCCTTTACTGATAAGCTCATGGAAACATAATCCTAGTAGTCCTAGCCTTTCATTGTCCTAATTCCACTTCTCACACATTTGAAACATAGTCCTTTGCTCATAAGCTCATTAATGCAATCCTCTAACATGCTTGGTACTCACTTGGTATTTCTTTTGCCATTTGAGGCCTTTCCATCCCTTCTTTAAGCCTTTAAAGCATCACTTCTATCAAACCTGAAATTTCTAATGCCAACATTTTAATACATTGTAGGGTACCTATGAATGGTTACATTTAAAGGAGAATTACTTGTGGGTCTCGTATAAGAAGATGGGGGAACTTCAATCCACTTGAATCTCTTATAACTACTTTTTAAAGCATACTTTTCTTCATATATCTTTGCCAACATCATAGCTTCTTCAAGAGTGGTTCCACTTTGAGCATTAAAATCACCCCTTACATCCTTGAATCTACTTGAAGCTCTTATAACCACTTTTCAAAGCATACTTTTCTTCATATATATGTGCCAACATCATAGATTCTTCAAGAGTGGTTGGCCTTTGAGCATTAACATAACCCCTTATGCCCTTCACAAGACTCTTGATGTGCTTGACCGCCCTGAAATCATCACTAAGTCCTTCGAAATAGAGCATGAGTTTAAAGAATTTGTGATTGTAACCTCACACACTTCTCGTTTGTGTCAAATCATCCCACTCACTAATCTTGTGTACCATGCAATTTAGAAACAAAAGCATCTCTCATTTTATTCTTGAATTATAAACAAGAGGCAACGGTGTGCGTAGGATGATTCTGTATCCCCATAGTCTTGTATCCCTAAAAAATTTTCTCCTTGAGGTTTTGGAGGTACTACTGTTGTATATGTCATAAGGTATCCATAGACTAGTATATCCCACTAGTCTTAGGTATGCTTGTAACGCTATGCTCCTGCTGGCTTCCTAGTCTAGGTGAATATGTATGATGGGTTCTACAAGGGTTGCACTGCTGGTTCTCTCAAGAGGCATTGATTCCCTTTTCATGGATCTAGCCTCTAATGGAACTTGATGCTCCTCTTCAATCGGGTCTACAATGCAAGGAAGTTAGACCTCATCTTCTTGTTTTTTCTAGATTGGTTCTTCATTGAATTGGAATGATAAGTCACATCCATTGGCCTACTCGGGTTTGAAGTTATCTCTACCTGGGAGATCCTTCTCTCATTAGCTCTTAGAGTTTCTTGACCTTGGTCAGATGTGGGCGAGAAGACTCGCCCCTAACTAGACCTTTCAATATCACTTGCCTCCTCGTCATTAGTTTTTGGATGATAAGTGTTATCATCTTCATCAAAGTACACGGTTTGGTTATGTCTTGATGGTAACGCTTCCTGGCCATGGCAAGTGGGAGATACCTTAATGATCCATAAAAATCCCTATGTGGTACTTGTTATGCGATAGAGGTTTCCATAGGCATCCTTATATTAAATTGTTTCTCCCATGCTACTACTCTCCTTAAATTGTTTCTCCCATGCTACTACTCTCCTCAAAAACAAGCCTACCCATTACGTCCATAGGCATCCTTATATTAAATTGTTTCTCCCATGCTACTACTCTCCTCAAAAACAAGCCTACCCATTACTTTCAGAGGTTGAATTCTGATCGGCTCAATTTGAGCTCTTGTAGCCTCTTGCACCTTTCGGGATCTTTTGACTTTGGCTATGCCATTACTAGCGACTTAATTCTCTCAAGGTTCCTAGTTGGAATATACATAGCTCCATGAAAGTCTTTTGACTTTGGCTATGCCATTACTAGTAGCGACTTAATGCTTTCAAGGTTCCTGTTTGGAATATACATAGCTCAATGAAAGTCTATATAGAATTCCTGGTCATTGTGGAATGTCACTATAACTGTTGGGTTATCTAAAGTTGCTAGTTTATTTTTTCGGGCAATGCCAACAATTTCCATTGCTTTATCAATGTATATTGGAACATTAGAAATTTTGTGGTAATTGTAGTGTCGTAACATATAGGTTTCTCTAGCCGCACTATGTTGAGCTCTTATCCCTATTTATTCCCTTATAGGTTTCTCTAGCTGCACTATGTTGTAACATATAGGTTTCTCTCTAGCCGCACTATGTTGAGCTCTTATCCCTATTTATTCCCTTATAGCCCTTCTCTCCCTTGTTTTCCTCATGGTATGAGTTCATTTAGCTTCTCTTGATGACTCACCTATGCTCTCATTCGGCCATTTTTGTAGTTGGAAGCTCTATTGGGCTTTGGCCCCACGATTCTTGTATGGTTTCCTCCATTATAAAGGATTTCCAATTTGCTTTTGAATGGGAGTCTAGAGCTACTAAGATGGTTAAATCAACTCTTGGTCCTATTGCACTCCCTAGTGTTGGCGCATACAATAACATCGTGCTCCAACGTGGGTTCAATAATGAAGCCGCAATGATTCGACATGAGCATAAATGTATAAGCACTTGCTCCAATGCCATAGTCACTTGTTGGGATTCTTTTTATGATTTTTCTTAGTTTTCTGATGTTTTGGGTTTTCTATGCTTTTTCTATTTTTAATTAGTTTTTTGGTTATTTTTCTTGATTTTTTAATTTTTTGGTATTTTTAAAATGTTTTATGGTTTTTTAAGATTTAGCAAGATAAAGTTTGAGGTTATGGTCAAATCCTTAGCATTGACAAGTTTTTTTGAATTTTTAATACCTTTGGGATTTTGTCTCAGTAGGATCGATGATCTTACTTGAGTGATCCTCCTTAGAATGATTCTACTAGCAAATGATTCTCCTCAAAAATGATTCCACTAGAAATGATTCCAGCCGAAACGATTGCACTAGAAGCTATTCTAGCTAAAATGATTCCAAACAGAACGATCCTTGTTGGAACGATTCTAGTCAAAATGATTCTGATCCTATTGAAAGCGATTCTTGTTTTGGGATCGTAGCAATTTAACCATAGAATGATTCCAGAATTAGGCAATTCACTTATGGGATCAAAACAATCAAACTCTAGAGATTCTAGGTTTTGAATGATTCAATCCTTGGATCGTTAGTGATTCTACTCTTGGTGGATCAACAATTGCACTTTTTAGGATTGGTCAATCCGATTGTCTACCAACTATCAGTGTGGTGGCCCAGCCGACTGTGGTGCAATTATTGCACATCCAAAAAATATTCCCTACAAATTTGGCAAGTATAATGGTACTGACTCCCACATTCATGATCATATTAAATGCTCATTAATACCTCTATAGACAATTCTAGATGTTAGGTCAATAATCATGCCAACCTGGTCAAAACAATTTGACTCCAAGGGTTGAACATGTGATTGTACCCCTAACAATTCTACTTCTGGGATCAAAACGATCCAACAATACCACTTTGCATCGAGTTTTCTCCTTGGATTTTCCTAGTTTTTTTTTTTGCTTTTTGCTTGGTACCTAGCTTAGCAAAGGTTCCAAGATAGTTCTTCTACCATGAAAACATCAAAATGAATGATTATTATGAATCAATTAAAAGAATGGGTCAATTTTTACCCTTTGGACATAGTGGAAAAACTCTTAGTTTAGTCTATTTAATATGATCTAATGCTTATGGTGTCACAGGAATAGCCTAACAAGCCAGATTGCTAACCTCAATCTTGCAAGGGAGAGCTCAACTTAACCAGCCATCTCCACCAATGAAGAAAATAGTAAAAACACAAAAGAAGGGTTATGGGTTAGGAAAAGCTTAATTAAATCACACCTACTTCACTCCTAATCACTCAACCACACCCTAAACTCAATACACAATCACTCTATCACAAGTTTTTCAACACATGGGCAAGAAAAAACAAACAAACGATCAATAGAGTGTCTCTATTCCACTCTAGCGCTAGTTCTACTCCCCAGTCGTGGGTGCCTCTTATGTAAAGAAGTTGTAGCTTCACAACAAACATGTCAACACCAAGGAGTATAACCTATCTAGAGTAGTGGACAGTGCATAGTAGTGCATTGTGGCTAGTCAAGCCCCCAAGCTCTATCGATCTAATGTTTGAATCTCCAAAATCCAATCACACAAGAGGGAGAAGCTAGCAAGCTTACTATCTACTCACTCCACTCACATACACTCTGCATCTAGCTATTCTGTAGTAGGAATCAAGCAAGCTTACCTCAAATGCGCACACACACTCCACATCTAGCTTATTCTCAAGCAAGCTTATTACCTCAAGCGCGCGCACACTCTTGAGCACTCACACATGCAAGCAAGCAAACCCTACAAGACTCCATAGCTAGCTAAATACAAGCATAGACATAAAAGCATTCAAGAATTAGA
This sequence comes from Cibotium barometz, assembly GCF_041138505.1. Lineage (NCBI taxonomy): Eukaryota > Viridiplantae > Streptophyta > Polypodiopsida > Cyatheales > Cibotiaceae > Cibotium > Cibotium barometz. Next base: position 51,493,517 of record NC_141055.1, read on the forward strand.
AAGACCACAAGATAAGAAAAGAAGGAAGGAGCTACCCAGCGTTAGCTCAATAGAAAATTGTATTATGAAAAGTGCCTTACACACCCTCATAAGTCACTTCTATACATGTGGGATTTACCCGACCGCCCACACTTATGGAGTGCCCAAAACATGTTCACTTTATATGTACAGCCTTATATGGATAGCTTTCATTACAAAGGTGGCCTTTGTCTATATACAATGTGAAATATCTACACTACTATGTAACTGAATTTTGGCAATTTCACCACTAAAAAATATCATTAGGTTTAGTCTGGAGCATTTATGATTGAATCAACTTCTTAAATACTATTCCAAATGATCCATTTGTCCACACATGCATCTCATGTGAGCAGAGCCTCATGTAGGCATTCCGTTGGCTAACCATTAGCCATACATCAGTCCTTTGATTCCATTGCCATGTGCTCAATGTAAATTAATTCTTCTCTTATCCACACCACACGGTATCTAATCCTCCCACTACCACCTTTTCCAAGACACTCGGTGGTAGCGGAATTCAAGAGACTCTCTCCCTTGGCCCCTTCTTCCTCCTCTTACGCCAAGGGTACTCCTTCTTCCTCCTCCCTTGGCCCCTTCTTCCTCCTCTTACGCCAAGGGTACTCCTTCTTCCTCCTCCCTTGGCCCCTTCTTCCTCCTCTTACGCCAAGGGTACTCCTTACAACAAACTGGATTCTATAAAATTGAATTGCAAAAGAGATTGAGGCCACTTATTACAAGTGTTTTATACATTCCACTTAGCATGGACTCATGCTAACATTCCCATCACCATTGATCACCATTGCAATAACCGTTGATCACAATTGTAATCACCATTGCATCACCATTATCTCCAAACTTTTCCTTCTTCACCACCCATAAGATTTCATGTGTCTTTTAACAAGGCTTACAAGACAATAAAGATATCTCCAAATGCACCAAAATCACATGAACCTTCATCCAATGTCCACAAGAATCATGCCAACGCCATTAATTTTACATAAATGCATGAAATCATAGCATGAAATCTCTTGCTTCTCATGCCATTAACACCCTTCTTTGCAAGAGTATCATAATTAGTTGACATTCAAAAAGTATTACAATTAATATTACATGTAATGACCATTAATTACAAAAGCCCTTTGCTTATGAAACCTAGAGTTAGGTTTTTCCATTGTATGCACATAACCAAGTGTTCAAGAATTGATGAAAAGCCCTCCCAAATGCTTCTAGAATTGAGAAAGTGATACAAAATTGTTGACGGGTGTGTACACCCCCTAGCATTTTGGTGTGAACACCCCCTAGCATTAGTAGCATTAGCTTAGGCTATTTCATTATTAAAAGATGTCATATCAAGAAGTGGTTACAAGAGGACTAGTGGGGAGTTAGGATCTTGTGGAGGTTATGGGAGCCCAGTAGTCATATGGGTAGCCCCATAGTCACATGGGCAGCCCAACAGCAGTCATATGGGTATTCCAAGAGTCACATGGTTGGATGGCTTCATAAAGCCCCTCTTGTATGTAAATTGGACATGACTATTGTATGTACATGATTCTTGGACACACAATATGTGATACATGGATATGGAATATAGTATGATGTTATGTTGTTATGCTTGTATGTTTATCTTGTATCCTTTATCTTGTCTTGATCCATGCTTTCTACTCCATGCTCATGTGTACATGTGTACTCCATGGCTATGTGTGTAGGAGCATGTGTCTTTATATTGTATCCTTTATCTTGTCTTGATCCATGCCTCCTAATCCATGCTCATGTGTACATGTGTACTCCATGGCTATGTGTGTAGGAGCATGTGTGTTTCCCTATGTTAGCAAGGCTACGCTAACACTTGGCAATCACAGTGGGACGTTGCGCCAACAAAGAAGCCCACAATGACTTATTGTCATTGCCGTCCAATCCACTTCATTGTTTTTTGAAAAATCATAACAAAAATTTCATCTCCAAAATTCAGGTCTAAACTTTAAGGCCTATTCCAGCCCCCTTCATCCGGTCCTTCCTTCATTGGTGAGGCCTCCTGAGACAAACTTTATGGGCTTGTCTTGGGCATACCTGGGCTTGTAAGCCCTCTTCCTGCTACTCACCTAGGCATACCTGGGCTCGTAAGCCCTCTTCCTGCTACTCACCCAGGCATGCCCGAATCTAGCCCTTTCATCAGCCCATCGGAACTGCACGCCAATGGGCTTGGCATATGGGTACTTTTCCCTGGCCCTTTCCATTACATCAATGGCCATCCCTACTACAAAAGCATGTGGCTTTGTCTGCTTTGGGATGATGGCATCATTTTTTAATATGGTCTGCTCGGGCTCTCTTGGTCTCTTCCTTCCCCCTTGACTCCACTTCCACCTTTATGGTCTGTTGGTTCTCGTCTAGAGTGTGCCTTCTCTTCTTCTGCCAAGTAATTCCATTAGCGAGGGGCATTGGGAGTCCTGCCCTATGCATGGGTTGTTGCCTCCTCAGCCAGATCCACGCGTCATAAGACCCCACCACTTGCTTGCACTACTCTAGATCCGGATGAGGGGCTTTTCTTGGCGTTGATTCTGCTGCCTGGGAGCTACTTTGCCCTTGTTTTTCTGTTTGTGACATGTTTAATTGGTTCATGAATTCTGCAATTTCATCCGAGTTAGATGGTTGCATAGCTCTTGCCTGCTTGGTAGCCTGAATCAAGCTCCTCATGTGATTGAGGGCTCTCTTTCTAGGTGGTTGTGCCCTTTTGTAACCTTTCTTCCTGGAGTCTTTGCTGCAGGGCTTCTTTTTCCCTTTTGACCTGGAAGTCTTCAATCATCTTGTCTGTATTCTACACCTCCGCAGCATGCACTTTCATTAATGCCTTCACTTGCTCTTGTCATTTCCTGAGCTCGGCCCTGGATGCCTTCAGCTTTTTTGCATGTGTTTTTCTTGTGGCATCTAGCTGATCCTGCGTGTTCTTTAGATGGGCATGGGCTGTCATCAAGGTGACGTTCAGCTCATTGACCATCATTTTACCTCCTCTTCCTCTTGTGTTCTTGGCAGGGGTTGTGGATTCAATTTTCATCTTGAGGGCTTTCATCGTCAACCCATCCTGTCTTTGTTACTCCTTATATTCAGCTATTCAATCTGGGCTCTAAGAGCGGCCTCATCACCTACCCTTTCTTTCAGCTTTTTCGTGGCTGCCCAGGCATGCCCTCGCAACTCATCATCGGGGATTATATCCATTGATGATCCTTTGTACAATATCAGCTCCTTTCCCTTCTCATCAGGCTGCTCCTACGTCCTCTTCCCATCACCTTTCAGTTGAGTGAACCTTTTCTTCCATGTCTCCAGTTCCATTTTTAGAGTTGCTCATTCTATGCTTGCAACTCCTTTTCTTTGCCGGTGCCTACCTCGTTGTGTCCTGCCTCCTTATCCTCTTAGCTGTGTGTGCAACAGTTTCCAACGCTCTTGTAAGGTCGGTTCTTGTCAACTTTTTCGTGTCTGGATTTCTGGATCCTCCATCCGGATTCCAATCTTGATCTTGGAAGGGAACCATCTGCTTGCAGGTAGGTGTGGGGACTTACATTGCCGCTGTTAGTTTCTTCAGATATTCCTCCCGCACCTCCTTTAGGTCTTCCACTACATGGCTTTCCCACTATTTCATTTTCTTTGCTTCTAGTTTGTATACGTCTAGGAACTCCTCGGTGTCTAGAACTGCCAGTCTGCCTTCCGCCTTGACTAGCTCCACTTTGTCTTTATCCGCCCCCTGACCTACACCTCTCTTATAATCTTGATATGCTCTTCTCTGATCAAGAGAATCTGGCCCTTATCCCTAGCTTGGTTTTCCTTGGCCATGTCTATCTCTTCTTTTCAGCTGTCTGTTCATCTCGTCATTACTGGTCAAAGCCCCTTTTATCACCACCATCTCTCTTTTGTCTCCTCATTCTCCTTTTTGGAGTCCGTGCCACCAGCAATTGTCTTTGCATCTCCTCCGTCTTGCCTACTTCTCTCCTTCTTTCCAAATCCTCCTGCAAGGATTCCTAGTGTTAGCTCCTCATGGCCTGGCTGATGCCCTCCTATTCCCTGACCATTGCCTGCAACTTGGTTATCTCCTTCATTCTGTCTGCCATACACCTTTGTAAATAATTGAGGCATCCCTGCACCCAATCCGTGTCAAAGGATTCTGGAAAGCTTGTAGGGCGGGGTGCAAGAGGCTCTGCTTGTGCGCAGGGGTTCAGTGACCACAATTTCTTGTTGTGCCTGTCCTAGGTGCAGGCGTTCTATGCATGCGGCCTCCTGCTATGCCTATTCGAGATGCGGCCATTCTGAGGCTAATGTTTCCTGCTTGTTGCTCTTCTAGCTTATGTGTAAGAATTGACTTGCCGATATCGGCAAAGTCCTCCTTTAACTCCTTGCTACTTTTCTCTTCTATTGTCTTTCCCTTCTTGCCCTTCTTCTTTTTCCCAAACTGAAAAATTCTCTTCTTTCTGGATATTGATTGTTTGGAACTTCCTTCTTCCTGCTGGGGTTTTGCCTTTGTCTCCTCCCTGTGCCCTGTGTCCTGTTTGTTGCTTTACTTCCTCCTTGTGGCTTTCCTCCTCTTTTGCAGCTCTTGATTGTGCTTTGAAGAGTGTTGTTAGGTAGGGGCCGATCTTTGTCTTGGTGTTTGGGTGGGTGACCTTCCCAATCTGGTCTTTAAGGTTGCTGTAGAGCACCTCCGCCCAAGCCACCTTCGTCCCCACCTTCGTTGCCTTCACCAGAAGGCTCTTCTTAACATACAGTATGGCTTGTGGGTGAGATTGAGCATCTCAACCACAAAGCACATATGCTTCTATTTGTCCTCATCTGGAGTTCTTGTGATTTTAAATTCTTTGGCCTTTCCTTCCAAAGGGCCGAACTCCTTGATTAAATCTTCTTTGTCGGGAGGACTGGTTTGACCTCTCCTTCCCCTTCACTTGGTAGCTTGAAGACCTCAGCCACATAGAGGGGGTTGGACACCCTCTTCTCACCCAATGGAAGCATGATTGTGTTGGAATTTTGCAGCTGCTCCAGCTACATCACATTTTCAATTTTCCCGGGTGGGGTCCCATTCTTGATGTGAACCGTAGGACATCATCTCCTCGAAGATCTTAAACTTTGTGTTCATGTCCACTTGCAGATTTCTTCTCCTTTGCATAATTTCTGCTCTCCAGGCATTGTGCAGTCTCTTTTCATCCAACTTCAGGAGTTGTTTGATCATGTGTACCTCTGAGTCTTCCGGAGAGAGCCTTTCAACCACTGCTATTCTAAGAGTCTGTGTCAGGAACTCCATGGGCACTACTACTTCTAGTCCATACACCATGCTAAAGGGTGTAAGTCCTATTGCATTCTTATAAGCCGTTCGGAATGCCCATAATGCTGAGTGCAATATCGTGTCCTAGTCGTTCCTATTCTCATTTACTGTATTGATCAGAATTCCCTTGAGAATCTTATTGGTGGACTCTGCTTGCCCATTGGCTTGCGGGTAGTAGATTGTTGACTTCTTGTGTATTATCATGTGCTGCTCCATCAGTTTCCTGATCACTTCATTGATGAAGTGGCTCCCTTGGTCATTGACTATCTCTATAGGGCATCCAAATCTTGTCATTATGGTTTCATAAAGAAACTTTGCTATAGATGACGCCTTGCAATCTCTAGGGGCCTTGGCCTCCACCCATTTCACGCAATAATCGGTGTATTGCCACCAAGATGTATTTGTTTCCTGTCCTTTGAGTAGTTGGTTTGAAGGGGCCGACGAAATCGAACCCCACTTCTGGAATGGCTTGAGTGGCAGGACTAGGTTATGGTGGTTGCCCTAGCCTCTGGCACATGTCACACTCTTTTGCGAGCTTGTGTGCATCATTTAATGCAGTTGGCCACCACATACCTGCCGAGTGCAGCTTCCATCCTGTGACCTCTCTGGAAAAATTCCCACTGCTTATACCTTAATGCGCTTTTGCTCTAGCATAGCCTATTGCTCGTGCTCGAGGACACATCTCCTCGGAATCTGGTTGACGTCCATCTTGTAGAGCTGCCCAACCACCATGAATGACTTGCTCCGGAGAGTCAACTTTTTACTCTGATGTTTAGAATGTACTCTAGAAAGGACAAGTCAGATAGGAATTGCGGCATTTCGTCATACCAGCTGGGTCTCTCTCCTTCTGTGAGGAAAAGCTACGCATTTGGGAAATCATCTTCCACCCCCTCTGGTTCTTCTCTTATCTCTAGTCTTTACAAGATATCTGCCACTACATGCTTGTTCTCAGGGATGTGCCTTATGTTGAAATCAAATTCCTATTAACAAGAGCATCCATCTGACCAACTTTCCTACTAGGTCTGGTTTGTTTATTAGGTACAGGAGAGCTTTGTGATCTACATGAAATTCAAACATCTTACCCCCAGTAAGTAGTGCCTGAACTTCTTGATGGAGTAGATCATTCCCAGTGACTCCTTCTCTGTGGTGCAGTAGTTCTTTTCTAGCCTAGACAACCTCCTGCTTCCATAGTAAACTGGCCTGTATCATCCCTCTTGTGCTTCCTACATTAGAGTGCTACCAATGGCTACATCAGAGGCATCGACAAAACACATGGAATACTAAGTCATAGTTGGTGGGCTACTGGAGGATGGAAGCTGTTGACAGTACCCTCTTGAGATTTTGGAATGCCTCTTGACAGGAGTCGAACCAGACATATTCTACATCCTTTGCCATCAGACTGTATAGGGGCACCGCCACGTTTTCTAGGAACCTCATGAATCTATTATGCCACTTGATTAGGCCCAGGAACCTTGGGATTCTTGGGTGGTTGCAGCTTCACAATGACTGCAACCTTGGCTGAATCCACCACAAGCCCTTCTATAATCACTATATGCCCTATGAGGGATCACAATACTTGGCTAATTTAGGCTCAGTCCGGCCTTTCTACACTTTTCCAGGCACATTGTGAGGTGTGTAATGTGTTCTTTTTTCTTCTCGAACACACCGAAGTCATCCACAAACACCCTCATGAAGGTGGTCAAATATTCATAGAATATTTCATGAACCATCCTTTGGAATGTAGTAAGAGCATTTTTCAACCCAAATGTCATCACATTGAAGGAAAATGCCCCCCATTCTGTCACAAAAGCAGTCTTTTCTTTATCTTCCTGGGCCATTTGCACTTGATTTTACCCACTAAATCCATCCAGAAAAGAGAATGTTCGCTACTACATCCAGCAAGGAATCAATGAACGGCAATGGAAATGGGTCGGATATAGTGGAAGCATTCAGCTTGTGGTAGCCTATACAGACCCTCAGCTTCCCATTCTTTTTTGGAACAATGGCTATCGATGACAGCCATTTTGCCCTTTCCACGGGACATATGAACCCTACCTTTTGTAATTTGTCAATCTCTTCCTTCACCTATTTGGCATAGTTTGGGTTCATTCTGTATGTACTCTGCCTAATTGGGATCAATACCCTTCATGTCAGAATAGTTCCAAGCAAATACATCCTTCTAGGAGTCTCCCTCTAAATTCTTGATTCAGCTTGACACTAATTTTTACTATCTTGGGTTGCTAATCGTCCCCTAGATTCACCTCTTCAAGCTCATTTTCTTGAACTGTGATATTCCTTTTCTTGAACTTGGCTTCCTCTTGCTTTAGGGCCACCATGGCTCTTTCCTATTCCGCCTGCAATTCTTCCATATTGAGTGTCCCCTTCCTCTTTATGATTACTTTCTTCATTCAATATCACTTCAAGATGAGCTACCAGAACCTTTGGATCATACCTTTGCACAATCCTCTCTATGTCCACTTCAAACAATGATAGCAGATCCGGATTCTCCTTCAAGATCTGCTCTTCTTCATCATCTTCTACCCCTTCTAGGTAGTTTAGGCCCTCTGTGTGCATTGATCGGCTTGTCGAGTTCAGCCTATCTTTTCTTGCAAAACTGAAATGCAGACTTTATTTTTGCCTCTCCTGATTGTAATCTTGTTCGTCTCCTAGTTGTTCTTTATCCTTCCGCTTCTGACTAGGAGCATGGGTTATACACCAGCTATTTTAATCATCTTGAGAACAATGAACACAGTACATCCCGCTAAAACTATCTGTTCTCCTCTCATTATCTCAACAGGTCAGACCCTTCTCTACTCAGCCATGCGAATCTGGAATGGAGTGAGCTGCATGTCAATAATCCCTAGCTTTTTAGCTAGGATATCTAATGTTATATTTACCCCTAACCCTCCATCCAGAATGACTCTTATCACTATCTCACCTCTAATCCTAATGGTTCCTTCCGGAACAAACATTCACAATCCCGAACTATCTCCACATTTCTGCATTCAAGTGTAGGGTGTTCCAGATCCTACAATGGCATTTGTACCAGATTCTCCTTCGGTACTATAGCTTGAAGAATCTTTTGCCTATAATTGGGAACAAGATTCAACATTTGATCTAACATGATGTTCAATTCCTCACCATTCCTACATCGTCCTCACCATTCCTTGTGCGCTCTCCACTAACTTGGTGATCTATTCTCGGACCTTTTGTTGTCCTACCCACTGTTCTGGTTTCTTTTCCAGTTCTTGCTCGGCATTCCTGCCTGTCTGTATTTTGACAAGTCCTTGAGATGTTGTCACAACCATAACTTCTGATTGCTCCTCTTGTTGTTGGCCATCATGACGGGATGAGAAGCTTCGATCTTCTCCTTGCCCACAAGCTCTTGATTAGAAGGCTAATGCCTAATCCTTAAGTATGTCTTATTAAAAGAGAGATCAGTAGCATGTATGATTTTTCTTGATTTTCTTGTTACCCATAATGTTTATCTTTTCTCTCAAAACAACTATTTGGCACATTGCTCATAGTGGTTGGGGATGATTCAAATGTCAAGTACCATGACAAACTTTTTAATGTATTTGAATTTGAATTTAATGTATTTGAATTTAATGTATTTAAATTTAATGTATTTGAATTTGATGTAATAGTTGTGCATTGGTGGACTAAGGCTACCAGTGCTAGAGAAAAACTTTTTGTCAAGCCTTGTTATATGGTGTTCCCATCTAAGGTAAACCAACCTTTGAGTGTGAATCGGGAGGTGAGCTTTGTGTTGCATTTGAGTGCTTATGGGTAGGGGGCCACAACCTACCTTTTTTGAGCGTGAGTTAATGTTGCAAAGGAATAATGAGGAGGAGGGCAAGACCCTCATCTAGCCATGTCTCTACCCTAGGTGCCGTCGGCTATCAATGCAAACGTTCACCTTCCTAAAAGTCTCTGATAGGGATGGCCACAAGCATGCACATTACTGTGCCTTACAGTCTATCCCCCTTGACTAAGGCTGTCTAAAGCCCTATATTCATCCTATATAACCAGAGATGTCGGAGCTCCCACACACCCTTAAGCATTGGTGAGACAGGCATAGATTACAATGACAACAAGGTTAAACCCATCTGTCGGCCTCTAAATCCTAATGAGCCTGTGTTGTCGAGTCGAAGAGTCCATGATATATCAAGTATGGAGATCAAGCTCAAAATAGAGAACCTCCTTGATCCTATTCACATAGCTGGGCTACATGCTCTTCAATGCTTTGGCTGATTCATGAAGTCCCGGTGGCCAAGTCGCAAGAAGCTATGGCAATGTCTGCTCATGGGTGCTAAATCAACCATGGCTGAGTCCGTTAGAAGTTGCATGTTTCGACCGATGAGGTGTTTGCTTCGCCTTGTGCTAGATGCATAGGAGGGGGAGGTCTAATTTGTAGTCGACCGGACTTGCAAGGGTGATCATGTTCAACATGCTATCTTTCTCTTCGAAGGGGTGTCCATGTCTTCTGTGACATGTTGATGAGGGTTCAATGATCATCATTCTTCTTATTTCTCATATAGTTTCTGCAATCTCATAACAACCAAAGAAAATTAAGTAACCGCAGTAACCTCACAGATGGTAGCACACTTGAGTGCCCATGGACGAGAGTCTTTCATCAGCGTATACTTGTGGACTCTTCATCAGATTGGTGGAAATCATCTTTCCACCATCTCCTTGGTCTACCACCAGTTTTTGTGGTTCTACATGATATATTGTATAACTTGAAATAGCTTGCATTCTATCTTATGGCAGCCACTTATTCACAGATTTTCATGATGTACTTGGCATTAATAGGAGATAATGCACTCCCAACTAAACAAAGGGAAAGAGAGGTGTTGACGGGTGTGTACACCTCCTAGCATTTTGGCATTAGCTTGGGTGTGAACACCCCCTAGCATTAGTAGAATTAGCTTAGGCTAATGAGTTGTGGGATTTGGTTATTACAAGATGTCATATCTAGAAGTGGTTACAAGAGGGCTAGTGGGGAGTTAGAATCTTGTGGAGGTTATGAGAGCTCAATAGTCACATGGGTAGCCTAATAGTCACATGCGTAGCCCAACAGTCACATTGGTATCCCAAGAGTCACATACTTAGATGGCTACATAAAGCCCCTCTTGTATGCTAATTGGATATGACTATTGCATGTACATGATTCTTGGACACACAATATGTGCAAATTGGACATGACTATTGTATGTACATGATTCTTAGACACACAATATGTTATAGATGGATATGGAATACACTATGATGTTATGTTGTTATGTTTGTATGTTCATCTTGTATCCTTTATCTTGTCTTGATCCATGTCTCCTACTCCATGCTCATGTGTACAAAAATAGCCTCAAGAAAGCCTTCCATAAGAAGTTCACTTTTTGTGGTAAAGCCATGAATCCCCATGCAAAGGCTTGAGATTATGTGAGATTTTAATGAATGAAACAAAAACCCTTTCCTAATGCTTGCACAATTAACCTCCATTTCGAGATTGTTTGAGAATGATCAACAAAGAGGAAAATATTTGCAAGATTTTAATGAATGAAAGAAAAACCCTTTCCTAATGCTTGCACAATTAACCTCCATTTCGAGATTGTTTGAGAATGATCAACAAAGAGGAAAATATTTGCAAGATTTTTGATGAATCTTGAAAATTCCTTTTCTCAATGCTTGTATTCAAACACTGTAACCTTGGTTGAGGTAATAATGCTTGAAGATAAGTAAGGAGGAGGGGAAAACAACTTTGCAAGATGCTCGAAAAAATGTTTGCTATTTTCCCATCACAAGGGTTTTGCTAATAATCATGAGGAATACTTCAAACTTGACCAAAGATCCACCCATGAGATGCTAATGATTGATTCTAAGCATTCATTACCTCACAATGTCCATGCACTAGAATTATGATGAGGAATACTTCAAACTTGACCAAAGATCCACCCAAGAGCTTCATACACTCGCTAATATTGATTCCAAGCATTCATTACCTCACAATGTCCATGGACTACTCACGCATGAAAATAAGTTTGCCGCCTTTATATCGTGTTGCTAGTTGTTGCTGTCCATAGTAGCTTCTCTTTGCTTTACTTCAAACTGTTCATAAATGAATTGGTTCAAGCCTTCACCATGCTCATGAACTTCTTGCGCAAAATATTAAACCTTTGCCCATGCCCAAGATTAGGCCAAAGTATAGGCAAAGGTTTAATAAGTGTGAAAGGAGGGCAAAGTATATACATTGATTAGTTCAAGATTAGGCCCAATAATTATTTTATATACTTTGCCCTCCTTTCACACTTATTAACCTTTGCCCATGCCCAAACTTATACAAGCACATAAGCTAGTATGTACCTGGCCACTTATTATGCCCATGGCGTAACATTGTGTGTGTGTGTGAGAAGAAGAAGAAGAAGCACATAAGCTAGTATGTACCTGGCCACTTATTATGCCCATGGCGTAACATTGTGTGTGTGTGTGAGAAGAAGAAGAAGAAGCACATAAGCTAGTATGTACCTGGCCACTTGTTATGCCCATGGCGTAACATTGTGTGTGTGTGTGAGAAGAAGAAGAAGAAGCCCTTTTAACGTCGTAGGAACAATCCCAAGAGACCAAATATGATCTATCCGACGTGAGTGAGATTCGAACACAAGACGTGTTGAATAACAACTCCATGAGCTAACCAATCTATCACACATTGGGTGAGTATGTACCTGGCCACTTATTATGCCCATGGCGTAACATTGTGTGTGTGCGTGAGAAGAAGAAGAAGAAGCCCTTTTAACGTCGAAGGAACAATCCCAAGAGACCAAATATGATCTATCCGACGTGAGTGAGATTCGAACACAAGACGTGTTGAATAACAACTCCATGAGCTAACCAATCTACCACACATTGGGTGATAGAAAGGTTAGCCCATTTTGTTTATTTACCCACACACCCGATGAAGAAGCCCTTTTAACGTCGTAGGAACAATCCCAAGAGACCAAATATGATCTATCTGACGAGAGAGAGAAAGGCACCATGAGATTTATACTATGACCAAATTTTTATTTAAAACTAAAGAAAAACCATAGTATGTAAGGGAATATTCTATCTGAATTAATAAGGCTCCGGGACCCTATTTAAAGCTACTCTTAGGTGGGTTCAATAAATACGTTTAGAACTTAAAGACTGTTTTTAAGTTTATTTGAGGAAGAATGGGGAGGAGCAGTGTGCTGAATGATGCCCTCAGGACCATGTTCAACGCGGAGAGGCGATGCAAACGGCAAGTGGTCCTTCAGCCCACCTCCAACCTGCTCCAAGAGTTTCTCTCGGTGATGCAGAAGCACGGTAAGCCTTCATTCCCTTTTTTTTTTTTTCCTTTCTCTTGTTTTCTTGCTCTTATTTCTTCAGAGTAGGCATAAGGGTGGGATTTTTCAGTCCAAAATGCTCGGCGAAGCTCAGTGGGTTTAGAATTGGGTGAGATCAAATTCAAATGTAATTTTTGGGATGATTACATTGTTTTTGGGCCTTCATGACGGGATCTGACTTTTTTCCGTTCACAAGATGGACCTATGGGTTTAGGGTTTTGGGATTTTCAGGGTGAAGGCTCTGTCGATCAGACATTCATCTGTTGATGGCATTATTTTTGGGTCTCTAGTATTATTTTTGGGTCTGTTTAGAAGATTAATATATCAAGCGTTAGGGGTTCAGATGGGTTAAGAGCGTATGTGGATTCAATGCCCAAATGCACAGGTTTTGTTGGGGATATCAGACGCGAAGAGGAGGGACGAGTTGGAAGATTGCATGTTGAACTCCATGGAAGACTGAATAAGGTTGGGGCTTGTACACCTCGCTACGAAGTGGGAGTGTCGAAGATACGGCGCTGGACAGACAGGCTTCTACCCATGAGACAGGTTAAAAATTGGTTTTTGTGCTTCTCTCAGTGAAAACTTAGTCATCTCTCTTAGATCAATTTCCTAAGTTTTTTCAAGATCAAGGATTTGTTCATGGTTTCTTAGGCTAGGTACACAGCTAAAGTGGTGATGTGGGGCTGCATGTCCAGCCACCAGTTCAGTCACGGGCCAAAGGAAAAGGCTGCAATGGAAATACAAGAGAATTAGCATATCAAACATCTGGTTTGAGTCCTGCCAGCGCGGGTCAAAAATTTGAGAGCAACCCCCTTGCGTTCAGCCAGGGCATGCTTGCAAAAAAGGTGTCCACTGGGTGGGCTCAAAACAACAAGTGGGCGTGGAGGTTCTGAACACGCTTGCAACTTCTGGCCCCAGTTCTGCCATTGAGCTGCTGCCATGGCAGCTGGATTCGCTTCTGCTGGAACTCTGTGAATCGAGCCTTGATTGTTATCCAACATCGGGACTGCTCCAAGTAGCTAGAAAACAATAGGCTTTTGGCTCCTTCGGTTGTAGCTTTTGGAACCTATATGAGGTAGGCACTGACAAAAGACAAATGGTAATGATGTCCCTGAGATGCCTGTATACATAAAATAGAAGTATATTGGTCACGCCTGATTACAGACTTTTGCAGAGGAAAGAGCTGTGATGAAGGGGCGCTCTTTATATGAGTGGCTGGTGGGAGGGAGGCTACATTTATTCTTGTTTTTGCCTAGACTCAACTGGGGTCTTGTAAGAAAGTGCCTGGGGCCCAAAAGTGATTGGGGCCCAAAAGTGACTGGAAGCTTCTGTACATTCCTGCACAATGTGGGAGTCACCTCGAAAATGCTCCCATCAGCTTCAGAGCTCGTGACTCAGATTTGTCCAGAATCCGGATGGCGTTTGAGCAGTCTGCACTGGAGGGTATCTGTCCTTCTGGAGCTTCCCTAAAATGGACATTCTATACATGTTCAAGAGGTTACTGATCATCTCTTACTTATAGTCCAATGGTGTAGAGGGGCCCAGGGTGTTATCATGGGTGTCTTGCAGATATTTGATGAGGGTCTGGGGGATCTGGTGCTATCCTACAGTATTAGTGTGCGGGGTGTGTACGTTATCCGGGCAACTGAAAAGGATGAAATCTGTTGAAACAGTTACTCACTGTGCTTTATAATTTTCTTGTAAGATCTTGATTATTCACTTAAAATACAACAAGATGATGCAAGTATGATATACACAAGGCACGAATAGAAGGTGGTGCATGTGCCTATGTTCTTTATGGGCACATATTACCTTGGGGACCAAATGAAGGAGCTGCATGGCATTCATCCATCACTTTTGCTCTAATAAGATTCTCACCACACATAAGCAGAGGTCTTGATGAGATGCTGTTAATACGACAGCCACAAAGCATCTCCACTACATTCTTCTTCCGAGGATTATGCAAAATCTGAAAGTGAAACATGGTCCCCTAGAAAGAATAGTGAGAGCATGAACAACGTTAAGTAGTGCTTTCTTATACATACGCAAAGAAAGCTCGGATGCCTGCAATCTCCTACTTTTCTAGGCAACTACATGACCTTGTTGATTCAAAATAGTCCCTATGTAATGTTACATGCACTGAGCTTGACTGTGATAACACACAAGAGGGCCTTCTTTATACCTTTATGTGGTGAGAATCTTTAGCATCCAATTTAGAGAATAGAGAGAGAGAAGACAATGAGAATGTAGAAGACGACACAGTATTGGGTCCAATGCTTGAGAAACAAGCAATGTGAATGCTCAACGCAAGGACGAGGAAGACCGTACGTTGGCTGAGTATCCACCGAATCCGAGGCTCTGCTGAATACTCTTCTGGCCACTGATGCAAGTCCAGATAGCTGTAGGACTGCACATATGCTGGCTGAATGTAAAGAGGAGCTTACTCGAATAGCCTGGAGTCGATTGGATGCTTTAAGCTTTCTGCACTTTGCTGAATTATCTGAATGAATGGTGCGGGACTGAGGCAATGCTTTTATATGATCTCCTACTGCTGGTCGACTGCTGCAAATGATCAGTCAGCCTGCAGAATATCTCCACGATTGCATTTAATGAGCAGTCGGCCTGCTGAGATTGCCCACAATTGCATAATTCCCAGTCGGTTGCCAGTTTAATGCCTAGTCGGCCGCTAGATTAATGCCTAGTCCGCTGCTCTGCTGGTGGGCTGTAGGGTTGGTCGGCTGCTGGTCGACTGGTCACCTAAGCCACTTAACCTCCCGGCTGTCAGGATGCTGCCTACTGCACGTTCGTTGCCATCCTCTCTCCCGGCTCTGCCCACGTTACGCTGTGTGTCCCGCGCTCTTGCCATTCACATGCATGCTTCATGGACAATTTTCTGGAGGAGCCCTACATGAACATCCACTACCTGAGTTACATCGACGAGATCCTCGAGGCTCTCCTTCCCGAACACAGCCCTCTTCGTGCCCCCACTCTGGAACCGGTGCCACTTCCCGCCGATGCTGGGTGGATTCCAAGTTTCCTGAACTCCCCTGTCCCAGCAGCCTCGGCCTCACAGGTGTACCGCATACATATCAGCA
Organism: Cibotium barometz; assembly: GCF_041138505.1. NCBI lineage: Eukaryota > Viridiplantae > Streptophyta > Polypodiopsida > Cyatheales > Cibotiaceae > Cibotium > Cibotium barometz. The sequence continues at coordinate 51,509,287 of NC_141055.1, forward strand.
GCCCGCATGCAACTAAACCCCAAACTTGGGCGATTTGGACTATTTTCCTCACCTGCGAGCCACTGCACCTTGCTCATTTCGAGTACTTCCTGTCTCGGTACCCTCAGTTGGCACATTTTCTTCCAGAGTGCAGTGTGGATGGCCTCCGCAATATCCTCTCCACGCGCCCTCCTGTGACATTCTACTGCGAGATCTTCGTCCCCGATTATACTCCATTATCTCCGGTGCCCAGCTCTTTGGCGGAACCAAACGAGGAAGTGGCTGAGACGAAGTTGCCCCGAGGACGATCCCGATGAAGTGGAGGACCCGACTTCGAGTACGCGGATCCCGTCATTGCCTCTCCAGCAGCTGTTCCTCTCTTCCTACATCCTGGGTGGACCTTTCCTGCTTCACCTCAGTACTCTCTCTGAGTTCTCCGGATGTCGACTTCGCACGACAACGTGTCACCCGCTGATCCGGATCCACAGATGGAGGCCTTGCAGATGACCACTCTTCAACAACAGATGGAGGACTTGCAAAGGGCCCTTTTCGAAGGAATGGCATCCATGCGATCACAAATGGAAGACATGCAACAACGGAACCAACACCAGCGCGAGGGATCCAGGAAGTCACAGCGGGCGCGTCAATCGCGTTCACCAACATCGTCATCATCCTCGGTGGGCCAGCGGGACGATCCGTCAACTCCCCCCGATCCGACCACCGAGGTAGACAATGTTGAACTCAAACTTTTGTATAAATTAATGACCACAGCACAGACAAGAAAGATGGATATCAAGTTGCTTGAGCCCTACAATGGTCGCCGTGATAAGCGGTTAATCGATCACTGGCTCTACAAGATGGAGGTTTATTTCTCAAATACTGAGTTGCCCGAGAATAAAAAGGTGGCATTGGCCAGCACCCTCTTGAAAGATACCGCCTTCCTTTGGTGGCGACGCAAGATTTCAGATGGCAAGTCTACTCCGACGTGGGATAAATTCCGGCGTGTTCTTCGCAAGGCTTTTGAGCCTGCAAATGCGAACTTTCATGCCAGGTCTTCTCTCTGCCGCCTGAGTCAAACTGGCTCCGTGTCTGCGTACATCTCAGAGTTTCAAAAACTGGCTCTTGAGATAGAGACACTTAGTCCCTCTGACCAGCTTCACAGCTTCATTGACGGGCTTGAACCCACGATCCAAGACGAAGTCCATAAGTACAATCTTGCCACCCTGGATGAAGCAATCTCGTATGTCGAGCGCATTAGTGATTACCAGCGTCCTCCCAAGAACTTTTCCTTCGGCGCCCGTTCGTACTAGCGGAATTGACCCAATGGGACTAGCCAACCATAGCATCCCAATGCTGGACAACCTAACTCTAGGCGACCATATTCTGGACAATAGTCCTTCCGGGCGCGCTTCTCCGGGCAAGCTCCCGCGTCAAACGCAGGATCCTCTCAAGCCGAATCCTCTGGCAGCAGAAACCTAGATCGGTCTCGACAGGACCGTCACAGCAATGATCGGCGCAACTTCAATTGAGATACCTCTTCAGGACAGCAAACCTCTTCATCGACTGCCACTTCATCCCAACCTAGTCGTCCAGGCCTCTGTACAATTTGTTATGGCGATCACTGGTGGTATGAATGTCCTCAGCGTCCTAGCTTCTATGGACCTTTCAAGATTCTTCAGAAAAATTCAGTTGTCAGTTACAAGTTGGAACTTCCACCTTCATGGGGGAAGGTTCATCCGACTTTTCACATTTCTTGGCTCAAGCAGTATGTTCAAGGAGATTTGCTTGTTCCAGACTTATCTTCATACGTACCAAAAATTGAAGATGACCATATTATCTGTCATGTGCATCAGCAATGCCATGGACCTTCTCAAGACTAAATCCAGAAGGGGCAAGCAGATAAAGACCATGAACCAGTAGAAGATGGACATGGAGCAGAACTTGGAGCAAAGCATGGATCAGAAGGCTGTCGGCTGCGTGGAGGCTGACGTCAGCAGTACCAGAGGGCTGTCGGCTGCAGGACAGAGGGTGCGGCAGCAGGCGCATCAAGGAAAATAGAAGAGGTCCAGTCGGTTGCATTAAATGGAATTTAATGAATTATTAACTGGCCGACCAGCAGTCGGCCAGTTCCCCATGTACTCCAAGGGGCTATAAATAGCCCCCTTGCTCAATGTCTTAGGCATTCAACCCACTAGGGGTTTGAGTCAGTAGGATCCTAGTCTAGGGCAGATTTTAGGTGTGTTATCACCTTTTCAAGGAGGCAGCCAAGGGCTGCAAAGATATGTACCTTTTTGTACCATAGTATATACTGAATTTTCAGCACTTCTCACTCTCTCTCTCTACTCTCTCTCTACCTGCGTTTTTGCATCAGAAGGTTTCCAAGAGTGTTTAGGGCTGAAAGAAGACTCCCAGAGCTTCCGCGCGTTACATTGGTATCAGAGCATCAGGCTCAGCAAAGCTAAACACTGATTCAGTCCCAGATGATGGTGTACAGGTCCAAGGTACAGGAAAGTACACGGATTCGAAGCCCAAGGCGAGGAGCACAGAAGCGGGAAGAACTCCCAGGAGGTTTGTTGGTGGTGTTCCATAGTGCCAGATGGGGATGGCAGTTCCGTGAGCCAGATAGGTTCTAAGGGAACGGTCCCAAGGGAGGTTGATCCTCCAAGGGTGATGTGAGAGTGCCAGACTCAGTTCCAGGAACGAAGACCAAGACGGTGTTCAGAGTCAGGGCAGGAATGGATTGTGGACTAGAGGAAGACCAGATGCATAGATCTTCATCAGAGACAGAGTGGTTTGGAGAGCAGATCGGATTTTCAGGGAAAAAGGTTTGCCAGGGATGGATGATGACAGAGGGACTTCAGGACAGGATTGGGATGATGACAGTCATCCAAGAGCAGGTTGGATTCCCGTCATCAAGTTTAGCAGAGGGGGATGTCATGTGCATCAGCAATGCCATGGACCTTCTCAAGACTAAATCCAGAAGGGGCAAGCAGATAAAGACCATGAACCAGTAGAAGATGGACATGGAGCAGAACTTGGAGCAAAGCATGGATCAGAAGGCTGTCGGCTGCGTGGAGGCTGACGTCAGCAGTACCAGAGGGCTGTCGGCTGCAGGACAGAGGGTGCGGCAGTAGGCGCATCAAGGAAAATAGAAGAGGTCCAGTCGGCTGCATTAAATGGAATTTAATGAATTATTAACTGGCCGACCAGCAGTCGGCCAGTTCCCCATGTACTCCAAGGGGCTATAAATAGCCCCCTTGCTCAATGTCTTAGGCATTCAACCCACTAGGGGTTTGAGTCAGTAGGATCCTAGTCTAGGGCAGATTTTAGGTGTGTTATCACCTTTTCAAGGAGGCAGCCAAGGGCTGCAAAGATATGTACCTTTTTGTACCATAGTATATACTGAATTTTCAGCACTTCTCACTCTCTCTCTCTACTCTCTCTCTACTTGCGTTTTTGCATCAGAAGGTTTCCAAGAGTGTTTAGGGCTGAAAGAAGACTCCCAGAGCTTCCGCGCGTTACATTATCCTTGTTTTAGAAGTAATTCTTGACGTACGTCAGAAGGAAACAAGAAGAAAGTTGATTACAAAATTTCTTTTGAAGTGGATGGATTTGGATGAGTCTGATTCCACTTGGCAAACAGATGAAGACATGCAGCAATACCCTAATCTTCTTCAGGAGTTCTTTGACAAACGGATGTCTATCATTTGACACATGGGTTTTATTTTAAATGGGAGGGAATGTCACGATTGTGACGTATGTGTGTATCAGATTCTCTCTTCATTGCTGATTCCTGTTTTGCAGATGCAAAGAGTAACCAGCCAAGGGAACCCCTGCCCTCGACTGGTTGCGACTCTTCGCCAAAGGATGTACCTCTTCATCGAATAGCCACATCCCTTCGACGAATGGTTGTGCCTCTACATCGAATAGACACATCCCTTAGCCTAAAGTTGTACCCTTTCGTCTATGGTCATATCCTTTCGTTAAAGGACATGCCTCTTCAAATGTGTCTCTTCATCTCCTATACAAGAGACCTCTTGTGCTCATCAGAATAGATTCATTCAGCAGATTCATTCAGCATCAGAATAGATTCATTCAGCACTAATTACACCATGAGAATAGATTCATTGAGCACTAATTACATCAGAATAGATTCATTCAGCACTAATTACATCAGAATAGATTCATTCTAATTACATCAGAATAGATTCATTGAGCACTAATTACATCAGAATAGATTCATTCAGCACTAATTACATCAGAATAGATTCATTCAGCACTAATTACATCAGAATAGATTCATTCAGCAGAATAGATTCATTCAGCACTAATTACATCAGAATAGATTCATTCAGCACTAATTACATCAGAATAGATTCATTGAGCACTAATTACATCAGAATAGATTCATTCAGCACTAATTACATCAAAATAGATTCATTCAGCACTAATTACATCAGAATAGATTCATTCAGCACTAATTACATCAGAATAGATTCATTCAGCAGAATAGATTCATTCAGCACTAATTACATTAGAATAGATTCATTCAGCACTAATTACATCAGAATAGATTCATTCAGCACTACATCAGAATAGATTCATTCAGCACTAATTACATTAGAATAGATTCATTCAGCACTAATTACATCAGAATAGATTCATTCAGCACTAATTAAATTCAATCTTCTCTCAAGTGTTTTCTTGAAATCTCTTGTTCTCTAAGTTAAGTACTTAAGTAGTAATTAGTACACAATATGAGAGATTAACAACATAATCCTCACAGGTAGACTCTGTTACCAGGCAGTTACGACTCTCATTCGGCATTGGTACCCGATTGGCGGGATTCTTAGGACCATAGTGTCAGACCGAGATGCCAAGTTTACCAGTCATTTTTGGAGGGCATTGTTTGATAACTTTGGTACTAAATTGAATTTTTTCAGTGCATTTCACCCACAGACAGACAACCAGACTGAAATCTACAACCAGTTGGCCTTTGATGTGTTGAAGTGTTATGTCCACGATCAACAAGGTAAGTGGGAATCATATATGCCTTTAGTTCAAGTTGTTTTGAATGATTCTTTTTCTTCAGCTATTGGCAGGACTCCATATGAGGCAGCGTTTGGAAGACCATTCCAGTCGCTATTGACCAGGACCTCGTCTTCAGTAATTGAGCGAATAGATTGACGGAGTCTTACCAATAGATTCTGGAGTCAGTAAAGGACAGGTTGGCTAAAGCGCAAGAGGCCTACACTCGACAGGCCAATAAAGACCGAAGGGATATGAAGTTTTCGGAAGGTGATTGGGTGTATCTTCGGATTATGAAGCAAAGGTTGAAACAGGTGGGCAAGTGATGGCCAAAGTTGTCATTCAGGAGCTTCGGACCTTTTCCCATCCAGAGAAAGATTAATGAGGTTTCAATGAAGTTAAAGCTACCTCCGAGTTGGACTATGTACGATGTGTTTCATGTCAGTTGGTTAAAGCCATATGCAGGTCCGATCCCTTCAGAAGTTAAAAAAGAGGCGGAACGAAATATCATTGATGAAGCTAAAGTTATGGTTCCAAAACAGATCCTTTTGCACCGCTTCAAGCATGGCTCAGGCCGAAGACAAAGATAGTTCCTCACAAAGTTTCAGGACCGAGGGACCCACGAAGCGGTATGGCTTGACAAAGTTTTTCGATGACTATCCGGCGTTATTGACAGATTATTTGGAGGCTATGTAGCTTCCGTCAAGTTAAGCAGAAGGGAATGTCACGTGCATCCCGCACTTGGATGCCACGTGGACATATTTGTACAGAAGGTGTAGGGCCTGGGGCGAAAAACTGGTCCCATGTGAGCCCAGTCCGAGACGAGTCAGCCAGGATCCCACTCCAGTCGTCCGAGGTCAGGTGTGCATTGTCCTGCACATGCATCCAAGGTCAGGTGTGCATTGTCCTGCATATGAAATAGTGCCAGTCCGTGCTTAGTCTCCCTCTGGAATGATGTCAGTGGTTCTGTGTATCTGGTATGATACTGGATGCCAGACCACTATGTAGACAGTTAGGGTTTGCATATAGGAAAGGGGCCAGCCCATAGGGCTACCCCAAGGACAGATATGTGGGCATGGGGGAGGTGTAGAACCACCCCCATAGGGGCCAGGAAGGCCTTGGGTGCCCACCGGCCATGGGATGGGCTGGAAGGGCTATAGGCCAGTCCTAGGACCCTTGGATAGGCAGCCGACAGGGTATCCAGTCCTGAGAGGGCTGTCGGCCAGGTGTGGGGCAGCCCACACAGGCTGCCCAGCAGCCAAAAACAGAGGCGCATAGTGGCCAGCACTCCTTAGTGTGATACGCAAGGTTTATTAGCATTAAATGCTGATATTTCAGGTCTCGTGAGGCTTATTATAAACAGTCGCCTGGTTTTAATCCAGCCAACCAGCACCTTGTGAAAGAGTGCACAGAGCGGAAGCAAAAGAGCACTAGAGTGTGCTGAATAGAGAGTGCAAGAGAGAGAGAGAGAGAGAGATATCGAGCAACTATGCTGAATATACTGAAGTGGTACAGTCCCAAGCAAGAGACACAAGCAGTCTCATAAGTGAGGGAGCAAAAGATAGACAAGGCAAGATACAAGTCTGAGAGGCCAGCCCACCTATTTATAGGTGGGGAGTGTTGCCTGACCGGAGACACTGAAGCTAGCCGACTGGAGGAATGAACTGGCCGATTGGGAAAAATTCATACGGGCTAGGAAAAATCCCAGAAAAATATATAAAATAGGGGTGGCCAGCCCACAATCAAGGGCACAGCAAAAGGGACACCAGAAATGGGCAGAAACTGGGGATGAATGTGCTAACACCCCCTCTCAGCACCAGATGCTGAACAAACTCCGAGAAGCCGAAGAAGTCGTCCTCTATCAAAGACAAAAGAATGCAGCAACAACAGGTACCAGGAAAGCTCCACAAGCAATCTCCACAAGCAATATCCACAGCAACTCAGCTACAAAAGCAACAGAACAAGCTTCCAGGTACATTGCTCCTCTAGAAGAAAACAACCATGTAGGTTGTGTCGTGCTGCTCCAAATATCGGTGCCAAACCCAAATGTAAACATAGTGCCAAAGAAATCCCTAGAAGCCTGTAGCTCCAAGAAGATAATACCCTCAAAAGAAATAGAGTCCATTTGCACCAACTCTGTACCAAGAGTAGCCAAATGCTGTACAATAGCATCCTCCTCGAAGGTTGGCATTGCCAGATGTAAGAACTCAACTGCTCCCTCTGAAAATTGATGTTAGGACTCCACAAGCCCAACCAAATCCAAATCGCAATCCTTCAAGCCTTGGAAGTACCACTATGTCCGAGGCATGGTCACGGACACACCTGACCACAAACCAGAATCCTCACACAGAGTAAGGGAAATAGGAACATTTACAGTAGTGGTAACTGAAGTAGTAGTAGCCTCCTCAATAGCATCACATAGCGTAGAAGCAGGCTCCTCCATAGAAGGGAAAGGGACCAACAACACATCTTGGTCACTGGTTGTTGAAGAAAGAGTCCGAGGCGAAGCAATAGGAGACAAATCCCCCTCAGAAGCTGTGAGCAAAGATAGCTCGCTGTCTTCCTCAAAAACATTACCAGAGATATCATCCTGGCAAGGAGAAGTATGCACAGAAACTGAAGGCAAGGCAACAAGAGAAACAAATTCCTTAGATGCAATGAGCAGAACTAGCCCACTATCCTTCGCTCTGCAGGAACATCTCCAAAAGAAGTATCCATAAGATCACCGGTTGCATAGCACCCAGAAGCAGAAACCATATGCCCATCAGTGGCATCACCATACAGGTCACAAAGCAACTGCCACACATAGAAAGTAGAAGCATCATCAGGGGAATAGATGAAGTGTCGAAGAACCGAATCCTGACAATTTAGGAGGAGAAAGGCATAGATCTGTCAGCAGTCTTCCTCCACTAACACATCCTCCGCAGAGGCAAGATCCGGCAAGCACCGATTCTTGTACGAGAGAAACTTCATCAAACCATACTCCCTGAGAATAGAAGTAACCTGCAACTTCCATGACTGAAAGTTACCACCATCCAACTTGTCTGCCTCATCTAGGAAATAACAAGAAAGTGGTACGAGAGCCAAATCTGAAGATGTCATCATTGATCCAACCAATAGGACCAAACCTCATAAGATAAAAAACTCTCCAAATTAGAAAACACTGATGTAGGTCCCTTCCTTCCACCAAAACACAGCCCTAAGAGGCTGGACAGCACTTGAAAATCCTCCTGTAGCAAAAAAAAAATGCAGAAGCTTTTGTCGACTGTACCTCCAACCTTGAGGCCACCAGAAGAGGGAAGCAAAAAATGCAGATTTGATAGCCACACAGGGCCTGGGAATATGTTGTAAGAGGGTGCAACAAGGACTGTAGCTTGGGCTCTCCTCAAGAAAAAACGCACAATCTCAGAAGAAGAAGAAGTGTCCTCCACAGGTACCAAGGGTGCCACCAAAGCTTGAACCACCACAATCCCCCTCTGCAAAAGGGAATGTCCACCGGAGAGGAAAACGCAGCCAAAGAGGGGCTGCTGTCCTGAAAAAACAGGCCGCCTAGATCCAAACTCAAGTAGGAATGAAACGCTGATGAAAAAGTTACCTTCTGGCTGCAAGCGATGAAGCCAAACTGAAGGAGAACAACCAGATGTGTCTTTTTCTATCTCATGCTTTTTGGGAGCCGCCTGCTGGATCTGTGGGTGTGCGCGTTTTTCTCTGGGAGGGGCTGACGGACTGAAGCTGTGGCACATGTTCTCTCTCTCCCTTTTTCGCTTGGCACTCGGAGGGCTGCAGCAGAGGAGGGGGTGTGCACTCTCTCTCTGGAAAGAGGCTGCGCTGCAGTACATACAGGGCCGACTGAATCTCTCTCTCTCTCTCTTTGGCGACTGTCAGCCTGGATTGCACGTGGGCTGAACAGAGGGTCGAACAGCAGGCTGTCGGGCTCTTTGCAGGTGGCGCACATAGGCTGAACTGCATGTGGGGGCTCTCCCTTACTTGCTACAAGTTGGGCTGCGTGCTGGAGGGGCTCACATGCTTTTGGAGGGGCTGGACTGCGCTCTCTTTCTCTGTCTCTCTCTCTCTCTCTCTCTCTCCCTCTCTTGGAAGGAGGCACAGGACTGTAGGCGGCTGCAGGAAGTGCACAGCCGTGTGGCTTTCCCCTACATACTTGTGGGTCATCAATTTGGTGTTTGGTCGTTCCGAACACATGAACATAGACATCATGTCGATGGTGTTCAACGGATGGAACTTTCAGCTTCTCTTTGCTTTGGTTTTCAGGACTGTTTTGGAAAGGGTTTATGGACTGTTTTGTGGCAGTGCATGTGGCTACGAACATGAGCAATTCCGGGACTGTTTTGAGATCAGTTCGAGGACTGTTTATGGGCTGTTTTTGGTTGGCTGCAAATTCAGCTATGTGCTTGGGTTTCCGGCTGCAAGTAGAGGTCACTTGGATGTGTTTCTTGGCATGGAAGTGATGCAAGCTCGCATGGCTGCATGCTCATGGAGCAGATTGTTTTCTTCCTGCTGGAAAGGAACAGAGGGACCTACAATTATGGGCATCTCTATGTTTCCAGATGTTTCATGAGGGAACAGGTAACTAGATGTATGCCGTTGTTGGCACTGTTGTTGAAAGGTGCTGTGAATGGTTCTGTATGGAAACAGGATAAAGGTTTCAAAGGGAAACAGGCCTAAGGGTTTCACGTGGAAACAGGTCGTAGGTTTCTCGAGGAAACATGTTTATGGTTCTCGAGGAGATAGGTCACATGCAAGCAGAAGGTACATGAATGGACACATGTTTGGTACAGCCTTGCTACTACTGATTGGACAAGGGACAGGGAATCCATGACAGAGATGGATAGTACCCTTGGAAGGTAGAGAGGGTTGGTACATACTACAGGTGTGTCGAGTGTATGGTATGCTGTGCTGTGATGCGAGTTCTCTTTTGGGAGACAGTTTGGGAGTCTGTGTTGTGATGCAGGAGCACTGGATGTGTCAGGGTGTGATGCTGTTCATAGGGTGAGAGGCTATGGATGGTTGTGGCAGCCCTAATCATGGGAGAAAGCTTCTGTATGCAGACTCGATGTGTGAGAGTCTTTTGATGTGAACAATGGCTGGACTTGTTTGTGGATGCCGAGTGAATATGAAGCCATGATGCAGGGTCCTTGCAGGCTTCAGGAGTTCTACTGTGATGGCTGAGTTTCCAGCCTTATTGTAATCAAAGCTCTTATAATCAATTAAAGAAATACCGCAAGGGGCGCCATTACGTTTTGGGGCCAATCGGTGTCCGTGTACTGTTTGCAGAAGCACTCTAGCTCCCCCTGTTTGTTTTCCTTTTCTTGGTCCTCAAAGGTGTTGAAGTGTTTTGTGTGCAAGTTTGTTTTTGCACCGCCCTTTGGTTTTGTCTGAAGACCAAGGCTGGTTTTCAAGGTTCCGTTGTCGGGACATCGTTGACTTTCTCAAGTAGGCGAGTCCGTGGTCTCTTTGGCTGGGAGAATCGCCAACTTTCCTAAGGGGGTGAGCTCGTGGTTGTCTCATGAGAGTCACATCAAAAGCTTCAATATGCGGAAAGTGAAAAGGAGGTGCAGGAGGCAGTGCAGGACTATGTATCTTTGCCTATATGAAGTGAAGAGGAAAAGCTGAAGATGAAGCTTAGGAGAAAAGACACCAAGGACAAGAAGTAGTTGGCCAGGAACAAGAAGCACTTGAAGTGTTATGGTGCAAAAGATGGGTTGAAGGCTATGGCTTTCGACACTTTGTCACCAGTGGTATCTTCACGGAGGCTTAAAGAAAGTGCAGGACTATGTATCTTTGCCTATATGAGGTGAAGAGAAAAAGCTGAAGATGAAGCTCAAGAGAAAAGACACAAAGGACAAGAAGTAGTCGGTGAGGAACAAGAAGCAATTGAAGTGTTATGGTGCAAAAGATGGGTTGAAGGCTATGGCTTTCGACACTTTGTCACCAGTGGTATCTTCATGGAGGCTTCATGGGTTGGGAAGGCAGTTTCTTTCTATGTTTAGCAGTGGCGATCTACTATGCTTCATTGGGGACTTGTGCTTACCACTTGGGTGGAGTGCAAGCAACTCTTGGGTGCCTGAGGATGTATTAGATGAGGCTCAGATGGAAGCAGAGGAACTTGATGAGGTTCTTATTCCCGAGCAAATAGGCACATAAGGAAAGAAAGCTACAGGGTAAAGTTTCACGTCGCTATCCTCTGAAGTTCAAGAGCTGTTCACTGATGCATGCGAAGTGGATGGAGGAGGGTGACTTAGCAGATTCACCTCAGGTATTGCAGCTTTATCTTGATGCCTTTGAGTTGGAGCCGACTCTTGCTACGGCTCATTCAGGTTCAACAGATCATAGGTCTGGAGCATTGCCTGATGCTCAAGAGGGGTAGCACCGCTAGGCGCCTTCATCCTCAGCACTAGGAGCATTCCCTGCCTTCAGCCTAGACTAATCCAGCCCTTCTGGAGCTTCTGCGTTAGCCTCTCAACACCCTTGAAGCTTTGCTCTCAGCAGTCCCTGCAGTTTAACGCAGCACATCAGCAGTCCCAGCAGTTACACAGTCTCTAACGCAGCAATTCAGTCCATCTGTACCCTAAACGCAGCAATTCAGACCATCAGCCCTTAGGCGCATGCATATAGTACCCTGCCAGGCCCTAGGACAGCAGTTTACCCTCTGCGTTTGAGCACTTATCACCACTAGCAGCCATTCAGTCCACTCCAGTCCTGCGTTTGCAGATCTACAGCAGTTTCCAGCATTGCGTTTCAGTCCTACAGCAGTACCCCGCCTTCTATGCATCATCCATACATGCAACAGTCATCGGGTGAAGGTAACATATCATTCATAAGCATTTATAGCATAGTTACATAGCATAGAACAGTCCACCGCAGTCCTTTCTCAGCCTCAGGTGTGCAGCCTTTCCTCATGCCCTTGGGAAGAGTGCATAGGCTCGAGATCAGTTCATTGAGGTGTTTCTACAGCCGTGTACAGTTCAGCTAGGCTTCTGATCCTCCGAGATCTTGCGTTTGGCTTATCTATAGTCCACAGTCATTCTCTCTAAAGTAATAAAGCAAATACTATCTCGTTATCAGGATAGGGGGCCCTTCAGTCGGTGGGACCCAATCTGGTGTACAATTCTCATATCTCTCTCTCATCTCTTTAAAGTTTGAAGTATTAAAGTGGATTGCTAAACTCACGAAACTCAGGATACAGAAGACGGTGTGAGAATTTGTGTGACAGGATCCTCCAATACAAAGACTTTTGCTGCATATTACATTGGTATCAGATTCAGCTTGTCCACACACACCGTATCCTAGCGCGAGGGCATCCTTGGATGGTCAGATTGTGTTCTGGCACGACCACCGACTTCAGCATCATGTCTACAGAAGAGAGTACTCATCAGCCGAAAGATGTCTCCCCCGAAGGAGACCATGTTCTTCCGTCTACAGCAGACACCATAGCTCTTCTTAGAGCTCAGAACCAGCTGCTCATGGAGCGTCTCCAACTCTTGGAGGCCGCAACAGCACGTCCTCCTCCGCCTCCAGCAGCACCTGACTACATCTCCCATTCGCAGTCAACCAAACTTCAGTAAGTATGATGGTAAGTGTGATCATTCATCAGTTAATCAATTTATTCATCAGTTTAATGCTCATTTTCCATTAGCTAGGATCACAGACCCCCAAGATAAAGTCCACTTAGCGGCTCCCCATCTCATTGGTGAGGCAGTCACTTGGTGGCAGCATTGGTCTAGTATTCATACAGACCAGGCCACAGGTGTCACAGCCTTTAACTGGGACATCTTTGTCCATGACCTGAAGACTAGATTTCTCCCGCCGCAATACATGACCGGTCTGGCAGATGAGTTCTATGGACTCAGACAGAATGGATCCCCAGTGCTTCAGTTTTCCGGAAAGGTCATCACTTTAGCACAGCAGTTAGGGCTATCTGCGCAGGCCAAGATGGAGCAATTCATTCGTGGATTGGATCCTAACATTCGGTTCACAGTTCGTAACTTTGAACCCAGTACATGTGACCGGGCTTTGACTCTCGCTCAGAATGAAGAAATGAAGATGAATGGAGGCAAGCCCAAGCAGGCATCTCAGTCCAGTACCAAACCCCAACAGGGCAAGGGTAATTCGTCTTCTAAAGACACTAAGACAGACAACAGTTCTAGCTCTAGTTTAGGGGGTAAGGAATCCAAGCCTAAGAAAACCCTTGAAGAAAAGGCTCAAGCAGGCATCACTGAAGGCTATCTTCGTCCAGAGGAGCAAAGACAGTATCAGTTAGAAATCCGATGTTTTTTCTGTCATACCATTGGGCATGGTAAGAAGGATTGTCCAAAAAGGCAAGCGGAGCAAGCCTCCAAAGAGCCTTCTGTCGCAGTTGCCGCAGTATCTTCCGCTCCTCCAGACCCGCCTGCTACCACAAACGCAGTTTAGATCTTACCTTCTATGCATCCCATGCCATCTGTGGTACTTGATGCTAAGCAAGAGGGTGAGGCAACAACCACATAGAAAAGCCTGATCCGAGCCTATGGCTGTGCTGCCAAGGGCCGACAATTCATAATCCTTTTTAACATGGGCAGTTCTGAGGACGCCATCTCTCCCCAGTTGGCTACCAACATGAGCTGTACCTTAGTGCCCTATCATTTGGAGGTAGACGGGTTTACACGTAGTCTCCGCACCCACATATCTCAACAGGCACAACAATTTTCTTTTCAAGTTCAAAAGGCCTCATTCCAGCGAGATTTCATTCTCTCTCCTCTTTTGGGATGTGACATGATCTTAGGAATCCAGTGGTTTCGTCAGTATGAACCTATTCCCAATTGGGGACAGGACACCTTTATTATCTCTAAAGGTTTTCCTGAGCCTGTCATGATTTGGGGGGATAGGAGCATTCTTGGCGTTCCTATGATTTCTCATCTCCAGGCCCGACGAGTTCTGTTCAAGGGAGCAGAAGGAGCATTGATTTATACTCAGACTTCTATCTCATCGATAACCGCTGTCTCATCTTCTTTAGTCCCTCAATTGGCAGATCTCTTTTCTCATTCAGACATTTTTAAGGATGATCTCCCACCTAGTATCCCACAGTTAGCAGAACCTGCTAGCAAATTTTCCTCTTGTCTTTCCAAGACTTTCATGGGCAAGCTAGAACAGCAGTTAGTTCGCAAACATTTGAAACCTGTTCCTTATGGACGCATTTTCATAGTCATCACAGACCACCAAGCACTTAAGTGGCTCCCGATGATGCCAAGTGCCCAGTGGAGTGCTCAGCACACCATACAGGGTCAGCTCTTCCACCAGGTTGGAGGAATGATCATGTACATCCCTGGTCAACATAACCCAGGAGTAGATGTTCTTAGTAGAAAGACCAGCATCCAGACCAGTCAGGAGTCTACCATTCTCACATCTCTAGAAAAGACTTAAAAAAGCATAGAAGATTAGTATGTTGATTCCGCAGAGTTTGGTACTCAACCCAGTTTGGCCCTCAATTTTGAGCCTGGCCATTATTCGGTTCACAAACAGGCAAGGAAGGGGATTGGGTCTATCTACGTATCATGAAACAAAGATTGAAACAAGTGGGCAAACATTGTCCCAAGCTTTCATTCCGTAGTTTTGGCCCTTTTCCAATAGTTAAGAAGTTAAGTGATATCTCCATGAAGTTAAAGTTGCCTACCAGTTGGACAATGCATGATGTTTTCCATGTTTCTTGGCTAAAACCATATGTTGGTCCAGAAGTGTTTGATGTTTCAGATGAACAGCAGCTAGACGTGGTAGACGAAGCAGAAGTCATTGAGCCCGAGCAGATCCTTCTTCATCGTATGGATATGTCAGTTCTATACGAAATTCCGAGATCGAGGTACCCACGAAGCCGTACGGCTAGACGAGGAGTTCTTCCAAGAGTATCCCTAGTTGTTGGCGGACTACTTGGAAGCCATGAACTTGCCGCCAGGCTAAGCAGGAGGGAATGTCACATGCACTTTGCACTCTGCATGGTGACAAACTGGCTCATCATCAGCAGTGCAATAATTGTATATTATTAGAACCCAGTAGGATGATATTTGTCGTATGTCGTGACCCCATTGTACATGCTCAGTCCAGGATAAGTCAGGCACAAGCTACGTAGGTCATTCCTCAGCCTTAGCGGGTCAGTCAGTCAGTCAAGTCCCTTAACCCACTTGGAGAGAATCATTCATGTATGTAGAGTCAGTAGAAGCCTTAGTGTTTGCATCAGAAAGCACTCTGCATTTTGCATAATGTGCATTCATATGCCTGAGCATCATTTAAAACATCTCAGAAGCCTTAGGGAATTTACTAGGATTTATCTGGTATTTTTCTAATATTTTATGGTATTTTATTAGCATTTAATGTCATTATAAACATAAAGTTTATTAAATAAATGACCAACCAACTTGACCAGCCCCTATTTAGTATAAATAGGCTTGCATAGGGCTTAGACATTCCATTAAGTCTACAAAAAGCTAGGCGCCTTCATCCTCAGCACTATGAGCATTCCCCGCCTTCAGCCTAGACTAATCCAGCCCTTTTGGAGCTTTTGCGTTAGCCTCTCAACACCCCTTAAGCTTGCGTTTTTGCTCTCAGCAGTCCCTACAGTTTAACGCAGCACATCAGCAGTCTTATTTAGCAGTCCCAGAAGTTACACAGTCTCTAACGCAGCAGTTCAGTCCATCTGTACCCTAAACGCAGCAATTCAGACCATCAGCCCTTAGGCGCCTGAATACAGTACCCTGCCAGGCCCCAGGACAGCAGTTTACCCTCTGCGTTTGATCACATATCACCACCAACAGCCATTTAGTCCACTCCAGTCTTGCGTTTGCAGATCTACAGCAGTTTCCAGCATTGCGTTTCAGTCCTACAGTAGTACCCTGCCTTCTATGCATCATCCATACATGCAATAGTCATCCGGTGAAGGTAACATATCATTCATAAGCATTTACATCATAGTTACATAGCTTAGAACAGTCCACTGCAGTCCTTTCTCAGCCTCAAGTGTGCAGCCCTTCCTCATGCCCTTGGGAAGAGTGCATAGGCTCGAGATCAGTTCATTGAGGTGTTTCTACAGCCGTGTACAGTTCAGCGAGGCTTCTGATCCTCCGAGATCTTGCGTTTGGCTTATCTACAGTCCACAATCATTCTCTCTAAAGTAATAAAGCAAATACTATCTCGTTATCGGGATAGGGGGTCCTTCAGTGGGTAATTTGGGACCCAATCTGGTGTACAGTTCTCATATCTCTCTCTCATATCTCTTTAAAGTTTGAAGTATTAAAGTGGATTGCTAAACTCACGAAACTCAGGATATAGAAGACGGGGTGAGCATTTGTGTGACAGGATCCTCCAATACAAAGACTTCCGTTGCATATTACACATTGAGAATACATTGGGTTCTGAAGGAATAAGCTAGAGTTGTTTGTCACTTCCACGTGATGGTGTGGCCATATTGTGCAGGATGATTGTTTCATCACCCAGATGCATTGGAAGGCCATTGCTTTTGTCATATGGGGCGTCTTTGCTCATAAGATGCCTTACTGTGCCATTGAGTGCAATTGAGGACGCTTGCTATTTTTCAAGAGGGGGGTGTGTCACGACCTTGTGTTTTTCTCTGGACAGTATGCAGGTGTGCACGGGGACATGGTGGATAGTGTGAATGGCATTAGTTTGAAGTTAAAAAAAGAAACCCATGTGTGGACAACCCCAAGTGTGAAGGGGACAAAGAGATTTTAATTTAAAAGGTTTTATAACCTTTGGTGGCCCAAAAAGCTAATTTGGGAGGCTACTCCACTTTTGGAGGATACGCCTTTTTCTATCTCATGCTTTTTGGGAGGCGCTTGCTGGATATGTGGGTGTGCGCATTTTTCTCTGGGAGGGGCTGAGGACTGAAGCTGCGGCACATGTTTTGTCTCTCCCTTTTTCGCTTGGCACACGGAGGGCTGCAGCAGAGGAGGGTGTGTGCGCTTTCTCTTTCTGGAAAGAGGCTGCGCTGCAGTACATACGGGGCCGACTGAATCTCTCTCTCTCTCTCTCTCTCTCTCTCTCTCTTTGGCGACTGTCAGCCTCGATTGCACGTGGCTGGACTGCACGTGGGCTGAACAGAGGGTCGAACAGCAGGCTGTCGGGCTGTTTGCAGGTGGCACACAGAGGCTGAACTGCATGTGGGGGCTCTCCCTTACTTGCTACAAGTTGGGTTGCGTGCTGGAGGGGCTCACATGCTTTTGGAGGGGCTGGACTGCGCTCACTCTCTCTCTCTCTCTCTCTCTCTCTCTCTTGGAAGGAGGCACAGGACTGTAGGCGGCTGCAGGAAGTGCACAGCCGTGTGGGTTTCTTTCTTTCCCCTACATACTTGTGGGTCATCAATTTGGTGTTTGGTGGTTCCGAACACATGAACACAAACATCATGTCGATGGCGTTCAACGGATGGAACTTTCAGCTTCTCTTTGCTTTGGTTCAGGACTGTTTTGGAAAGGGTTTATGGACTGTTTTGTGGCAGTGCATGTGGCTACGAACATGAGCGATTCCGGGACTGTTTTGAGATCAGTTCGAGGACTGTTTATGGGCTATTTTTGGTTGGCTGCAAATTCAGCTATGTGCTTGGGTTTCCGGCTGCAAGTAGAGGTCACTTGGATGTGTTTCTTGGCATGGGAGTGATGCAAGCTCACATGGCTGCATGCTCATGGAGCAGATTGTTTTCTTCCTGTTGGAAAGGAACAAAGGGACCTACAGTTATGGGCATCTCTATGTTTCCAGATGTTTCATGAGGGAACAGGTAACTAGATGTATGCCATTGTTGGCACTGTTGTTGAAAGGTGCTGTGAATGGTTCTGTATGGAAACAGGACAAAGGTTTCAAAGGGAAACAGGCCTAAGGGTTTCACGTGGAAACAGGTCGTAGGTTTCTCGAGGAAACATGTTTATGGTTCTCTGGGAGATAGGTCGCATGCAGGCAATACTGATGTGTGTGCAAGCCCTTCTCCTCCCCCGCCTCAGCTCCCCCTCCCCCCCCCCCCCCCGCTCCGCCCCCGCTATCCTCTCTCCTTCCGCCTCGCCGTTTCCTCGTAGGGCTGTGTCCCTCCCGTTGGTGACCCCGGTCTCTGGCTTTTTCCCTATGGAGGACTCCATGGAAGCCGCTCCGACTACCCCTGCCGATTCCGGTCTCCGTCTGGAGTTCACAGATGCAGATCATCAGTTGTTTGTTTCCACAGTATCCGCTCTTGAGGCCTCCTCCTTGGTCTGCAAGATAGTGGGTAGCCGTCCGATGCGGAGAGAGCTTCGCGACCTTCTGCAAGGCAGCCTCGTTGGCGTGCCTGCCAAGATCGTCAGCGTCGATTTTTTGGCACGTGGCTACTACCAGGTGGATTTCGAGTCCCCCCAGGCAGCTCAGACGGTGCTGGCTCGGAGCCCCATTGCCCTCCGCTCATCCCGGGCGTTCCTGGCGCGATGGACTCACGGTTTCGACCCCGCTTCTGACCCGCTAGCAGGCGTGACAGGTTTCCCCATCACTATCTGCTTTCTTGGACTCCGCAGGGAGTACTTGCCCCTCTTGTCATCCATTGGCAAGGCGTTCGGGCAGGTGGTGGAGACGCCTCAGACAGCGGCTTCAGTGATAGCTCGGGCAGCAGGACTCCCGGCCATTCGTGTTGTGGTTCCGTCACCGGAGTCCCTCCCGAAGACGATCCTCCTCCCTTGTCTTTCTGGAGGACATCTGATACAGCGCGTGGAGTATTCGGGCCTCCCCGGCCAGTGCTACATCTGTCGGGAGATGGGCCACCTCGCACGCGCCTGTCCCCGCAAGGGGGTTCATCCTTCACGTTCTGCCGCCTCTGGACCCCCTTCAGGAGGCCCGAGGGGTGGCCATCCACCTTAGAGACCGGACATCCCTGGCTCGTCTCAGCAGGCGCCATCATCTGACGAGCAGGCCCCCCTGGCGCAGGATGCCGCGCAGACCCAAGAGGCTAGCGGATGGCAGGAGGTTCGCCGGCGGAAACGCCCGGCCCGCAGGGACCGTCGTAGACGCCAGCAGGCAGCACAGGCTGGCGGACAGGCGACTCCGGCTGGCGTCCAGGCACCTACCCGCACTTATGCTCCAGTCAGGGATAGGCGGCCAGTAGGTCCCACCCCGATGGACGAGGATTCAGTCTCTGTGCCTGTTGAGGCCGCCGGTGGAGCCCCCCATGTGGAGACCCCGCTCCCGCCTCCCCCCGCGGGGGGCCCCGCTCCCTCCATGGAGCAGATTCCTGAGGATCCCGGGCCGCACTCCGCGACCCCCGGCCCCTCTTCCCCTCACTCGGAGAGCACTCCTTCCACCCCCCCCTCCCCCCCCCCAGCCCCCCCCCTCCCGCCTCCCCCGGCGGCCCCCCCTGACACCTCTCCTCTGGCAGATGCCTCTCCATCCTCTCCCCGCTCTCCCCCCTCCTCTCCGCGAGCCACCATCCCTCCCTCGGCCTCTCCAGGATACTCCTCCAGACCACCCACTGCCCCGGGGCAGCGCAGCTGGGTAGGCCAGAGTTCAGTTCAGCGACTGTTCCACCGCCACTCCGGGCCGGTGGAGATGGCGATCCTAGCTTTGCCCGCCACAGAGTTCTCTCCCGCCTCCCCTGGGGGACCCCCGCGAGTGATGGGGCTCCCAGTGGATTACGGTTTCTTCAGGTGTCTCCAGCTGGATGCTGGCCCGTTCGAGACACTGGTCGCGCCCTTGCGAGTATGCGTGGTGTGCCATCCATCTCGTTCTCCTTCAGTGGTGAGCAGCATGGTGGCCTTCTCCTTTCCTCTCAGTGTTGCCCCAGACACAGCATGGGATTGCAACTCTGTAGAGGAAGTTTTGCGTGATCAGATACTGGAGTTTTCTCACCACTTCAGTGACTTGGGGCTCACGGACCTATTGCAGACCCGATTACACTCAGCCCGCATGAGCTTGTTTGGTATAGGAGACTGGCGGGCGGATCCGGTCCACACCTCAGTTGAGGCGGTGCTGCTGATTCTCCTCCATGCCGCCCCGAGGATGCAGCCTACCTTTAGATACATATATGCAGAGGATTGGTCTCACGCCTATGCCCTGGACAGGGCGAAGGTGGAGTGGGGCTGGACACAGAGATAGGTCACCCTCTTTTTGGAGAGACTCCGCACCCGGACAGACACTGACTATTCTCCCTCCAAGCCGGCGCCCAAGACTCACAGAGTGGAGGGCAGCTCATCCGGGCCGGCTGAGAGGGGTGAGCCAGTGGCGGCTGCTTCACTTGCCATAGCTCATCCATGAGGATCCTCTCATGGAACATCCAGGGTCTTGGTGGACCTCGCTGCTACATTGGTCGGGGCAGACTTCGCCAGGAGATCCAGAGGGCTCTCGTTGGAGGGCCCATAGATATCCTTTTCATCCAGGAGCACCACCTTTCTGCCGGGCGCACCCGCACCTGCGGGAAGATCTTGCCAGGCAGGAGTCACTTTTTGGTCACCGGCATATGGCTCCCAGGGGAACCAGGGTGGAGTATGCATCTCAGTCAGCGAGCAGCTTCTATCCGAGGTTGTGGATTCTGGCACTCTGGTTCAGGGTCGAGCGCAGTGGATCATCCTTCGGGTTGGGGAAGACCGCATTGGCTTTCTCAACTTCTACGCCCCTAATGGGGCGACCGGGAGAGCTGAGTTTTGGAGCACCATTAGGCAGTCCCTCCCCATGGCAGACCATTGGTGCCTAGGGGGGGATTGCAACATGCTGGAGGATGCAGAGGACAGGATGGGGGGGCAGCCAGGAGACCATTCATGGGCCGGAGCTCGCTGCCTGGGAGGAGCTAGTGCTGCAGGTGAGAGGCCAGGATCCGTGGACTCTCTCGGAGTTTGGCAGGATGCAGGGGAGTTTATCTTTCTCGCGCTCGGATAGACGGGCCACAGGAGTTAACCTTTCCCGCATCGACAGGTTTTACATTGATGAGTGGGCTTGCGATAGAGGTGGCACTGTGGGTATACTTGCAGGCTCTTCTTTTTCAGACCACTTTCCAGTGCTTCTCCAGATCGAGGACCCTACGAGAGGAGAGCGAGGCCAGAGCGTCCGGATTCCAGATTGTCTCATAGAGGAGCCCGAGATTGCGACCAGAGTTGAGCAGGTCTGGCGGAAGCTTCAGTTCAGGAGAGGATCGGCAGCCAGCGATCTTGACAGGGGTTTACAGGAGATCAGTAGGATGCTCAGACAGGTTGCCCTGGACCGTCTGGAGGCTTTCAGAGAGCAGGAGAGGAGCCTGCGGAGGAGTCTAGCTTCCCTTCAGAGACTTCAGGAGAGGGATCCTACGAGCCCTTGGATTTCAGAGCAGATGGAGTCAGCTCGCACAGAGATCAGATCCATCGAGGAGAGGAGGGTGGAGTTCCGATTCCATGCTCGGGCATCTTTTTGGACACAGGCTGGAGACAGAGTGACTCGGGATTTCTTTGAGGTGACAGGGCCTCGCTTCAGACGAGAGGGTCTCAGGCGTCTTCGGCAGGCTGATGGCCAGGTAGTGGTGGATCCCCCCAGGGTTCGGGCGATCGCCACAGATTTTTACAGGGATCTGCTTTCTGCTGAGCCAGCAGATGACAGGGTGAGAGAGGCTCGGGAGGCAGTCTGGAGCTTCACGAGACCGGTTGTGCCGGCCCACTTGCAGCACTCCCTTCTCTCCCCCTTCTCGGATGCGGAACTGGAGGCGGCTCTTCAAGCACTTCCTCGGGGCAAATGCCCAGGCGAGGACGGTCTCTCAGTGGCTTTCTTCCAGAGGTACTGGGGTCTCTTGCATAGGGGTTTCAGATTGGCATTCCAGGAGATCATGGAGTCGGGAGACATGCCGGACAGCATGGCAGAGGGGTTGATTCACTTGATCCCCAAAGAGGGAGGAGACAGACTGGAGATTAGACAGTGGAGACCGATCACCTTGCTAGGCACGGCCTACAAGGTCCTAGCTAAGGCGATCAGCAGGCGGCTTCAGCCTCACCTTCCGGCATCATCCACTCCACGCAGACAGGCTTCATCCAGGATAGGAGCATCCTGGATAACATCCTCTCTTTCTGGGAGGCTACGGCTTTGGCTAGATTTCGGCAGGAGGATCTGGCAGTGCTCCTTCTCGACTTCGAGAAGGCATATGATCGGGTGGACTGGGCCTTATTGGAAGGCACTATGGAGAGGATGGGCTTCCCCCCTCAGTGGATCTGAGGGGTCTCTGCACTCTACACATCGGCTCATAGCCAGGTGTTGATACAAGGCGTGCGCGGAGAGAGGTTCCAGCTCTCGCGCTCGGTGCGGCAGGGATGTCCCTTGGCGCCCTTTCTTTTTCTTTTTGTGGCGGAGGCCATGAGCACTTTCTTGACGGCACAGGATACAGGTTTGCGGGGCCTCCAGCTCCCCATCCGCACCTCGGAGGAGCTCCTAGACTCGGAGTTTGCGGATGACACTGCTGTCTATCTTCAGGGAAGGGAGGAGAACCTCCGCCGCTTCGCCTCAGCCATGGACAGGTTTTGCAGAGCTTCGGGCGCTTTGATCAACTGGCACAAGTCGTGTGGGTTGTGGGTCAGTTCTGAGCCCCCCCCCGACTTGGAGGCCAGTTGATGGGTTTCAGTGGCTGGCCCCCGGCACTACAGTGCGCTATTTGGGATGCTATGTGGGCATTGACATATCTCCGGAGCAGCAGATAGCCCCCCTTCTTCTGAGCATTCGGAAGAAGCTTCTGTATTGGAGTACCGCTCGTTTATCTCTGGCTGGCCGAGTGGTTGTGGCCAACCAGGTTCTGCTTGCTACCATGTGGTACATCACTTCTTGCTGGGCCTTCTCTCGGGCGTGCATTGGCCAGGTGCAGAGGCTCATCAGGAACTTTCTTTGGTCCGGTGGCGAGGCGGCCTGCCAAGGCCAAGGTGGCATGGGCTGTGATCACTCAGCCGAGGGAGAGAGGCGGCCTGGGCATAGTTGATCCTATTTGTCAGAGCCGAGCTTTGCTTGGCAAGTTGGTGGTTCGTGGCCTCCTACCAGGCGCTGAGCCGTGGAAGGAGTTTCTTGTTTCCAGGATTCTCAGCCGCACTCCTTCTCTTAGCAGCCCCTGGACCCCCAGCATCAGGTGGATCTTTACAGAGCAGCGATCCAGAGGAGTGGGCCTTGGTTTCGAGGAGCGTTTTGCAGCTAGCCTTCTGAGGGCCTGGGAGCATCTGAGGCCGTCACTCTTCCAGACTCCCCCGGGCACCGATGAGGAGCGCCTGAGGCAGCCATTGATCTGGAACCCCTTGATCCGACTTCCCAGTGGTCATATGGTTGGATCGCGATCTCATGTGTCGTGGGCCCGTTGAGCTCCGGCCCAGCCCAGTCCTTAGACGACTGGATATGTTTTCAGCAGCTGCCTCTAGAGGTTCAGGAGAGGAGACTCAGCGGGATGAGGGGCAGAGAGTTGATGAGGCGGGACATTGAGGCGACCATCCCCCGGGAGTGGCGGACTCCAGTACAGGACCCTCCACCTCCACAGTGGATGGGCGTCTTTACTCGGCATGAGATTCTTCTAGCGGTCTGCGGCTCAGCAAAGAGAGTCGCCCCACTCACTTCGAGGTGGGAGAGGGAGGCCAGCTTCAGAGGACCCGACTAGATTTGGATGAGTTCCAGGGTTGTATCTTTCAGAGGGTGCGGGTGGTCGGCTTTCATCAGAGACAGTGGCATATAGACCCCTCACCGGCCTCGATAGGGAGGGGCTATTCTTGGAGATTATGGGCTTGGGACAGCAGGCCTCTTATTCGCCTTTAGTGGGATCCAGGCGAGTGGCTTTGCGAGATCCCTATTCGGCCCCTACCAGCCCAGGCACCCCCTTTTTTTCAGTACACAGCGAGGCTGGGGCGGCGGATCCAGAGGCACAGGATAGTGGGCACCCCGGCGGCAGCCGAGCATTGGCGACGACAGGGCTCTCCCCTGCCTTCCTTAGGGACTTCTGGCAGCGCCTTTGGGGCAGCTTCCGGCCCCGGGAAGGTGACGCTTTTTCTCTGGCTTACAGCGCATAGAGGATTGGCTGTGGGGGCTTGGCTAGCTTTTGGCAGACACCCCAGCGTCCTGCCCTCGGTGTGGCCATGCACAGGAGTCGCAGCGGCACTGCTTATGGGATTGCCCACAGGCACAGCAGGTCTGGCAGCGCGCTCTCAGGATGGTTTTTGCAGGCTCGCCAAGTGAGATGATGATGACGTGGGGTGCGGTTGGCTTGGGCCACGGACAGCGGCCCGACCCTTGGATACGAGGATGTCCCTGGCAGTGTGACCATCCAGGTCTCTGATAGGGCGATGGCGGTGGTTCCGACGCCAGACTTCTCTTGGCAGTCTCCAGGAGGGGGACGGGCACAGATGGGGAGATGATCAGCAGCATGACGGCTTGGCACATATGGAGAGCCCGATGCAGGGGAGGCCATAGACCGCCAGGCATGAAAGAGTGCATAGAGCGGAAGCAAAAGAGCAGTAGAGTTTGCTGAATAGAGAGTGCAAGAGAGAGAGAGAGAGAGAGAGAGAGAGAGAGAGAGAGAGAGAGAGAGAGAGAGAGAGAGAGAGAGAGAGAGAGGAGAGAGAGAGAGAGAGAGAGAGAGAGAGAGAGAGAGAGAGAGAGAGAGAGAGAGAGAGAGAGAGAGAGAGAGAGAGAGAGAGAGAGAGAGAGAGAGAGAGAGAGAGAGAGAGAGAGAGAGAGAGAGAGAGAGAGAGAGAGAGAGAGAGAGAGAGAGAGAGAGAGAGAGAGAGAGAGAGAGAGAGAGAGAGAGAGAGAGAGAGAGAGAGAGAGAGAGAGAGAGAGAGAGAGAGAGCAACTATGCTGAATATACTGAAGTGGTACAATCCCAAGCAAGAGACACAAGCAGTCTCATAAGTAAGGGAGCAAAAAGATAGACTAGGTAAGATACAAGACTGAGAGGCCAGCTCACCTATTTATAGGTGGGGAGTGTTGGCCGACTGGAGACACTGAAGCTGGCCGACTAGAGGACTAAACTAGCCGACTGGGAAAAACCATACGGGCTGGGAAAAATCCTAGAAAAATATATAAAATAGGGGTGGCCAGCCCACAATCAGGGGCCATGCAAAAGGGACCAAAAGGACACCAGAATGGGCAAAAACTGGGGATGAATGTGCTAACACCCCCTCTCAGCACCAGATGCTGAACAAACTCCGAGAAGCTGAAGAAGTTGTCCCTCTGTCAAAGACAAGAGAATGCAGCAACAACAGGTACCAGGAAAGCTCCACAAGCAATCTCCACAGCAACTCAGCTACAAAAGCAACAGAACAAGCTGCCAGGTACACTGCTCCTCTAGAAGAAAACAACCTTGTAGGTTGCGTCGTGCTGCTCCAAATATCGGTTGCCAAACCCAAATGTAAACATAGTGCCAAAGAAATCCCTAGAAGCCTGTAGCTCCAAGAAGATAATACCCTCAAAAGAAATAGAGTCCATCTGCTCCAACTCTGTACCAAGAGTAGCCAAATGTTGTACAATAGCATCCTCCTCGAAGGTCGGCATTGCCAGATGTAAGAACTCAACTGCCCCCTCTGAAAATTGATGTCGGGACTCCAGAAGCCCAACCAAATCCAAATCCCAATCCGTCAAGCCTTGGCAGTACCACTGTGCCCCAGGCATGGTCACGGACACACCTGACCACAAACCAGAATCCTCACACAGAGTAAGGGAAATAGGAACTTTAACAGTAGTGGTAACTGAAGTAGTAGTAGCCTCCTCAACAGCATCACACAGCATAGAAGCAGGCTCCTCCATAGAAGGCAAAGGGACCAGCAAACATCCTGGTCACTGGTTGTTGAAGAAAGAGTCGGAGGTGAAGCAATAGGAGACAAATCCCCCTCAGAAGCTGTGAGCAAAGATAGCCCACTGTCTTCCTCAAAAACATTACCAAAGATATCATCCTGGCAAGGAGAAGTATGCACAGAAACTGAAGCAAGGCAACAAGAGAAACAAACTCCTCAGATGCAATGAGCAAAACTAGTCCACTATCCTTCGCTGCAGGAACATCTCCAAAAGAAGTATCCATAAGATCACTGGTTGCATAGCACCCAGAAGTAGAAACCATCTGCTGATCAGTGGGCATCACCATAGAGGTCACAAAGCAACTGCCACACATAGAAAGTAGAAGCATCATGAGGAGAATAGATGAAGTGTCGAAGAACCGAATCTTGACAATTTAGGAGGAGAAAGGCATAGATCTGTCCATCAGTGTTCCTCCACAGACACATCCTCCGCAGAGGCAAGGTCCGGCAAGCACCGATTTCTTGTACGAGAGAAACTCCATCAAACCATACTCCCTGAGAATAGAAGTAACCTGCAACTTCCATGATTGAAAGTTACCACCATCCAACTTGTCTGCCTCATCTAGGAAATAACAAGAAAGTGGTACGGGAGCCAAATCTGAAGCCGTCATCATTGATCCAACCAATAGGACCAAACCTCTAGATAAAAAACTGTCCAAATCAGAAACGCTGATGTAGGTCCCTTCCTCCCACCAAAACACAGCCCTAAGAGGTTGGACAGCACTCGAAAATCCTCCTGTAGCAAAAAAAAAAACGCAGAAGCTTTTGGCTACTTTAGTCTTTACCTCCAACGAGGCCACCAGAAGAGGGAAGCAAAAAATGCAGATTTGATATAGAGAGGAAAGACCGCCACACAGGGCCTGGGAATATGCTGTAAGAGGGTGCAAGAGGGAAAGGCATCAACAAGGACTGTAGCTTGGGCTCTCCTCAAGAAAAAAACGCACAATCTCAGAAGAAGAAGAAGTGTCCTCCACAGGTACCAAGGGTGCCACCAAAGCTCGAACCACCACAATCCCCCTCTGCAAAAGGGAATGTCCACCGGAGAGGAAAGCACAGCCAAGGAGGGGCTGCTGTCCTGAAAAAACAGGCCGCCCAGATCCAAACTCAAGTAGGAATGAAACGCTGATGAAAAAGTTACCTTCTGGTTGCAAGCGATGAAGCCAAACTGAAGGAGAACAACCAGCAGAAGCTGTCCAGAAAACACAGCAAGAAGAAGGCTGCAAATCTGAGAAAAACGCAGAGGTTAAGGGGCTGTAAATAGCGCTAAATCTGGGACAGCAGATGGATTCACTGAACCGGGAGCGATGATACCATGAAAGAGTGCACAGAGCAGAAGCAAAAGAGCACTAGAGTGTCCTGAATAGAGAGTGCAAGAGAGAGATATGGAGCAACTATGCTGAATATATTGAAGTGGTACAGTCCCAAGCAAGAGACACAAGCAGTCTCATAAGTGAGGGAGCAAAAGATAGACTAGG
Organism: Cibotium barometz; assembly: GCF_041138505.1. Taxonomy (NCBI): domain Eukaryota; kingdom Viridiplantae; phylum Streptophyta; class Polypodiopsida; order Cyatheales; family Cibotiaceae; genus Cibotium; species Cibotium barometz. The sequence continues at coordinate 51,536,540 of NC_141055.1, forward strand.
CAAGATACAAGACTGAGAGGCCAGCCCACCTATTTATAGGTGGGGAGTGTTGGCCGACTGGAGACACTGAAGCTGGCCGACTGGAGGACTGAACTGGCCGACTGGGAAAAAACCATACGGGCTGGGAAAAATCCCAGAAAAATGTATAAAATAGGGGTGGCCAGCCCACAATCAAGGGCCATGCAGAAGGGACCAAAGGACACCAGAAATGGGCAGAAACTGGGGATGAATGTGCTAACACCCTGGAGGGGTATAAATACCCATGGCATATATTCAGGTCATTCATCTCATATTTCACCAAGTGTTGAAGCTAATCAAAGGGCCAGGACAACCAAGAATAAGCTAACGCAGAAGGGGTGAAGGATTGAAGGTCAAGGGCAGAGGAGTTACCTCAGCCAAGAAGGTTCAGGTTCAGTCTTTTATTTCAGTTTTGCATCATTCTAATAAAAGCAAATACACCATCCGTGGTGGGGGCCCTACAGAGGGTATTCGGGACCCAATACTGTGTCCTCTTCTCCCTCTCTCTCTCTCTCTCTATTTTTCTGCACATCTACATTCAGTTTTGTGCGTTAATTTTGTCGTGACAAGTGTGCTGATTTCTGAGCATTGGAGTTACCGATCTCCCCCGAAGCTACTGCATGTTACAACCAAAAATAGCACTCTTGTTTGTCGTGCACAAACTGCTGTATTCTTTGCGGCGGTACTATACTGTACCCAAATTGTCACAACTAGTGACCTCAATTTGCAAACATACACCCAATGGCAACTGAAAGATCTCTTTGCAGTGCTCACAATATCTGCACAACCAATTGCCCTTTTTGTATTACCAAAAATAGAATTCTGCAGAGAATCGAAACTTACTCTCGTAATGTACGTGAACGCTTGTGAACTGAAAAATGGAGGTCCAAACGCACCCGAAATGTGTTTTCGGCTCCAAAACATGCGTCCAAAGGACAATATAGTTGCCCTACAGCTCTGCTCCCATGAAGAAAGCTCCGCAATCGGAGTTTGTTTGCCGGTGCCTCCTGAAGAGCTCCTGACAAGGGTGTAGTAGCCAATACAAAGGGGAAAGAGTAGATGAAGCTCTTACCCTCGTACCACTTCCTGTGCTTCTCTTGCTTGCCGCTCAGCTTCTTAGCATGAACTAGGCTTTGATACCATGAAAAGATACAGGGAGGAAGAGAGCTTGAGCTCTTGCAAGCACACACACACACTCACAGAAACCCTTGAAGATTGCACACAAGATGAGAGATTGAAAATTGTTGTTCTTCTTCTTCTCAACAAAAGGGTTCTACCAAAAAGATAAGAGAAATACAACATAAGTACTAAAGTACTATGTACATGCGGTTTATAATGTGAACACGCTAAGTGAGTGAGCTGGCAAGATAAGTGTGCCATAACTCAATGGTGGACTAGTAGCTGGTGTAGTCCAGCTCTGTCGAATCACTGGCGAAGATCTATCATGTCTTGATCCTACCAAACACGCCAGTGATGTAAGTGGCGAAAACGGTCACCCAGGCATATCATAAGTGTCAGCTCGTGTTGAGCTTGACATCTCAACAGTGACTTCATCTGGACTGCCTGTCACTCCATTGGACACCGGGCATGGTTTGCGACCATTTAAGGGCCTGGTGATCTATCTAACCTGTGAAATCAGTCCATAAAGGAAGTGCTTCCAATGTTTAAGTGCGGTCATCATCTGCAAAAGCTCTTTGTCATATACCGAATAATTCTTTTCGGCGGTATCCAACTTGCGGCTATAACAAGTCACTGGCCTACCATCTTGTTGTAGAACAGCCCCAATGGCTAGATTATTGGCATCGATAATCACCTCAAAGGATCATCCCATGATGCCAACTTAAGATTGGTGACTTAGAGGCAACTTTCTTCAATGCTTGGAATGCCTCCAAAGCCTTGTCCGTAATAGACACTTTCTGATGACGCGAGTCTTCATGCCCTTGAGCAAGTCGGTGAGAGGTGTTGCAATGTCCCTGCCTACTGCCAACATCCGGCAAGCCATCTACCATTTGGTCCCGAAAAGCTTGCCATAGCGCGTCCACATTCAAGTGGTCAAAGCAAAAATGCCACAAATCACCGAGCTGAGTACTTGTAAGAGAAGAGAGTGTTGAGAGTTTGTAAATCCCATTCTCCACTTCGCCTTCCCAAACAACTTGGCCTGTTGCTTTGTCTCGGATAGCAGCTGAATGCTCATCAAACTCCACCCGCATGCCAGTCTTGAAAACCTCATGCACTGACAAAAGATGAAAACCAAGAGATGGAACATAAAGAACTGGGGAGGAATGTTTCCCCCTGTTGCCATCGGGGACGATCTCCAACTTGCCCTCATTGTGAATCGGGATAGTGGACTTGTCACCAATAAAGATGTGACCTGTTTGAAAACCTCATGCACTGACAAAAGATGAAAACCAAGAGATGGAACATAAAGAACTGGGGAGGAATGTTTCCCCCTGTTGCCATCGGGGACGATCTCCAACTTGCCCTCATTGTGAATCGGGATAGTGGACTTGTCACCAATAAAGATGTGGCCTGTTTGCCTCCGAAGGTCCTGTAACAACTCTCGGGAAGGAGTCATGTGCCTAGAAGCATCACTGTCTAGAATCCACTCCCGAGTATCCCCAACGGTGAGACCAACTGTCTCCTTGCTCGAAGAAGATGAAGCTCCGATGTCCATAATCTCCAAGTGTAACGCGTGGAAGCTCTGGGTAGTCTTCTTTCAACCCTAAACACTCTTGAAGACCTTCTGATGCGAAAACGCACCATGATGCAAAAACGCAGGTAGAGAGAGAGTAGAGAGAGAGAGTGAAGTGCTGGAATTTCAGTATATACTATGGTACAAAAAGGTACAGATCTTTGCAGCCATGGGCTGCCTTCATAAAAAGGTAATAAACCCTAAAATCTGTCCCCTATGGGACCTCCTATTGACTCACACCCCTAGTGGGTGGAATGAGTAATGCTATGAGCACTTGATGCCTTTTATAGGCTTCTTGGACAAGGTAGGAGCTGGCCGACTGCTGGTCGGCCAGTTCTGAATTTATTAAATGCTTTTTCACTCAGCCGACTTGGGTATCTTGTCTTGCCTTCATGCGCCTTGCTTCCTGGTTCAGCCGACAGCTCCTGTCCTCAGCCGACTGCTCCCTGGTGCTTCTCCAAGTCCAACCTGTCCACTACTGCATCTTGTGCTTCACAGTCTGACTCTATCTGGTTCCTAGTCTTTATCTGCTTGCCTCTTCTGGATCTAGCCCTAGAAATGTCCATGGCATCTGTGATGCACATGACACCAAGTGCACAAAAGCTGGAGTCTGATGGGGAGAAAACCAGAATTAGGGTTTAGAGTTCATTCATGGGAGACATACACAGAGAAGCACAAGGGAGAGAGAGAGAGTTGTGGGGATAAGTCAACTCATCAATAGCATGAGTGTGTGACTCCCCTATCACACATGTATATTGCACTAGTACACATAGTGCACTTAGTACATTAAAAGTACTAAGTGTACTATGTACTATAACTTATGGGCTTGTACACACTATAAGGGTGGGCATTATGCCTTTACCCCAACAACCTCCCACTTAAAGGCAAAGTGCCCTTAAGTAAAGGAAAAGAAAAATCAGCATGTACATGATAATATACAAGACCATATCAAGGCTGAAAATGGCCTCATCCAATGCCCATCAAGTGTCTGCAATGAGCAAACCGCTCCGGAGGCAAACTCTTCGTCAACAGATCAGCCGGGTTGTCATCCGTATGAATCTTAACAAGCTGAATTTGCTTGTTCTCTATCACCTCTCTGATGAAGTGATACTTCACATCCACATGCTTCGTCTTTGCATGAAAGACAGGGTTCTTTGCCAACTGGATGGCACTCTGACTGTCACAATGCAACAATGGAATATCCCCTGTATAGCCCAAATCAACCACTAACCGAGATAGCCATAATGCCTCCTTGCAAGCCTCTGTGGCTGCAATATACTCGGCCTCTGTAGTAGATAAGGCAATGCACTTCTGCATCTTGGATATCCATGACACAGCACCTCCTGTGAATGTAAATACATAACCGGTAGTAGACTTCCGGTTATCTGGATGACCGGCATAATCCGAATCCGTGTAACCATGCACTAATGCATCCTGTTTGCCAAAGCAAATGCACAAATCCTGTGTGCCCTTCAGGTATCTCATGACACCTTTCACTGCTTCCCAATGCTTCTTGCCAGGGTTGGCCATGTATCTAGAAACCACTCCCACTGCAAATGCAATGTCCGGCCTAGTAGCAACCATGGCATACATGAGACTGCCACAAGCTGAAGCATACGGAATCTTGGCCATATCAGCCCTGTCTCTATCTGACTGTGGGCTGTCCATAGCACTGAGTTTCACATATGGAGGCAAAGGAGTACTAGCTTTCTTCCCCCCGTCCATATTGAACCTCTGCAAGACTTTGCCAATGTATTCCTTCTGAGACAAATACAACACATGCTGATTTCTGTCCCGAAGTATCCACATACCCAAGATGTGATTTGCATCACCCAAATCCTTCATATCAAAGGTTTCATGCAGCCTCTTCTTCAAAGCATCCATCTCTTTACGAGATTTCCCGGCAATCAACATATCATCAACATACAAAATGAGAATCAATAGACTGCCATCCAAAGCTTTCTTGGTGTACAAGCAGTGATCTATGTCACTTCTCCTGAATTTCTGAGATTTCATGAATGTATCAAATTTATGATACCATTCCCTTGGTGCCTGTTTGAGCCCATAAAGACTCTTTTTCAGCTTGCATACAAGCTTCTCCTTTCCAATCACTGCATAACCCTCTGGCTGCTGCATATATATCTCCTCATGGAGATCACCGTGAAGAAAAGCAGTCTTCACATCCATCTGGATCAAGTCCAGATCATCATGCGCAACCAAAGCCAACACAGCTCTAAGTGTCACGATTGTGACGTGTTTATACATCAGATTCTCTCTTCATTGCTGATTACTGTTGCAGATGCAAAGAGTTACCAGCCAAAGGGAACCCCTACCCTCGACTGGTTGCGACTCTTCGTCAAAGGATGTACCTCTTCATCGAATAGCCACATCTCTTCGTCAAAGGATGTACCTCTTCATCGAATAGCCACATCTCTTCGACGAATAGTTGTACCCCTTAATGAATGGTTGTGCCTCTACATCGACTAGACACATCCCTTAGCCTAAAAGTTGTACCCTTTCGTCTAAGGTCATGTCCTTTCATCAAAGGACATGCCTCTTCAAATGTGTCTCTTCATCTCTTATATAAGAGACCTATTGTACTCAGTTTAATAACAACAAGTCAATTCAATCTTGTCTCAAGTGTTCTCCTGAAGGTTCTTGTTCTAAGTTAATTACTTAAGTAGTAATTAGTACACAATATGCAGGATTAACCACATAATCCTCACAGTGGTATCAGAGCAAATTTTTTCCTACCCGTGGGTTGTGAAGCCCTCACCCTCTCCGCGGCACTCCCTCATCCACCTCTCCTCTCGGTGTTGTATGGAAGAAGCAGAGCGATGGCGGACTTGGCGTGAATCTTTGCTTGTAGTAATGTAAACAAGTACACAAGGTCTCACACCCATATACACGTGTTGTGTGTATAGCAGAGAGGGATCCCCTGCAGTATTTCCGGAATGCTCTCCCTCCCTGCTGCCGGTGGCGTTCGCAACATGGGAAACTTCCCCCTTTCGATGCTGACTATGGAGCCCCCCCTCTCTTCGCCTTGGTTGCTGCCAACGTGCGCCCTAGTATGCTGAGCGTGGCTAAGCGTCACCTCCACTCCTACTTGGTGTGCTACTATATGCGGTGACTGCAGCGACCCATTCGGTGATTCAGCGAAGCGTCAACTCCACTCGGCGACCCAGCGTTCGAAGCGTCACCTCCACCCGGCGGCGACGGCCTTTGAAGCGTCAACCTTCAACCCAAAAAAAAAACACAACAATACACAACATTCGTAAGTGTACTGCCACGTGGATTTCACAAAAAAAAAAAAATCAAACACCCAAACAAACCCAACAGGCGTGCGTAACCCGTTGGGCGTGCGCTGCCCGCCGTTTGGATTTGCTGGTGTGAACAGCCAACGTGGGCGACTCGAAAACCACCACCCGGCTGTCAGGATGGCGCCTAGTTCTTATTCGCCTCCTTCTCTTCAGCGAATAGGCGCCCTTCTTCCTGGCTGTTCGTGGGTTTTCCTGGCTTTGCCCACACCACATCTCTTGTGTGCTCTCGCCCCCTACGTGCATGCGTCATGGACCACTTCCCGGAGGAACCCGACATGCACATCTCTTACCTAAGTTACATCGACGAGCTCCCAGAGGCTGTTCTTCCCGAACACAGCCCTCCTCGTGCCCTCACTCCGGATTCAGTGCCACTACCCGCCGATGTTGGGTGGATTCCAAGTCTTTCAGCCTCTCCAATCCCAGCATCCCCGGCCTCTCAGGTGTACCGTATTCATGTCAGCAGCCCGCATGTGACCGAACCCGACACTTGGGCGATTTGGACCATTTTCCTCACCTGCGAGCCCCTGCATCTTACTCATTTCGAGTATTTTTTATCACGGTACCCGCAGCTGGCACACTTTCTGCCCGAGTGCAGTGTGGATGGCTTACGCAATGTCTCCTCCACGCACCCTCCTGTGACATTTTACTGCGAGATCTTCGTCCCCGACTATACTCCATTATCTCCAGTACCCAGTTCTTTGGAGGAAGCCAATGCAGTAACTTCGGAGGACGATCCCGACGAAGTGGAAGATCCCGACTTCGCATACGAGGACCCTATTACTGCCTCTCCAGCAGCTGTTCCTTCCATTCTCCATTTCGGGTGGACCTTTCCGGCTTCACCACAGTACTCTCTCTGAGTGCTTCAGATGTCGACGTCACACGACAACGTGCCACCCGCCGATCCTCAGATGGAAGCCTTGCTGATGACTACTCTCCAACAGCAGATGGAGGACTTACAAAAGGCATTTTTCGACGGAATGGCATCAATGAGGTCCCAGATGGAAGACATGCAGCAGCGGCACCAACCGGGATCCAGGAAGTCCCAGCGAGCGCATCGTTCGCATTCTCCACAGTCATCATCATCATCCTCGGTGGGCCAGCAGGACGATCCCTTACCTCCGCCCGATCCGACTGCCGAGGTAGATAATGCTGAACTTAAACTTTTATATAAATTAATGACCACAGCACAAACACGGAAGATGGACATCAAGTTACCCGAGCCCTACAATGGCCGCCGTGATAAGCGGTTAATCGATCATTGGCTCTACAAAATGGAGGTTTACTTCTCGAATACTGAATTGCCCGAGAACAAAAAAGTAGCATTGGCCAGTACCCTCTTGAAGGATACCGCCTTCCTCTGGTGGCGACGCAGGATTGCAGATGGCAAGTCTACTCCAACGTGGGACAAATTCCGGCGTGCTCTTCGCAAGGCTTTTGAGCCTGCAAACGCGAATTTTCATGCCAGGTCTTCTCTCCGCCGCCTGAGTCAAACTGGCTCCGTGGCCGCGTACATCTCAGAGTTCCAAAAATTGGCTCTGGAGATAGAGACACTCAGCCCCTCTGACCAGCTTCACAGCTTCATTGACGGGCTTGAACCCACAATCCAAGACGAAGTCCATAAGTATAATCCTGCCACCCTGGATGAAGCAATCTCGTATGTCGAGCGCATCAGTGATTACCGGCGTCCTCCCAGGAACCTTTCCTCCGGCGCCCGTTCCTTCCAGCGGAATCGATCCAATGGGACTAGCCAACCCCAGCGTCCTAATTCTGGACAACCCAACTCTCGGCGACCATATTCTGGACAACAGTCCTTCCGGCCGCGATTTTCCGGGCAAACTTCTGCGTCAAATGCAGGATCCTCTCAGACCGAATCCTCTGGCAGCAGCAGAAACCGAGATCGGTCTCGACAGGACCGTCGCAACAATGATCGGCGCAATTTCAAGCGAGAACCCTCTTCAGGACAGCAAACCTCTTCATCAACTGCCCCTTCATCCCAACCTAGTCGCCCAGGCCTCTGCACAATTTGTTCTGGCGATCACCGGTGGTATGAATGCCCTCAGCGTCCTAAACCCTCCAACACTCGGCGCAATTCTCAGGTGGACAGTTGTCACCATGCTGATCATGACCCGCCTCCTGTGAAAGACAAGAACAAACAGATGGCTTGTTCTGTTCGCGTTTCAGAGTTTGTCAGTACCCTGATGCTTAGTGGCCAAAGTACCAACCCTGCTCCGGTGAATCTATCCAAACAGGTCCTTAGTCTTCTTGGCTTTATTGGCGACCATCCCATCAATGTGCTGGTGGACAGTGGCTGTTCCACTAATTTTGTGGGCACTTCTTTGGTTCATAAGCTTCGCCTACAGACCCGACATTTTGTGGATGCTTTTCAAGTGGAGCTTGCTGATGGTTCCTTCCTTAATTGTAACCAAAAGGTGCAACAGCTCGAGTTCCAGATTCAAGATTACCAGGATCACCTTAATTTTTCAGTGATGCCGTTGTCACATTATGACATGATATTGGGACAATCTTGGCTGTATCGATATGATCCGGTGATTAGCTTTCGTTCCCATTCAATCCAATTATATCATAATGGTCGAGAGCTGGAACTTCATGGCCTTTTCAGTGCCAAACCCATCACCATTGTTTCTGCCCTGCAAGTCAAACGTCTCGTTCGCAAACGTGACAGTGCAACATCCTTGGTCATGTTACGGGAGATTGAAGCAGAAACCAATGAGCAATCTCAAGCCTCGTCATCAACTACTGCTTACTTGGAGCAACCCTTCTTCAGGCCTTTTCAGGATTTGTTTCCGAATGATCTTCCGACGACATTGCCTCCTCGTCGTCCTGTGGATCACCCGATTGATCTTATCCCAGGTCAACCTCCTCCAACCCGAGCTCCATACCGTGTTTCTTACTCTGAATCTCAGGAGATACAAAAGCAATTACAGGAGTTGCTGGACAAAGGTCACATCCGTCCCAGCAAAAGTCCTTTCGGAGCCCCGGTTTTACTTGTCAAGAAGAAGGATGGATCAATGCGGCTTTGCATTGATTACCGAGCTCTCAACAAGCTGACAATCAAGAACAAATTTCCTTTACCTCGCATCGATGAATTGTTCGACCAACTGCTTGGTGCTAAGGTGTTTTCCAAGATTGATTTAAAGTCTGGCTATCATCAAATTCGTATTCGTAATGGTGATGAATACAAGACAGCCTTTCGGACAAAATATGGCCATTATGAATTCTTGGTCATACCTTTTGGGTTAACCAATGCCCCGGCCACTTTCATGACCCTGATGAATGAAATTTTTGGGCCATACTTGGATAAGTTCGTGATCGTTTATCTTGATGATATTCTGGTTTTTAGCCGATCTATGGTCGATCACAAAGAGCATTTACAGATAGTCTTCGAAGTACTACGCAACAATGTGCTGTACATCAACAAAAAGAAGAGCGAATTTTTCAAAAACCATGTGGAATATCTTGGTCACATCATTTCTGCTAATGGGATTGCAGTAGATCCTAAGAAGATTCAGGCGATTGTGGATTGGCCTTTGCCTCTCACCATTTCAGATGTTCGATCTTTCTTGGGACTTGCTAACTTCTATCACAACAAGGTGCATAGATTTTCGGAGATTGCTGCCCCTTTGACAGAATTGACAAAGCTGGACAAACTTCAGTGGTCTTCGGAAGCTGAGCAATCCTTCAATGATCTCAAGCATGCCTTGACGACAACCCCGGTCTTGGCCATTGCAGATCCCACTCAGCCCTTTGATGTAATGACAGATGCCTCAGATCGTGCTTCTGGTGGAGTTCTGATGCAGAATGATCGTGTCATTGCTTTTGACAGCAGAAAGTTTTCAGCCATTCAAAGCAGGTATCCTGTGTATGATAAGGAGTTTTTGGCAATCGTGCATGCTTATCGAACATGGAGACATTATCTTCTTGGAGCAGATTCAGTTGTACGTACAGATCATCAATCTCTGACGTATATTTTCACTCAGCCTGTTATGAACTCTCGACAAGGCAGATGGGTTGAATTCTTGGCTAATTTCCACATGATTATTCAGTATGTTCCTGGTCTTCAGAATGTGGTTGCAGATGCCTTAAGTCGCATGCCTCGAGCCATTAATTTTGCCATCACAGATGTGCAAATGGAAATCCCTGCTTGTTTCAAAAATGAATATTTGACGGATAGAGATTTTGGAGATGCGTTCCGTGCTCTCAAATCTTCTAATCCCAGTCCTGCAGAAATGAACATGTTTGCAGCCTATATTATCATAGATGAGTTGCTGTTCTTCTCTGACCGCATTTGTGTGCCTCACAATACTTCATTGCGGAAGATTCTTATTCAAGAACATCATGAAGTCCCTTATGTTGCTCACCCTGGTATCAACAAGACATATCGACTTTTGTCTGCTACATACTTCTGGCCTCAGATGCAGCAAGATGTTATCAAATTTGTCAAAGCTTGTCATTCATGTCAAACAATGAAAGCCTCTCGACAACTTCCTCAAGGGTTACTTCAACCATTGCCAGTTCCCAATGAGAGATGGGAAAGTATCAGTATGGATTTTATCACCACCTTGCCTCGTTCATCCAAAGGCAATGCTCAGATTCTTGTGGTGGTTGATCGATTTTCCAAAATGGCACATTTCATCCCTTGCAAGAAAGCTGCTTCAGCCCCAGACGTGGCGTCATTATTCGTGCAACATGTCTTCAAATTGCATGGTTTACCAAAGACCATCATTTCTGACAGAGATCCAAAGTTCACTGGACATTTTTGGACGTCTTTGTTCAAATCTCTTGGCACAAATTTGTTATTCAGTTCAGCCTATCATCCTCAAACAGATGGACAGACTGAAAGAGTCAATCAGCTTTTGGAAGAAATGATTCGACATTACATTCAATTCCGTCTGGCATCATGGGAAGATTATTTACCACTCGTGGAATTTGCTTATAATAATTCCCATCATTCAGCAATTGGATTAACTCCATTTCAAGCCGCATATGGACATACTCCTCTTGTGCCTACAAACTTTGTTTTGCAACACAAAGTGGCGTTGGCAGATCAGTTGGTTCAGGAGATGCAAGATGTGCTTGTACAAGTTCGAGATAAATTGGTCCATGTGCAACAAAAATATCAAAAACAGGCCAACAAGCATCGTCGACATGCAGAATTTCAAGAAGGAGACTTGGTCTTATTATATGTGGCACCTCACCGCTACAAAACAGTGAAGTCAGTTTTTCCAAAGTTACGACCTCGCTTCTATGGACCTTTCAAGATTCTTAAGAAAAATTCAACTGTCAGTTATAAGTTGGAACTTCCACCGTCATGGGGAAAGATTCATCCAACTTTTCACATATCTTGGCTCAAACAGTATATTCAAGGAGATTCGCCTGTTCCAGACTTATCTTCTTATGTACCAGAAATTGAAGATGACCATATTATCCTTGTTCCAGAAGTAATACTTGACGTAAGACAGAAGGAAACAAGAAGAAAGTTGACTACAGAATTTCTTGTGAAGTGGATGGACTTGGATGAGTCTGATTCCACTTGGCAAACAGATGAAGAAATGCAGCAGTACCCTAACCTTCTTCAGGAGTTCTTCGACAAACGGATGTCTATCATTTGACACATGGGTTTTATTTTAAATGGGAGGGAATGTCACGATTGTGACGTGTTTATACATCAGATTCTCTCTTCATTGCTGATTACTGTTGCAGATGCAAAGAGTTACCAGCCAAAGGGAACCCCTACCCTCGACTGGTTGCGACTCTTCGTCAAAGGATGTACCTCTTCATCGAATAGCCACATCTCTTCGTCAAAGGATGTACCTCTTCATCGAATAGCCACATCTCTTCGACGAATAGTTGTACCCCTTAATGAATGGTTGTGCCTCTACATCGACTAGACACATCCCTTAGCCTAAAAGTTGTACCCTTTCGTCTAAGGTCATGTCCTTTCATCAAAGGACATGCCTCTTCAAATGTGTCTCTTCATCTCTTATATAAGAGACCTATTGTACTCAGTTTAATAACAACAAGTCAATTCAATCTTGTCTCAAGTGTTCTCCTGAAGGTTCTTGTTCTAAGTTAATTACTTAAGTAGTAATTAGTACACAATATGCAGGATTAACCACATAATCCTCACACTAAGTGTGGTCATTTTGACCACTGGAGAGAAGATCTCATCAAAGTCCACACCATATTCCTGCTTGAAGCCCTTAGCCACTAACCTGGCTTTGTATCTTGGCTTAGCATCTGATGCAACTTTGAGCCTGTATACCCACTTGCATGGCAAAACCTTCTTGCCTGCAGGCAAATGCACCAACTTCCAAGTTCCATTTTTATGCAGAGAATCCATCTCTGACTTCATGGCACGCTCCCATAGAGCCTTGTCTGCCCTCTGTAAAGCCTCCTTGTAACATGAGGGCTCCCCACAGTCAGTGAGCATCAAGTAGTCAACCCCTGGAACAAACCTGTCAGGGGCTCTGGAGGGTCTAGTGGACCTCCGTACCCAATGACCATCATTTGCAGGTTGCTGTCCAGCCTGCATATCACCCATTGGTGGCTCCTGTTCCATGCCATAAGGCTGAAATATCATGCCCGGTATCTCCTCTAACTGTGGTATATCCATAGGGATATCTTCTGCCATATCTGGCTGTCCATTTGGACCATTTTCAGCACCATTTAAGGGCTGGTTTTCCTGCTGTAATGGCTGATTTACAGCCCTTTGTTGTTGTCCATGATGTCCATCATCATCAAAGATGACTCTGCCAGGCTCCTGTTGCCTTGCAGGCTCCTTATACATGCATGTTTCATCAAAAATGACATCATTGCTGCGTATGATCTTTCTATTCATGGGATCCCAAAGTCTATACCCCATTTCACCTCTGTCACCGTATCCTAGGAATATGCATTTATGAGACTTAGGATCAAGTTTGGTGCGCATTTCCCTGCGTATGTGCACGTACGCAACGCAACCAAACACTCTCAAGTGCTTGTATGACGGAGGCTTCCCTGTCCATACTTCTTCTGGCACTTTCCCACCAAGCCTCGTGTTAGGTGACCTATTTATAAGGTGAACGGCTGTCATAACAGCTTCAGCCCAAAAACCATGAGGTAATGCAGCATGTGACAACATAGAACGGACCTTCTCCTGTATGGTCCTGTTCATCCTCTCTGCTGTCCCGTTTTGTGGAGGATCATAAGGAGTAGAGAGCTCCCTCTTGATGCCTTTAGCATCACAAAAGTCCTGAAACTGTTTGGACGTATACTCTCCACCATTGTCGGAACGCAAAGCCTTCAGTGTTTTGCCAGTTTGATTCTCAACATGAGCAACAAACTTTTGAAACACTGAGAATGTATTGCTCTTCAAACGAAGAGGATAAACCCACACCTTGCGTGTGGCATCATCAATAAAAGACACAAAATATTTTGCCCCTCCCAGAGAAAGCTGAGGCATCTCACATACATCTGTATGCACAAGCTCTAACTGAGCATCTTTCTGTCCAAGAGCTTTCTTGTGGGGGCACTGTAGTTGCCTACCATATATACAATGCTCACAAAACTGAAAACTTGAAAACTTTAGAGAAGGCAAGTAACCCAAACGAGACAATTGCTCCATTCCCTTGACACTCATGTGTCCCAACCGGCTATGCCACATAGAGATTTCCGGCAGCTCGGTTGCATTTACATTAGCATGGTGACAAACACCTGCATGCATGAAATAAAGAGTGTCCACCTTAGAGCCTCTGGCAACAACCAGCGAGCCCTTACTAATTTTCCACTTTCCACTACCAAATGTGGTAACATAATCAGCATCATCAAGCTGTCCAGTAGAAAGCAGATTCTTCTTGATCTCAGGCACATGCCTGACATCATGGAGCATAAGCTGTGAGCCATCTGAAAATACAAGCCTCACATCACCTCTGCCAAGAATCTTGCATGCATGGTTATCACCCAAATAAACCACTCCTTCATTGCCAGCAGTATACCTGACAAACAAGTCTCTGCAACCTGTGACATGAAAGGAGGCACCTGAATCAATGATCCATGAGTGCATACCATGACCACCTGTAAGAAGTGAATGGGCATCAAGTGAAGACGTAAAGAGGACCTCATCCTCACTGCCACCTGCATGTGACACATTGATTTCTTCAATCTTGACTCCACTTTTGCCCTTCGGCTTTACATCTTTGGCTTCATCCTTCTCTTTGTCTTTGCCTTTTCCCTTTTCTTTTTGATCATTTTTCCATTTGTAGCATTGCTTTTTAATGTGTCCCTTCTTGCCACAATAATGGCATTCCAAATCCTTTTTGGAGCGAGACTTGCTCCTTCCCCTTTCTTGGCTTTTCCCCCTTTGCTGGGATCTCCCACGTGCATTCATTGCATTGGACTTTCCAACAGAGTTGTTTTTCCTGTTCATCTCTTCTTGAAGAAGAGCACCCTCAACATCTGCATATGACAGCATAGCATTCGAATTGCTAGTGGCTGTCCTGAATGTGTCCCAACTCTCTGGCAAAGTGCATAACAAAAAAGTGGCTTTGAACTCATCGTCCATTGCCAACTTTTGATTTATAACCTGGCTGACAATACCATTAAACTCATTGAGATGGGCTGTCATAGAAGCCCCTTCCTTCATCTGAAGGCCTATGAGTTTCTTCAACCAATACACTTTGCTTGAGGCACTTTGTTGGGCATACAAGTCCTGCAATCTCTGCCACATTCCCCAAGCTGTCTTCTCTTCACGAATGCTGAAAAGTAATGAGTCTGACACAGACAACATGATAGTAGATCTTGCCAGCTCATCCATATCTTCCCACTCTTCAGCTGTAAGAGAAGCGGGCATCACACCCCTTTCTTTGATAGGCTTGTGCTGCTTTTTCTGGAGCAACACATTGTAGCACTGGGTTTGCCAAATATCATAATTATGCGAGCCTTCAAGCTTCTTGATGTGAAGCAATGAAGAGCTCTCACCTGTGGTTGCAATAGCAAAATGCAACCTGTCAATGCCTGACTCCCTGCAAGTGTGCAAACACTGCACCAAAAGATGTGCAAACACTGCACCCAAAGCACACAAAGTGCTTACAAATGTTCTCCCAAGTTTTATCTCCCACTGCGGAAGCAAGAATGCAACTTTTCTCCCACTTTATGTGATGAAAACACCAAAATCTGGTTGCTGCAGATTTTGGACAGCACCTTAAATGTGCTCTTTTGCCCTTCCAAAGTACTGTACAGCAGTACCAAGTGCTCACCAATGATGTACCAAACCTGTACCGGCAATTTCAGCAACTGAAATTGAATCTTTTGATCACTCAAAACAGTGTACAGCCATGCCAAAACATGCACAAAGCTGTGCCAAATCTGTACCAGCAGGTACAGTAGCAATAAATGCTCTCCTGGCTGTCCAAATGAGTGAAAATCAGATTTTTACAGTCACGAACACTGCATAAAACAGTCCCGAACAGAAATTGGGCAAAAGCCCCTTGACTGCAAGCTGATTTTTGAGGATTCAAGGCATAAATGTCTTGCCTGCTGCTTTGCCAAGCTCAACAAGCATACAAACTTGAAAAGCCCCTTGATTTGAGATAAATTTCTGATCATTCATGGTACATTGGCGCACATGAAGGCATCCAGAGTGTTCACGATGCTTCCCCCTGGCCACATATACATCCAATACATGAAAGCCCCTTGATTTACAGGCACATTGAGTGCTTGTAAGGCATCAACACATTATCCACAGCATCAAATGCGATCGCCTGCATGCAAATCAAACAAATCGGCACAAAAGCCCCTTGATTTGCACTGCAATTTGCTGCAATTTTGCCCAAATGTGCGATTTTTCACATCATACAGCATGTATGAGTGCTTAATTGCACAATTACATCAATAGCCCCAAATTTCGACATCCAATTTCCTGCAAATTGATCCTGATTTGACCAATTTCCTGCAAATTTATCCTGATTGTGACCAATGTCACCCAATTTTGCCAATTTTGCTCAAAAATTGAGCAATTGGGCACCTGTACCTGCTCAATTGTTGATTGTACTTGCTCAATTGCAAATCCCAAAAAAAAATTGAGGCAAATACCTTGTAATTTCTGATTTTGTTGCAGGAAAGGAGGGCGTCGATTTTGCTGTTGATGCTGCTGCTCGTCAGGCTTCTGTGCAGGTGGGGGGGGGCACTTCTAATGCTGGTGCTTTCTTCTGAGATTGTATTGGTGCCAGTCTAAGCGAGCGTTTTCAGGTGGCCCAAACAGTCTCTGTGTCCCCAGCACAGAGAGAAGCGATTCGTCTTGCCTTAGACATGGTGATCGCTACCAAGTGGAGCTTAGCGACCGGCCCTGTGGTCATTCTGGGCGGTGTTTTCGTCACCGTCATGGTCGCTTCCTACTTCATGGATGTAGGCGCCAAGCAAGTCTCGCTCAAGCCTAGCTTCGCCGTCGACGGGCTCCCTTCGCTACTGGCCGCTGACGTCTTTGCTTAGCGCCAGTCTACGCACAGCATCTGTAGTCGACATCCATCTGTATTCGGTTAGCGCTGTGCGCTTCGCTCGTTGTTTCAGCCACGCTACACGCTGTTCGCACTGCTCAAGCGATCACACTGGGTCATCAGCCGTGCTGAAAGACAGGGAAGCGCTTGGCTTGGCCGGAGGCGCCCAAGCGCAGGCAGGTTGCTGGTGGTCACTGGACCCGTCAACAGAGGCCAGCTAGTGGCCCTGCATGGAAGCGCGCCAGCACTGGTGGCCTGATGGTTGAAGGGACGGTGCACAGCTCTGGGGTGATTGAGAGAGGCGGCAGTAGGCTTTGGGGCAGCGGAGCTCACACAGAAGAAAAACGCAGGATGATAATGGTGATGCGACCCAAGCTCTGATACCAGTTGATGGGGAGAAAACCAGAATTAGGGTTTAGAGTTCATTCATGGGAGACATACACAGAGAAGCACAAGGGAGAGAGAGAGAGTTGTGGGGATAAGTCAACTCATCAATAGCATGAGTGTGTGACTCCCCTATCACACATGTATATTGCACTAGTACACATAGTGCACTTAGTACATTAAAAGTACTAAGTGTACTATGTACTATAACTTATGGGCTTGTACACACTATAAGGGTGGGCATTATGCCTTTACCCCAACAGAGTCTTCGTGGCTGTAGCTGAGGAATCAACACCTTTCTCGGTGCTCCGCTGAGATCATTTCCTCCAGTAGTGACTCTTCTGGCCACAATGGTTACAGGTCTGCTTGGCCTTGGCCCTTCAAGACAACATGATTTGAGTCGGGCTTCTTCTCAAAAGACTTCGACTGTGAAGACTTCCCTTTGCCCTTGTTGTTGTGGCCTTTTGATCGCTGGCAAGTTAAAGCCTCAGAATCTCCGCCCTGTGGAGGGTTCAAAAACCGCTCCTTTGGGTCCAAATCCATCTGGACAAGCTCCTCCCAAGTAATGGTGCTGAGCCTCCCACTGGTGATCAAAGAAGAATAGAAAGCTGAGTATTGAGGGGATAGATGAGACAATAGGGTGATGGCCATGTCCTCTAACGATATCTCCTTCCCAGCTTGAGGAACCTCTTGCTGAAGAGCTTGGAGTTTGTTGATGTGCTCTCGCATCGTCGAAGACTTTGCAGGGTTCATCTCTCACATCCGCACTTCAAGGAAATCCTGTGCACGTACATGGCCATGGATGGGTCACCATTTGACATATGTGCGTGGCATGCCAAGTGTTTTATTGACATGTACTATGGATGGATCCTAGGGAGCCCATCCCCAACTCCACTTATATAGCAATAATTGGCCCTTGCTTTATTTATAAGCTTTCAGCTTTAACTAGCCCTTGCTATTGTTTATTGACCCATGGCCAATTGAGACCTCATCTTGCTAGCGCCCTTAGCATACGTGTGAACCCTCCAGGTCCCCACGCCTTGCTGAACCTTAACCCTAATCTTGGGTTAACCCTAACCTTAATCTTGGGTAACCACATGCCTCTAACCTCAGGTTACCCTAACCCTAAGCTGGTCGGGATGTGATAAGTACATGCGAACAACAGGTGGTAGGCATTGCACATCTTTCATTGTTGGATAGTGAGTATGTTTTTGGATGTGTTCACTCTTGTTTTTAAATGCGTTCACTCTGAATACCTCAATGCTATGGTGTTTGATATACATGATATTCATTCCTAGCCTTTGCTCCAAGTTGCTCCAAGTGTGGTTACTGGTAGTCACACCGGTTACTCATCAGAATTTTTTTTTTCTGAGAAAAGATCGGTTACTCATCAGAATTAATCCACTCCTAATTGAATAGAGAGGAATGTTCCAACTCCTTGCAGTAGGGCAGCCCATAGAGGTGCAAAGTCGGCACCCATATTATAAGAATCATTCATTGTGTGGATAATTCTCGGTGATGGATTAGAGATATATGCAATACTTGTAATCTCTGAGGATCAAATTAGTACTAACGAGATCATGATCTTTTGAACTATTTTGAAGCTCAAAACTGAAAATATACGGATAATAGGAAGAGGAAGAGAATGACAACGGAAGACTTGATTCTCTTAATGTAACCTACTTTATATTACAAAGCTGAGTTATTTACAATGAAACTTGCTGGTGTCATGTGCATCCTGCACTCATATACCATGGGGACATAATGTACAGGTAAGTGCAAGGACCTGAGGCTATACATTGTGTGCACAGTAATCAATCAGATGAGTTTAGCATTGATTGGGCTACATGTTGAATTAGGGGTGAGGATTAATATTAGGTGTAATATCCCTCTCTTCCTTTTCTTCAGTTTTGTGCTGGAGAAGTAGTTTGAAGAACCTTGCTGAAAAAAACTAAAAAACTAGGTCAAAGAGTAAGGCGATTGCTAGTGCATGATAGCACGACCTCAAATCCTTCCAATAGCTAAATATACTCCATGAAAATTTTCAATGCTCTAGGCTGGCTCTCTCATGCATTAACATAATACGCTTGCTTCTTACATATGGTCATGTTGCTTGGATTATTTTCATTCATCATACAATATCTTTTTCCCTTGCCTTTTTTTTTTCTCCCTTGCAAGCATACCTCGGAGCTCTTTTACAGATAGGTCATAGCTGGGTGTAAGGATTTTGTATGCAGAGCTAGTAATGGAATCTGACGTATGTTTAAACACGTGTTATAGTTAACGGCAAATAGAATTTACAATTTCTTTTGCATTGCAGTTTGGTTATGTTGTATTGACCACGTCACAAGGAGTTATGGACCATGAAGAAGCTCAAAAGAAGCGGGTTGGCGGTCAGCTTTTGGGTTTCTTTTATTGATTTTTAGGAGCTTAAAATGTTAAAAACCTCCTTTTGCAGCAAATGGTATTTCAGTTTGCACAAGGAAAAAAACACATGACAGCCTAGGCTCTCCATTTCATCATTTTTCAAATGTGAACTCTATAGTAGTAGTTGGCCATTAGCTGTTGGCCCTCTGTGTGTTTCCAACATGTTGTCATCTTGTATCAAAGGGGATTAGTTTAAGTCCTTACTTGCTACAAAGGGATCACCACCGTGGTTTATTTCCCCTCTAATTCAAAACATGAGGTCTAGTTCCCCCTTTACTATATGTACAATGCATGAATTCCTGCAATGGGTCACTAGCTTTAGCAACTTTGTGGCCCATGAGGCTCTCTGTTGCAGTGTAAATTTGTGTGAATGTTGTAGTGTAGTTGCTAATTTACTATATGCACGTCATTACTCACATTTATGGTTTTCCCTTTTGAACTGATGCAGACTTGCATCTTTTGCTTTCAAGCTTTTGTTTTTGTTCACCTCAGTTAACACTAGCCTAATTTTTGGGATGCTATCTTCTTGAAGCAAGACTTTCGAATCTTGAAGTTGATTCATGTCATTTTAACAGCATACAAGGACACAAACACTCTCTCCTTGTCTCTCTCTCTCTCAAAAAGAAAGAAAGATCTCTGTTTTATGCTCATAATTTGTGATCCCATGATAAATAAGAGGGAAGAATAAGAGCTCATAAGAAAACTATTGTAAGGGAATGATTGTGTATTGCTTATTGTCAAAAATGACTTATATACAAATGACTAGTTTCCACACTAGGTCGGTCAAACTTAAAATGGTTCGGTCTCTATTACTAGTCTTAAGCAACTATTGACATAGAGTCCGTAGACTTTTTCTATTTATCATTAAGCGTATGGTGGGGTTGCTCTATATGTTCCACCGTCATCTTCCAAAAGTTGAGCGTTCTTTGAGCAGGTAAGACGGTAGGTCGGGTGAGAAAAACTATGTTAACCAATAGAGTGGTTAACATATTTCCCTTGCTAATTGTGAGCACATCGTTGTGTCCGTCACCCAAGTCGGTGATGGAAGCTATTGTTGGGAAGTGGATTGTGTGGACTGTCCAGGATACGCCATGGAGATGGCGGTTGTTTGAGGTTAAGTAGTATGGTTCAGGACGGATTCATAACCAGATGCAAGGCAAAGTGATGGGATTCTTTGGGCAGCCAAGATGGCAGGCATCTTGTCAAGGCGACATGGAAAGGGATAGGTGATGTAGAGGTGCATTATGCCATGCAAGGGTTTTGGACTCTTTATCATGAGGTAGTTGGTAGAAGCGTTCTGCACCTTGTGATTAGGGAAATGAGTGCTAGGAATGATTGGCTTGGGTAGATGGTAATCCAAGATGTCTTAACGCGACATGGTATTATGCTTGAAACTCATAATGTGTAACTTGGTTGAACACAATGCTAATCAATACACTTAAATACACTAAGATTTGAAGGACACTTGCTCAAATACAAGAAGTAAATTGTTGAATTGACAAGACACACAATGAGCCGGAACGGCCGACCCCTCCCTTGAGTAAATTATATTACTATTGGAGAAATTCAATACATAGCTTCACGGGCATTCATTGCCAAATCCTCCATGCCAATGCATATGAAATTCAGCATTTAGAAAACAATGGTATGTCGATGTAGATCACCAAGGAGCTGCCGTGATGCCCGGCCCGACTTCAGTGCCCATATTCTCTACCATTGGCTCTATGTTCTACCAAGCAAGGTAGCAACATCTTCAAGAGCACATAGGACAAGAGAAATACTACACAGGGCGGCTAAACAAGGAGTCGTGTCCTTCTACTGAGTAAGTAATGACAACACATTGTCCAATTAGCTTACCAGTCTTCATAGAAGTTGTTGCAAGCGGAAGCCTTCGCGTTGGAAGCTTTAGAAGTGTTGATATCTTCGATTTGCCGTAATCCTTCGGGACAAAAGTCTTCAAGAGGATGAAGGGAACCTTGGGAAAGCTTCCCCTATGGTTCAACTTGAGAAAGGAAGGTTGAAATTAGGGTTTTCAGCAAAAAGACCAGAAATTACAGCAAAAATGAGAGCTGTTTTGCTGAATTTCAGTTATTGGGAGTGAGTAGGAGAGTGATTAGCACTTGGAAACACTCTTGGAAGCTTGGAAAACACCCTAGCAAGTTGGGTATGGCTATGGAGAGCTTGGAAATGGAGAGAAATGGTGGAAAAACAGAGTTTTCAGCCTCCAAAAATCCTCATGAAGAGAAAACACGAATTTCTCTTAATAAGTGAATTGGGGTCCAATCAGGTGAAGGGACATGGGGAGATGCCCATTTATGAGTAAAAGGGGAGGATCAGGTCTTGGACATTGAGTCTTGTCCGCCTCGGGACTTCAGTGAGTTTGAACTTGGAAGCGGTCATAATTTATAAGTGACTTTTGGGCGCCCAAACTTTAATGAAATGATAACGCACTCACTTATAAATATTGGCTAAGTCCTAAGGGCTATTTGAGCCTAGATTGGGTAATACTTACCACCTGTTCACATGCCACAACCATGTCAGCAGACAGTTTCACACGCACGGTTCACGGGCGGGCGTCCCCTAGCCCGGAACTACACATAGGTCATGCAGGCATGAAAACAGCATGCAATTTCATTTGCAGGCAAGCACATAAAGATGCTATGTAATGCAGCATTGGCATGAGCAATTTCCGTTCATGAAACCATATAAGACCAGGCGTTTCTAGGCAAGTATATGCGATACCAGACCCAGTGGAAAGCCAATCCTCTAGGTGTTTTCGGGCATGTACACAAAGGCACAAGTCCCAGCGGAAAGCCAAGTCTTCCAGGCGTTTTCGGGCATGTACACAAAGGCACAAGTCCCAGCGGAAAGCCAAGTCCTCCAGATATTCCGGGCATGATAACATCAAGTCCCAGCGGAATATCATATCCAACTATACAGCAAGACACGTGTCAATCACATGCATAGGCACATTCCATAAGCCATGGACATCAATCCAATATGTACATAGTGTGAAAGCAAGAGTGAACCATTCGGGTGGCCAAATGGTGACATTCCCCCCCGCTTCTAAACAGTTGTCCGCAACTTAAATGCATCCAAATATGTCTGAAGCACATGCGGGCAATCTTTGAAGAACTCTTCATCTACCCATTTAGCATCAATGGGAAGATAGTTCTTAAACTTCACAAGGTAACGCCTCACAACTTTGTCTGCAGCAAGCTTGCGTTCCTTGTGATACACAATCTGCTCGGGCTACAAGATTTCCTCAAGCTCATCCACTTCTGGTGGATCCTCAATGACCATTTGACTGGGCTCCAGCCCTACATACTTGCGAAGGAGACTCACATGAAAAGCATTGTGTATTTGCCAATGACTAGGTAATGCCAATCTGAAAGCCACTTCATTGATCTTCTCGATTACTCGAAAAGGTCCATAGTACCTGGTTGCAAGCTTAGGATATGCACCCTCTTTGCCAGGCCTCTTTGCAAGTCTTGCTTTCTCAAATTTCAGCAATACCCAATCATTCTCTTTAACATCCAATTGCTTTCTATGCTTGTCGGCAGCCTTTTTATGCTTGTCTTGTGACCTTGCAATGGCTGTCCGCACCTGAGCAAAAGCAATATCTTACATACTCATCAGCTGCAAATATCTCATCCTTTGTGCGAAGGATGGGTGGCAAAACCACCTTACCATAAACAATCTCAAACGGGGCCTTTCCCGTAGATGCATGCACTGTGTTGTTGTATGCAAATTCCACAAGCGGTAAGTACTTCTCCCAAGAAGACTTCTGATCCGCCACATAACATTTCAAGAGATCCAACACGGCTGAATTTGCAGCCTCACTTTGCCCATCCGTTTGAGGGTGATAAGCTGATGAGAAGTCCAATTTGGTGCCCATATTATCAAATAAGGCCCGCCAAAAGAGACTTGTAGTCCTGGGATCTCTATCCCCCACAATGGACCTCGGCATTCCATGATGTTTGAACACTTGTGCAAGAAATATTTTAACCATATGCTCAGCTTTGATGGTCTTTTTGACCGGCAAGAAATGAGCTTGCTTGCTAAACCTGTCCACAATTGTCTAAATTGCATCATTACCCTGTTGGGTACGTGGCAAGTCCATAATGAAATCCATTGTAATACTTTCCCATGGCTGCGTGGGAATAGGCAATGGCTGAAGCAAACCTGGTGCCTTTTGCCTATCAAATTTGATCTTTTGATAGGTGATACATGCACGTACATGTGCCTCTATGTCCTTCCGCATACCTGGCCAAAAGAAATACCGCTCAATCATGTGCGTAGTAGGCATTATGCCTCTATGACCAGCATATGGAGGAGCATGACACTCATCCAAAACCTTTTGTCTCATGTCAGACACCACACATAGGCAATTATCTTTCATGAGATAACCCTCTTTGATTACATATGAGGCATGTGCATGACTAGCTATCAAATCAACCCAAATAGTGGCAAAATCAGCATCCGTATGATACAAATCACGCATGGTAGACAAGTCCCCATGAGAGGCAACCGAGATAGCTGCTACATACGCTTTCGTGACAATGCATCGGCCACTACATTCTTCTTTCTCGGGGTGTGCAAGATCTGAAAATGAAACATAGAGAGGAAATTGGCCATCCTCATATGCTTCTCTGATAACTTAGTTTGAGTAAGAAAATACCTCAAACTCTGGTGATCTGTCTTCACAGTGAAATCAGCCCCAAGAAGGTAATGTTTCCATATAGTAAGTGCATGAATTACAGCCAAGAGCTCTTTCTCATAAATGCCAAGAGATAGCTCTGCATCATGCAATCTACGATTCTCATAAGCCACGGCATGTCCCTCTTGATTAAGGACAGCCCCTATGCAATTTCCAGATGCATCACATTCCACACAAAAAGGCTTTTGCAAATCCGGAACGATCAACACTGGACCATGAGTAGTTGCATCTTTCAATTTGAGGAATGCATCTCTCTCTACATTAGTCCATTTGAACATGGCCTTCTTCTTTGTCAAATCATGCAAAGGAGAAGTAATCCATGCAAAGTGCCGAATGAACCTGCGGTAGTAAGAGCATAATCCAAGAAAACTACGGATCTCATGCACCGAACTCAATTCGGGCCAATTCCAAATTGCATCAATCTTTGCAGGATCCATCCGCACTCCATCTTTGGACACAATATGCCCAAGATAATGTATCTCTGATAAAAGAAGAACTCACTCTTCTTTGCATTTATGAAGAGTTTATGCTTATGGAGCTCTTCAAAAACAATAGCCAAATGAGCTTTATGCTCTTCTTCGGTCTTCGAGAAGACTAGGATGTCATCAAAGAAGACACCTGTAAATTTCCTGTACCCACGGAATATGCGATCCATCATTCTATTGAATGTAGCCGGGGCATTTGTAAGACCAAAAGGCATAACAAGATACTCATAAAGCCCAAATGCTGTCCTGAAAGCAGTTTTGTGTACATCCTCAGGCACTACACGCACTTGATGATATCCACTCTTGAGATCAATTCGGCTAAAGCATGCCGATCCATCCAACTTGTCAAGGATGTCGTCTATGCGTGGAATCGGAAACCGATTCTTGATGGTAAGCTTATTCAAAGCTCTATAATCCACACACATACGAAAGGATCCATCCTTCTTTTGAACTAAGAGGACGGGTGAACAATATGGGGAAGAGCTTGGCTGAACCAAACCCTTCTCAAGAAGCTCATTTACTTGCTTCATGATCTCCTCTTTTTGGGATGCACTTACACGATAGGCTGGCCTATTAGGTGGTGAGCTACCCGGCACAAGATCAATGCGATGATCTTCCGGTCGTATAGGTGGTAACTCATTTGGTAACTTATCAGCAAAACAATCATTGTGCTCTTGCAAAAATTTCAGCCTATCATTACAAAGAGTGTTTACATGTATATCAGTTTCCTCAACAGGATCTCGTACAAAAATCAAGTACGCAAAAATACTCTTTTTCATTACTTTCTTAATTTGTACATGAGATACAAGGGGAATGGTATCACCCTCTTCACCAGCATCAATTACATGTTCTCGGTCTTTATGCATGAAGGTGATCCTGTTAGTCTTGTAAGCCTTGCACGGATCAATACGTGTATGCCAAGGCTTTCCAAGCAATACATCACAGCCATTCAAAGGTGCCACAAGAAAATCCTCATGATCCACATAGCCTTGAATGTGTATGCGCAACTTACCAAAAATAGGCATGACCTGCACTTCTCTACCAACAAAGGCAGCCCCTGCTTCAATTTGAGGACCCATGTCCTCCACTTCAATACCCAAAGCAGCTGCCATCTGAGTGGATATGAAATTCTCCGTTGCACAATCATCAAACATAAACAAAGCAGGCTCATTCTTGAGTTGTCCCCAAGCTTTGCATACAACCCTATCTTTGCCCTCATGCATTGTATCCCCTTGCACATCGCGAACCATATGTACCTTGGGCTTCGGTACATTAGCATTTTCAGCTTTGTTCTTCTTATTTGGGCATGCTCTTGCCATGTGCTTAGTGCTGCCACAAGTAAAGCATTTGCCTTCACGCATATATTGCTCCTTCTTCTTAGCACTAAGACCAAAGCTTGCCGGCTTATAAGGGCACTTTTTAGCAAACTTATTTTCAGCTTTTGGACCTGATTTGGCTTGGTTTTGGTCCCTTTTAGGTGGCTGTCCATCATTTTGCAGGTTTTGGACAGCCCTCTCTTTGCCTTGAAATGAGGGTTTAGCCTTATTGGATCGACTCAATTTGAGTTCCAATTGCTCGGTGGCGGTGGTGGCTGCGATTAATTGGTGTAAGGTATGACCAAGATACATTTGTAATATCGCTTTGTACAAGGGTTGCAATCCCGATTGAAACCTTCTCTTCCTTTCCGCCTCGGTGACATGCATAAATGGAGACACCTCCAAAAGCACTTTCCAAAACTTTTGTACATATGCATTTACCGATTCCCCCTCATTTTGCTTTACCCAATCCCACTTCATTGTTATCTCATTCAATGCATTGGGAGGCAAGAATTGAGCATAGAACCTCTCCTTGAACTCTTCCCATGATCTAACAGGATTCGGTGAGAGCTTCTCCGTGAGCCACCAATGGGCAGCAGTGCCTTTCATGAACATGCTTACATGCCGGATCATGGATTTCTGAGTGAAATCCTTATCACTGAAATATCAAACTGGGCAATAAAAGCAAGTGCCTTTGATGCATCATATTCCCCATGATATGTGTCAAACTTCACAGATTTGTCTCCAGCTTTGAAGTCACGAGACTTTGATGCATGTGTGTGCATCTCAACATGTTTTCCCCCATGTTTGTCCATTGGGACAGCCCCTGTGATTGGCATCATTTTTGGAGCAAAAGGTGATGCATAAGGCATAGATACATGTGCCCTGTAAGCATGAGGCATGGCTGGTCCCTCAACATGCATTGATACATTTTCAGCCATAACTTCTTCCTCACAAGCACGCTCGAAGGCATGAGTGGCATGAGAGATACGTGGAATACCTGCGCACCAACAGAAAATTGCAGCCCATGTTGCATGTGTTGTGCATGTACATTTTTAGTTGGCAATGGCATTTGACATACATTTTGACCACTGCCATAAACATTGTATCCTTCACGGGCTACATGAGATATTCCTGCATGGCGTGAAGTCACTGATTGTTCCTCTCCCATAGCATGGAGATTCATCTTGTTAGACATAAGTTCTTGTTCGGGCACTTGTGGGGATTCCAAGACATGTGGGATGGTTGCCTTTTCTGCATAGGCATCCTCGGTACGAGCCAAGTATGCACGTGCTGCATCCCTAGGTTGCATGTGCAACTCTTGAGCAATCATTGCCATTGCATGATCCATATAAGATTCAGCTTTCTTGGCCTTCAAACGATCATGTACCAATGGATCCTCGCGGCGATAGAGATTCAATTCTTCTTGTTGTGCTTGGAGAAGAGCTTGCATACGAGTAAGTTCAGCCCTCAAGACTATGGACTCTTCTTCTTGCATCTTCTCTTTGCCACAGGACGGCTGTATCACATATTCATGTTCCCTATTGTGCACCACATGAGTTTGCTCATCCTGTAAAGCATTGGAGGCATGCATTTCATTGTCCTTGCCTCTTGTATTAGCATCTCCAACATTCATTGTATGGCTGTCCATAATGTTCTAAGTGTAGAGATAGCTAGTGTTCACGGTGATCGTCTCTCACGATAGAAGTGAAAGAGAACCGTATGCTCTGATACCAATGTAACTTGGTTGAACACAATTCTAATCAATACACTTAAATACACTAAGATTTGAAGGACACTTGCTCAAATACAAGAAGTAAATTGCTGAATTGACAAGAGACACAATGAGCCGGAACGGCCGACCCCTCCCTTGAGTAAATTGTATTACTATTGGAGAAATTCAATACATAGCTTCACGGGCATCCATTGCCAAATCCTCCATGCCAATGCATATGAAATTCAGCATTTAGAAAACAATGGTATGTCGATGTAGATCACCAAGGAGCTGCCTTGATGCCCGGCCCGACTTCAGTGCCCATATTCTCTACCATTGGCTCTATGTTCTACCAAGCAAGGTAGCAACATCTTCAAGAGCACATAGGACAAGAGAAATACTACACAGGGCGGCTAAACAAGGAGTCCTGCCCTTCTACTGAGTAAGTAATGACAACACATTGTCCAATTAGCTTACCAGTCTTCATAGAAGTTGTTGCAAGCGGAAGCCTTCGCGTTGGAAGCTTTAGAAGTGTTGATATCTTCGATTTGCCGCAATCCTTCGCGACAAAAGTCTTCAAGAGGATGAAGGGAACCCTGGGAAAGCTTCCCCTATGGTTCAACTTAAGAAAGGAAGGCTGAAATTAGGATTTTCAGCAAAAAGACCAGAAATTACAGCAAAAATGAGAGTTGTTTTGCTGAATTTCAGTCTCATTGGGAGTGAGTAGGAGAGTGATTAGCACTTGGAAACACTCTTGGAAGCTTGGGAAACACCCTAGCAAGTTGGGTATGGCTATGGAGAGCTTGGAAATGGAGAGAAATGGTGGAAAAACAGAGTTTTCAGCCTCCAAAAATCCTCATGAAGAGAAAACACGAATTTCTCTTAATAAGTAAGTGAATTGGGGTCCAATCAGGTGAAGGGACATGGGGAGATGCCCATTTATGAGTAAAAGGGGAGGATCAGGTCTTGGACATTGAGTCTTGTCCGCCTCGGGACTTCAGTGAGTGTGAACTTGGAAGCGGTCATAATTTATAAGTGACTTTTGGGCGCCCAAACTTTAATGAAATGAGAACGCACTCACTTATAAATATTGGCTAAGTCCTAAGGGCTATTTGAGCCTAGATTGGGTAATACTTACCACCTGTTCACATGCCACACAACCATGTCAGCAGACAGTTTCACACGCACGGTTCACGGGCGGGCGTCCCCTAGCCCGGAACTACACATAGGTCATGCAAGCATGAAAACAGCATGCAATTTCATTTGCAGGCAAGCACATAAAGATGCTATGCAATGCAGCATTGGCATGAGCAATTTCCGTTCATGAAACCATATAAGACCAGGCGTTTCCTGTAAGATTCCTCCTCAACCTTCGAGGTATACAGGAGTAAGAATCTCTCTTTTGATCTTATAATTATTCCCTCTCTAAAATAAAAGAAAGATTCTGTTTAGAAAAGGAAGACCCTTTCCCTAGAATACTTCTCAGGAGTTCCACCTGTTTTAAGGATTCAGAACAATGAGTTCAGAAGTAAAAATCGGTGTTTTGGATACCAAGGTTTTGGTCTTCATTCGAGTACGGCCCAAAAGAAGTTCTTTATCTATTGGGGAGTTTAAGAAGTTATCCCCCAGATATTGTGAGCCTTATCTGAATTCAAAGAAAGTAAGTAACTTAGCTTACGAGCTTCTTTTATCTCCTCATCTCAAAGTTCTTAATGTATTTCATAGAAATATGTGCCAAACCCAAATCATGGAAAGACGGTAAAACTTCAGTGGCAAGATACCGTTGGCTTCTAAGTTACGCTAGCTCCTTCCTTTATATAAGTCGTAACTTTTACTTGTCGCTCATAGTAATCTTACTTCCATCGATCTCCTTTCTTTCTTAATCTCCTTCATGGCTTGGCAACAAGAACTGGTTTTATCCATAATGATTCCTCACCTTCAAGACACGCAAGTGAGTCTGTGAAGAAGGATTTTATAGAACAGTATGAGCGCTCACTTTTCCCTCACTTGGGAACTTCTGTAGCGCAGACCTATCAAGACATAACTAGGGTAACACCCTGGGGTCAGCAACATTTTCGTAATAATGTCCGCTTGGCCATGGTTATTGAAGCTTTGGGTTTGGGTCCCCGATACTACTGCGTCATGAGATCAAGGCATCTTGGGTTTTCTGAGCGGGTCTTCTTACTGGCGTGTTTTCTTCCTCATGAGAAGATATGCCTTTACCCCGTTTTTGGCTTATCTCTCAGAGGTCCTTTTGTTAGATCACCTCATACCACTGAGATAGGTGCGGCAATAACCAACAGAATTATTCCCATAGATGAGTTACCTTATACGTGCGTAGCTTGTGAGTGCTGCTTTTGTGACCATATGATGGACGGGCTTATGGAAGTGTAAAGAGTTCTTCTATCTTTACTGTATATGTTCTGAGAATGAATAAAGTTTAAATCTTGTTCTTATCTTGAATCTTGCTCTTTTTGAGACTTTTTTAATTGGTGGTTAATCTTAATTAAAAATTTTCTCTCATCTCTTACTTGTGCATCTTGCGAAATTACCCCCAGTTTGCGAGATGAGGGCATCTCGCATTTTTCAAGTGGGAAAGAATGTAAGATTCCTCCCCAGCCTCTCAAAATGTCCAGCATCTTTCCCTATAATCAATCCCTCTTCAGAAATATAAAAGACCTTGTTTCTAACTGTTTTAACCTAGAGAGAGAAAATATTCTAGAGAGAGAATATTCAGATTCTTAATATTTTTAGATAGAAAATTATCTCATCTTATTAAAATAAGTTCCTCTCAAACAGAAATTCAAAAAGAACTTTCCAATGTGCAATTGGAATTAATTGGAAATGGGTATAAAGGACCTTAGTCTAAGGGTCTAGATTTTCAAAAATTTTTGGATTATGGTCCAATTAAGGTTCCTATGGGCCAATAGCATCAATCCATGTGTAGGGAGGAGATAAATCCAATTTTGTAAAAGAAGATACCCAAAAATGAGTAAATGCTCACATAAGATGAAGAGTTGAAAATGTACAAGGTTTATTAGTAAAAAACTATGAGCAATATTAAAAATATGAGATATTTTGGGTATAATGATTTCATATTGACACTATGTAAGGAAGGGGAGTTCTTTAAAGGAGGTGCATATTTCACATAAGATGAAGAGTTGAAAATGTACAAGGTTTATTAGTAAAAAACTATGAGCAATATTAAAAATATGAGATATTTTGGGTATAATGATTTCATATTGACACTATGTAAGGAAGGGGAGTTCTTTAAAGGAGGTGCATATTTCACATAAGATGAAGAGTTGAAAATGTACAAGGTTTATTAGTAAAAAACTATGAGCAATATTAAAAATATGAGATATTTTGGGTATAATGATTCTATTTTGACACATATGTAAGGAAGGGGAGTTCTTTAAAGGAGGTGCATATTTCCTTTAAAGGAGGTGCATATTTCACATAAGATGAAGAGTTGAAAATGTACAAGGTTTATTAGTAAAAAACTATGAGCAATATTAAAAATATGAGATATTTTGGGGTGCATGTGTGTATATGGGTATCATGAGATGTGAGAAGTGAAACAATTGTGATGCCCATAGTGAATTATGTAGGTGACGCACATGGGCAATCGGTGGAAGGTGTACCTATGTGTACAATTCTCTAGCATGAAGACTTCTCTAACTCAATTGCTTTCTTCGACTCTCTTTGTTGCTTTCTTTAATATTTACTTGATATTCCTTTTTTGGGATGGTAATAGTGATGATCCCCTTTGATAGAAAGGACATACGGATCATATTCTTTGTGAGATCCCTGTCCCCACCATGCGACGGATTCGGGGTACTAGCAGCGGAAGTAGCACTTCATGCGCGGGGCAGGGACCCACACTCGGGGCCTCGTCCACACGGATACCCGGACAAGAGACTAATCCGTCGGTTTTTCCAAAACCGAACCCGGAAAAACTTCCCTTACCCGGAAAGCACGGGCGATTCCACCAAGATAACTTTGTACTCTAACGTAGTCAAGATCATTACTGATCACGCTGATCCGACTGCACCTATAAAGATACTCGGTCGGATCAAGGAAGAAACTTGCACTTGGATCATTGGGATCAACGCTTTTTTCCCCATCAAGAGGCACAGCGGTTGATTCCTATCCATAGAACAATTACTATCCAAGATTTACTTTATCTATCGTAATAATAGAAATTGAGTCTCGATTTACGGATCCATCAGTCCAGCCTAACCCCATCCGATCCCATGGGTTAGCCAACCGCCCAACCACTGTAGTGATGGGATCCAATTTGGAATTTGGTTAGGTTTTGTCCCGGGTACCAAGGAAAAGAGTTCCAAGGCCCCCTAGCCGGAAGTTCATGCAAACATAAAACTAGCCACACCACTTACACACCCAATATGAAATTGCCTTTTTCTTAGCATCAGCTAACTTTAAAACAATCCTTTAATGAAACCATAGTACCACTGATCACAATCTTCCAATTTATCCGGTTGATTCATAATTTCCCATCATTCCTTCATCAGAGTATCTATGGCATCATTGGCAACTAGAACGCTCACCACCTGTCCACACAGGGGCCTTTTCAATAGTTCCTAGCCCATAATACTCGGCAATATAATCACTTATAAAAATCAAGATGGACTCTCGTTGAAGATCAGCAAGATCAACCACCAACAGATCCATATAAAGAGCCATGGACTCATCCATTGAAGACCAGCAAGGTCAATCAACCAGATCCATGCCCGGTTTCACAAAACATCTCTTACTCCTTGTTCCAATATCTTCCTCGACGCACGTGTGGGTATCCTAGGCGACCCAGAGCCCGAGCACCGTATAGTCAGCACCCTCTAGAATCCTTCGCAGGTGACCTAGCGCTTCACTCATAGGCCGCTTCCTTGGTCCCTCATCTACCGTACCAGAAGCTCACCATTTTTAATCGAACCGAGGCTGGTCAACCTTGCTAAGCGAGACGTCCTCCATTGACTCTCTGTCAGCAGTTGCAACTTTAACAGTTAGGTCTCCACGACCTTAATCACAAGACGGTCAAAATGCTTCCCCAGCATTCTTGACATAAAACAGCCATTTATAAACAGCATTTACAATAGTTTACAAATACAGTTTCTATATTAACTCTCATTTTTTCACATTATCCCTCATTAATCCACATTACTTATTCCACATTCCATTTATATATGTACTCATCCAATCACATCATTTTTTATCTCTTCACTTCAGATTCCTTCACATCACATATCATATATTCACATCCATATCTACATCCATACATCCCCATCCACATCCACATTCAGATCCATACATCCACATCTACATGCTTACCTCCATTTTCACATCCTCATTTATACATCCACATCCCGTATCCACATTCATACATACACATCCATATCCACATCCATACATCCACACCCACATGCATACATCCACTATCACGTCCTCATTCATACATCCACATCCACATACATACATACATCCACATCCACATTTCCATTCACATCTATACATCCACATCTACATCCACATACATACATCTCCACATCCACATTCCACATTCACATCTATACATTCACATCTACATCCACATTCACATACATCCACATCCACATTTTCATTCACATCTATACATCCACATCTACATCCACATACATACATACATCCACATCCACATTCCACATTCACATCTATACATCCACATCTACATCCACATTCACATACATCCACATCCACATCCACATTCCCATTCACATCCACATTCCCATTCCCATTCACATACATCCACATCCACATTCCCATTCACATCTATACATCCACATCTACATCCACATTCACATCTATGCATATACATCCTCATGCATACATCCACATTCACATTCACATCTATACATCCACATCTACATCCACATTCACATCTATGCATATACATCTTCATGCATACATCTACATCCACATTCACATCTATGCATATACATCTTCATGCATACATCCACTTTCACATTCATACATCCACATCTACATTCATCTATTTCTACATTTTCATTCATATGGCCTCATACGCCTTCACATCTATTCTTTTACATCACATCCCTTCTCGCCCTATCACAACCCATATACATCTTATCTCATCTCATACACTTCTTATCTCATCCCATACACATCTTAACTCATCTTATCACATCCTAACTCATCCCATAGGTCTCTTATCACATCTTAACTCATCTTATCACATCCTAACTCAGCCCACATCTTAACTCATCTTATCACATCCTAACTCATCTTATCACATCATAACTCTTCTCATATACGTCTTATCACATCCTATCCCTTCCCATATCTATTTATAGAATATAAGAGAATTCTTATATTTGATATAAAATTTCTTTACGCATCTAATTATGCATAAATTCCATTTAAGGATACTAACACTTTCGAAATAAAAATCAATCTTTTATGCATCTTCCTATGCATAAATTCATTTTAAATGAGAATGACACTTTGAATTAAAATTCAATCTTTTATGCATCTTCCTATGCATAAATTCATTTTAGATGAGAATGACACTTTTGAATTAAAATCAATCTTTTATGCATCTTCTTATGCATAAATTCAATTTAGATGAGAAAGACACTTTTGAATTAAAATCAATCTTTTATGCATCTTCTTATGCATAAATTCAATTTAGTAGGAATTACACTTTTAGAATAAAAGAATTTCTCTTATGCATCTAATTTATGCATAAAATCTATTTATGATGAAAATCACACTTTTAGTATAAAAATATCTTTTATGCATAACCCTATGCATCAAAATCAATTATGACAAAAGTAACATTTTTACAATATAATAATCATCTTTTATGCATACCTCTATGCAATAATTTCAAATGTGATAAAAGCAACACTTTTACTATAAAAAAAATATCCTTTATGCATACTTCTATGCATGAAAATTAAAAATGATAAAAGTAACACTTTTGATATAAAAAAAAATTATCCTTTATGCATACTTCTATACATGAAAATGAAAAATGATAAAAGTAACACTTTTGATATAAAAAAATTATCCTTTATGCATACTTCTATGCATGAAAATGAAAAATGATAAAAGTAACACTTTTAATATAAAAAAATTATCCTTTATGTATACTTCTATGCATGAAAATTAAAAATGATAAAAGTAACACTTTTGATATAAAAAAAAATTATCCTTTATGCATACTTCTATGCATGAAAATTAAAAATGATAAAAGTAACACTTTTGATATAAAAATTTTCTTTTATGCATACTTCTATGCATGAAAATTAAAAATGATAAAAGTAACACTTTTAATATTAAAAAAAATATCCTTTATGTATACTTCTATGCATGAAAATGAAAATTGATAAAAGTAACACTTTTATGTTAAAATAATAATCTTTTATGCATACCTCTATGCATGAAAATCAATTATGCATAATATCAATTTCTCTATGATTACAATGAATATCTTTCAATTAATCTAGGATGATAATTCCTAGAATATGGTAGGAAGTCCTCTTTTCATGCTTTGAATAAAATTATATTATGCATAATTTTTATAAAAATTTTGCCATAGCTCCGCTGCTATGACTGATAAATCTCAATTTTTCTAAGAGATAAAGCTTATCATTAAGGAAATAATTAGAATGGTCTCTAATTGGGTCATCAATTCATAATGGATTGAATCATCAATATACATAAACTAAAAGCATAGAAAAAAAATCATTAATTTGGCCTCAAGCATAGCTTAATCTTGGATTAAGGAAAAGCTTTATGAAAAGCTTCATTTGGATTGAGAATGGGTCATGAGTATGACCATTTCTTGAGTGAGAGAGAGAAATTACATAAAAACCATTAGAATTAAACATAAATAGAAATTTATGTAATTCTTAACTATCATTAATCAATTAACTTCAATAGCATTCATCAAATTATGTAACTCTTCACTAACATTCATCAATTAACTTGAATAGCATTCAAAAACCATTCCAATTAAGCTTCTCAAGCTTGAGAGGGGTTGAGAAGGGAGAAACATTGAGAAATTATAGAAAATGATCAAAATTCACTAATTACCTTATAATTTGCTTGATTCTTTGTTCACGGTAGAGGCCCCCAACCAATCAATTGGTTAAGTATGTTGATGGAGCCACTAATGGGGATTGAAGAAAGAGGGAAGCTCCAAAAACTAGTGAATTATTAAATGAATTCACAGTTCTTGGCTTAGGTGGAGTAGAGTAACGATGCATAAACACTATCTATTTTTCAACAAGGGGGAGGCTTCTATTTATAGGAAAAATTGAGCTCCTAACCAAAACAAACTGATTCTAGAATTTTCCAAATCAGTTTGGTCAATTTTTGACCATTTTTAGGTCAGTTAAGCTAACTTTTTGGAACTAGACTTGAATTAGGAGAGAGGAGAGATGAAATATCTCAATTTTTATGAGTTTAAAACTCATTCAAGCATGTGAAATATGCACCTCCTTTAAAGAACTCCCCTTCCTTACATATGTCATATTTTTAATATTGCTCATAGTTTTTTACTAATAAACCTTGTACATTTTCAACTCTTCATCTTATGTGAAATATGCACCTCCTTTAAAGAACTCCCCTTCCTTATATATGTCATATTTTTAATATTGCTCATAGTTTTTTTACTAATAAACCTTGTACATTTTCAACTCTTCATCTTATGTGAAATATGCACCTCCTTTAAAGAACTCCCCTTCCTTACATATCTCATATTTTTAATATTGCTCATAGTTTTTTACTAATAAACCTTGTACATTTTCAACTCTTCATCTTATGTGAAATATGCACCTCCTTTAAAGAACTCCCCTTCCTTACATATCTCATATTTTTAATATTGCTCATAGTTTTTTACTAATAAACATTGTACATTTTCAACTCTTCATCTTATGTGAGCATTTACTCATTTTTTTGGGTATCTTCTTTACAAATTGGATTTATCTCCTTCCTACACATGGATTGATGCTATTGGCCCATAGGAACCTTAATTGGACCATAATCCAAAAATTTCTGAAAATCTAGACCCTTAGGCTAAGGTCCTTTATACCCATTTCGAATTAATTCCAATTGCACATTGGAAAGTTCTTTTTGAATTTCTGTTTCAGGGAAACTTATTTTAATAAGATGAGATAATTTTCTATCCAAAACTATTAAAATTCTGAATATTCTCTCTCTAGAATATTTTCTCTCTCTAGGTTAAAACAGTTAGGAACAAGTCTTTTATATTTCTGAAGAGGGATTGATTACAGGAGAAGATGCTGGACATTTTGAGAGGCTGGGGAGGAATCTTACATTCTTGGTACCATTTCTCAGAGAAAGACAGGAGGCGATGTGAGGGATAGAACCACAATTAAGTTCGTGGAGGATAAAAAAGATAGATTTACTACACAACATCCACCCTTTAGGTCATGAGGTAAGAGAATTTATGTTGCTAGAGATTGTTGATACAAAGCTTGATGCATTCTTGTGTTATGGTTTTCCATGGTTTTGTAGGATGGGATGGGTTTGATCATCTCGATTTTGCATCTTGGCACTGTTGATATTGTAGTAGTTCTATTTAATAGTGATATAGTTGCATTCCTTGTAGTAAGATGTTACCCTTGTTCCCTATAATATTTGGTGTTTTTAGTCATGGTCTTGAAAGGCCTATCGAGCATGCCCATGTATGTGCACTTGCACTGTGGAATGCAACTTCTCTTTCAATCACGGTAAGTTTTTCCAATGTTAAGTATTGTTCGAGTGCAATAGTGTCTTGTTTGGCATCTTAGCATCAAGTTGTTGTTAAATGCTTTTTTCACTCTCTAGTGCCAGCTGTCTATACCACTCCCACTCTCTTTGTTGACGCACTTATGGACACAATGTCAACAATGGGCTAGTTAAAGATTTTCCATCACTATAAGTCGAGATAGCCAAGACACAAGAGATCCAATGTTATGACTGAGGAAACTGCGTGCATTGGAGTTGCAAATGGTGTTCTATCGCAAGGTCAAGAGCAGAAGAGTATTCTGTGTGGAGAAGGCTTGCATGACATTGTTAAGGTCAAGAGGATCACAGGGTGGCCTCTCTGGGGACGTCAACGATGGATTGCAATAGGGACCTTGAGGTGTATACCTTGCTCACAGAGGGCGATGAGGTTGGCGAGGGTTTTGGGGACTTAGGCGGACGCGTTGATGGGGATCCAATGTGGCTCGGGGTTTGGGTAGAACATCATTGCATGAGGCTCCCGCTTGATGGATCTCCGCTCATCGTTGGTCAGGCCAAATAGTGGCTCCTAGGTTCTTGCATGGGTGTCATACTTTCCCTAGCTAGCCAGGGTACTCTTGGGTACCGATTCCTTGTTCTTGGTGTCCTCCCTTAATGGTTGAGGTTTGGGTGTTGGTCTTCATCTTCGCCTATGAGGTGAGAGTGTTGTGTAGTGTTAGAGGTTACCTGAGGGAATCGCTTGTAAGTGGAGGATGAGGCTTGGAATGTTGATAAATTTGGGGTGCCCTCATCCACTAGGGCTACAATAACCATTTCAAACGGGAGCTCGAATGTTGCAGTCCTTCCCTAATTGATGATGCAATCCATGGCCAGGATCCATCCCCTCCCAAAGGGACAATGCCTTTCAATGTACCTGAATGGGTTACATAAAACTTGCACGACACATGTTTAGATCCAATAAGAAACTTTGCTTCAACATAACTGACGGTCATAGATTGGGAATTATTTACCCCCGTGATAATAGTTGCTGCGGATGGTGCGAGGGGTGGGTGGCATAATGAGGTCTATGTCTCCCAAGACAACAAGAGAGTGGGCTAATCTCAAGAGACTTAAAAAATAGAGTGGGCTAAAGTGAACAATAAAAACGAGCATAGATAAAGCTAAGAATTGGTTATCGAGTACTCTCGTTGTTGTGAGTACTCTAGCTTGTTCCTTGAGCTCCCCCACAAGATCACGTGAATCTTGGCTATGCCAAACATTCTATGGATTTAGAAAAATAAAATAAAATTGAAACATCAAAAACCCGTAAGGTTGGTGAAAGATGGCAAGGATGTGCAGCTTGAAGAAGAGTATATGGCCCGATATGATTGATGAGGAGCCAGTCTTGACATTAGTGAGAATGGTGGATTATCTTGTTTTTCCTACAAACAAGAGTGGGGTATAGAATCCTTACTTTTCTTCTTACTCTGGATTTGGATCCGTGCAGTGACAAAAACTAGATGTTTTAGAGGTGGTATATCCTTGGACTTTAGAAATGTTAGCATGTTCTTTTTTATAAGACATTGTGACTTATGAATGTGCATATAGCTTTGCTTATTATAAGGACCTTCTAATATTGGAGAGGTTAAGTTATTCCTTTCATTTTAAAAGCCCACATTTGAATTTAAAAAGGTCACACATTTAGAGAAGCATTCTATAACCATACATTTGGTTATACCCATGCTTTCTATGATTGTAGAGATTCTTAATTTTAGCCTATGTTGCACATTCTTCTCTTTTTGGAAAAATAATTCAAATAGTCAGTCAAGGCATAAAAAACACAAACTCCTTACATATATACAAAAAAACGAATAGTTGGACGCATAGAGTTGACATTAATGGACATTATTCCATTTAGAAAATTGATATATTTGTAGTCGCAAGGCTACAATGGAGTGTAAGGAATGTACCATGAGAAATTTTTGGAATCAAATGATCGGACTCACAAGGTGTGGGGGATATTTGGTTGTAAGATGTTTTTGCACTTAGGGCTATGGATAATCATTATAATTATTGAATCAAAGCCAGGCAAATTATATATAAAAAACTATCCACACACACACTTATTATACATACATTATATATGTATACACACACACACACACACACACACACACACACACACACACACTCTTTGACACATAGTACAACAAGAAAAGTAAAGTGAACACTATCAAAATACATATTTGAGGTTGAAGAAGTCTTACAATTGTTTTTACAAAGAGATATCACCTTCATAAAAAAAAGGAGCATGTTACATAAATGGGGGCACCAAAAAAAAAGGTCGGGAGAGTACGAAAATTCATATTAGCTAAATTACTAGATCCAAATATTAACGAAAAACTCCTTCTGCAATTGTTGAGAGCTCTTGAAACGTCTATGTTGGAAATTATTAGTTGATGCATAAAAATGTTCTCATTCTAATGAAGCCCTAGGACATGTAAAAAATGAAGTAGATGTGCTTGCAAGCTAGACACAATGTTTTTGTGCTCACTCTCTTTTGAAAATCTGGGCATGTATAGTAAGGCTCATCCTTCATATAGTGCACCTTATTGTTGTGTCTCCGATTGCATCTTTTTAAACTTCCTCATGGAAAAAGGATATTGGGAGTCCATTTTAGGTGATGAGAAGGATCTTGCAAAAGAAAATGCAACTCCTCAACAGGCATAGGCCTTTAAGGAAGACATGAGAGAGCTAGCAAATTAATGTATTAGTCGTCTGTTTAGTGTGTTAGATGCTATGATTGGTTGAAAGTCGGTGAATGATTTAAAACAAGTTTCTTTTTTCTATTGCTAGGCTCTTTAGGTCTCTCAATTCACGCCTCTAGACTTATGTCTACAAGCTCACGCCTATAGGTTCACATCTCTAGGCTCACGTATCCAAGCTCATGTCTGTAAGTTAACTTGTCTAGGCTCAGGTCTCACCAGACTTATGTCTATAGGAGGTTCACATGTCATATATCCTGGTTCACGTCTTTAGGCTCATGTCTCTAGCCTCATATGTCTAGGTTCACACCTCTAGACTCACATCTATAAGCTCACGTGTCTAGGCTTATATCTATAGGCTCTTGTGTATGGGCTTATGTATCCAGGTTAATGTCGCTAAGATCACGTCTCTTAGCTCATGTATATAGGCTTACATGTCCATGTTCATGTTTCGTGGCTCATGTCGTTTGACTCTCATGTGTTCAAGTTCACGTCTCTAGATTCATGTCTCCATGCTCACATATCAAAGCTTACGTGTTCAGGTTCTCACGTATGCAGGTTCACATATGCAAGTTTACGCCTCTTTTGTATGAACTTAGCTCGCATACTTTCATTTTTTGTATGAACTTAGCTCATTTATTGTCCTTTTTTGTATGAACTTGGCTCATGTATTTCCCTTTTTTGCATGAACGCAACTCATGTACTTCCCTTATATGGAAAAAGCCAACCTAGGACATGCAAATCTAGAAACTAGGCCTATGGCAAGGTTAGTGTGTAATTATTATTGAGATATGAGGCTCAACTTTTGTGCCTGATGTATTAGCAACAAGTAACTAGTATGTGGATGGTGACTCTAGTGGCTTCTTTGAGCCAAGTCTTCATGATGAGGAGCTTGGCATTATGTGAATTTATTACTAGTAGTAGTGATCCAGGTGTATGCAGTTCTACGAGGGTTAGATAGTCTAATCATAGGTTGAGGTATGATGATGGATATATACCCATTACTTACATTGTAAAAGAAATAATATATTACTTAGAGTCCAATTTTTTTGAGCAGGCACTTGAAAATAAAAAATGGGAAGATGCCATGGATGAGGAGATGACAACATTGGATGAAAATGCAACATGGGAGTTAGTGCAGGCTCATGCATGCATGTTCACGTATGCAAGTTCACTCCTCTAGACTTAGGTTTGTAGGCTCATGATTTTTCTTTGTATAGACTCGGCTCATGTACTTTCCTTGTATGAAAGGAGTCTACTTGGGGTACATAAATCTAAAAATTGGGTCTATGATAGGTAATAAGTGTAATTATTTTTTAAAAAATTACAAAGGATAACAATTTTCCTTGGAGTTTGTAGCCGGTACAGATTGTATTATAAGAAAATCCTTTCCTTGTATGAAATGAGTCTACTTAGGGCACACAAATCTAAAAATTGGGTCTGTGATAGGGTTGGTGTGGGTAATAAGTGTACTTATTTTTTCACTAATTACAAAGGATAAGAATTTTTTAGTCGGTACAGATTGTATTATAAGAAAATCTTCCAATGACATGGGTAGGTGTGTTCAGTTAGTTCGTACTATATTAGATATACCTACCTCTAGACTTATGCCTTAAGGCTCACGTTTGCATGCTCACGTGTCTAAACATAGGGCTCATGTGTCCAAACTCATGTCTACAGACTCACATCTGTTTGCATTGGACTATGGGATCTTATCTCCTACTACTACGCGAGAGCTAGTTTGGTCTGAGTTTTGAGATTTTTGAGATTTTTAGATTTGATTAAATGTGATAATGTTCATAATCCTAATTAGTGGTTGTGTACTAATTAAGTGTTTTTTTAATTGTTTCTTTAAATGGTTTAGCATGCTTCTATTCTACCAATTCCAAGAATGCATGAATGAATTATGAAGGAATATGGAATACATGAATGTAAATTGACAACCCACACTAATTCAACCTAATGGAGCTCAATAACCATTTTTTTGGAATGGATTCCATCCCTAATCACAATTGCTAAGCTATTTCTTGGCTCAAAGCAATGAAATATAAGTCTCTTGAGCTCTAATTTTATGCCAATCACAAAAAACTAGGGTTTTGCCCTAGGAATTGAAGAAAATAGAATGCCTTAATGCAGAATAAACTTCAAATCAAAATCACACACAAACAAACGCATCCAATGGCTTGAAAATTGTGCATTTTTTAGAGTGTGTTCTCCTAATAAACACCAAGAAATATTGGGTGATTCCAATAGCTTGGAATGGAGAGAAAAACATAGCTAAGCCCTAGGCTAGTCTCCCTGTGCCGATAGCACACGAGAGTAGTCATCTCACTAGCATAACAATGCCAAGCCCTATGCTAGTCTTGACAACATCTGCAAATATGTTCAAGTCAAGAGCTTACCTTAGTCTTTCCGAAGCATGTGTCATTGGGTCTCTATAACTAGTCTTAGGAAACTATGTACATGGAGTCTGTAGTCTTTTCCTATTTGATATTGAGCGCATGGTAAGGCTACTTTATATGTTCTAGCACCGGCTTACAAAATTTAAGTATCCGTTTAAGCGGGAAAGATGGTGAAGCGCCTTATGGTAGGCAAAATTTAAGTATCCGTTTAAGCGGATAAGATGGTGAAGCGCCTTATGGTAGTTCTGGCGGGGCAGGCAAAACCATGTTAAAAAATGAAGTGGTTAAAAAGGGTATAGAAGCAATATTTTTGGTTTTGGTAGAGAAATTAGTTGAACTTATTAATAGTGGTTTTGAGCATTAAAGATGAAATCATTTCTTAGTAAACAAAACACAAGGTAGTCACTCTTTGAAAAATTTCTCAAAAAATAAGAAATTTAAATTGAAACATTTAATATGAATTACTGAAGTAAGACTCAAGGACACATTAATAAAGCATAAAAGTTGGGCTCTCTGATAATGCACCATCGTACGAAAAAAAGACATCTTTTTTGCCTTAAGAGCAATCTTTCTTAACAAAGGTGGATCCCCCTTCCCATTTTAGGCATAGTTGTGTGTGCAATGTATTTGGTGTGGGCTTAACTATTGAAAAAATCATGAAGATTGAGACTAATACTCTACTCTCGTAAGAGATAATCAATTCCAAGGTCTTGTAGATGATCGTTCCAACTTCTTATTAGTGCTTATAGTTATTCGTAACACGTGGCAAGTTATTTTTCCCCATAAAAGACCTAAGCTCTCTTGTTGGGAAGAAAAACCTAAGAAGGTGTGTCTTCTACCCAAGGCTAATCAAGAGACTACAAAAAGAGAATGGGCTAATCTCAAGAGACTAAAAAATTGTAGTGGGCTAAAATGAACAGTAAAAATGAGCATAGATAAAGCTAAGAATTGGTTATCGAGTACTCTCGTCTCGCGAGGAGTCCAACTTGTTCCTTGAGCTCCCCCACAAGATGATCAAATGAATTTTGGCTATGCAAGAAATTTTAGGGATTTAGAAAAATAAAAATAAAGTTGAAAC
Source organism: Cibotium barometz (assembly GCF_041138505.1). NCBI lineage: Eukaryota > Viridiplantae > Streptophyta > Polypodiopsida > Cyatheales > Cibotiaceae > Cibotium > Cibotium barometz. The sequence goes on from NC_141055.1 coordinate 51,580,101, forward strand.
ATCAAAACCCGTAAGATTAGAGAAATATGGCAAGGATGTGTCGCTTGAAGAAGAGTATATGGCTTGATATGATTGATGAGGAGCTAGTCTTGATATTAGTGAGAACGGTGGATTATCTTGTTTTTCCTCCAAACAAGAGTGGGGTATAAAATCCATACTTTGATGAGGAGCTAGTCTTGATATTAGTGAGAACGGTGGATTATCTTGTTTTTCCTCCAAACAAGAGTGGGGTATAAAATCCATACTTTTCTTCTTGAAATGGATTTGGATCCTTGCAAAGAACAAAAACACGATGTTTTTGAGGTGGTATATCCTTGGAGTTTAGAAATGTTAGCATGTTCTTTTATAAGATATTGGGACTGATGAATGTGCATATAGATTTGCTTATTATCAAGACCTTCTAATATTGGGGAGGTTAAGTTATTCCTTTCGTTTTAAAAAGGCACACTTGAAATTAAAAAGGTCACACATTCAGAGAAGCATTTTGTAACCATACATTTGGTTATACCCATGCTTTCTATGATTGTAGAGATTCTTAATTTTAGCATATGTTGCACATTCTTCTCTTTTTGGAAAAATAATTCAAATAGTCTTTCAAGGCATGGAAAAGCAACACAATCAAAATCAACAATTTACAAAGTGCCTTGGAAAGTTGTAAAGCCAAAACGGGGTTTGAAATGCGCCTGAATCACATGAAAATGTTAAAAAATATTAGTTAACAAAGTTAACTGCACAATATGGGCTTCCTCCTTTACCCAAGAGGATATCTCAATTTGAGATAGTGACTTCTCACATACTCATGTGGTTGCGACATTTTTACAAAGATTGTACTTTTTCTTTTCACACACACTAGCGTGCTCATTTGGCCGCCGCTGATTACAATGACATTCAACTCATGGTTAGATACAAGAACTTTGGTGGGATTTAATGATGCCTAAGTTGATGATGATGCGGGAGACTTTTTAACCATATTGTTTGATGGAAGAGTTTTGTCGATGAGACGAGGTTGAACATGTTGATGATGATGACTTTAAAATTCTCATCGATGGCGCCCATGAAGGAGTGCATTTTTATCTTAGCTTTGCAAAGCGTGTGAACCATCTCTTAAAAAAGTTAAAACTTTAGAGGGATTTTTTATTTTCTTTTTCTTTTTTATTTATTTTTTAATAAAGAAAATCTTCAAACTTATCTGTTATGGGTGGCTGCTGCTGCGGGTCGTGTATTTTTCTGTGCAAATTGCTTCTTCTGGCTTGTTGTTGCGCAAACTGCAAGTCGTTCTTTCTTTTTACAACTTCCCCTTGGTGAGGGTGCATGTAGCGACCTGCCTCTCTTATCTTCGTTGCTGCTGGTCTGCTGCGAGTGATTGCCTGGTTACTCGCTTTCCTTCACCTCCTGGAGGATGTTGCTTGGCTCAATTGAGGCTACTCTGAAGGTGTATGAGTGGGAGATCTTCTCTCCACTACAGCACAGCTGCTTCACTGACGATGCCTCTTCAAGCTACTAGCTGCTAAGACTCTACAAGGCCGTCGTCTCCTTTTGTGATGCGCATGTCAACACTGTTAATCATGGATTGCTTTGCGTAGTAGTGCATAACATTAGTGGGAAACCAGGGATCAATTTGGTACTGCTGTAACACCAACAACTCTTCTCAGCCTGAGAAAATGACTGTAGGGGGATCTCTTCCATTCACTGGTGCTTCTTTGCCCACGTTCAGATCAGATCTGACAGGTGTGCCTTGCAAGCCTCGTAGTGCATACAGGACAGCTGAAGGCAATGCATATACCCAAAAGATGCTGACTTGCCTTCTTGGAGTAGAGCTTCACCCTCTCTTCTTCTCTCTCTCTTGCTAATGGTAAACCTTACTGAAGTAAGAAGAAGAAAGAATTCCTTAATTCTATTTTAACCACACACTAACTACTTGTTGCTAGTACTAAAGAACTAAGCTAGGAGAGCTAGACCTAAGCTCTGATACCATGTTGAAATACACGGATCGAGCCCTCCTAAACAAAAGACATCTATCTAATTCTATCTAATCAAAATCTAATCTTACACTAATGACGATACTAATCTAAGGTGGATAGAAATGAACAAGACTCATTGCGATGAGTGTGTGGTAATCAAGTTTAGACTCAAGTTCAGTTAGGTTACAAGATGGAAACTTGTACTCATAAAAAGACTTGAGATGTTGTGCATATATTCCATTGCTTGAAATGTCGTCCTTTTATATGAGGAGAGTACAACTTAGCTTTTCCCCTGCATGTGGATAATTCTCACTTGGTGATGTGGCTTCTCACACTCACTCCATATTTTCCTTGTGCTCTTTGGCACCACATTTCTCAAGATGAGTTGAGTTCATGCAAAAAAGGGAAGTACATGAGGCGAGTTCATATAAAAAAGGGAAATACATGAGCTAAGTTCATACAAAAATGGAAGTGTTCATACGAAAGAGGTGTAAACTTGCATATGTGAGAACCTAAACAAGTAAGCTTGGATATGTGAGCATGGAGACATGAGTCTAGAGATGTGAACCTGGACACATGAGAGCCTAGAAAAAAACACCTAATAGCCTAGGCTCTCCATTTCATCATTTTTCAAAGTGTGAACTCTATAGTAGTAGTTGGCCATCTCTGTGTTTCCAACATGTTGTCATCTTGTACTAAAGGGGATTAGTTTAGGTCCTTACTTGCTACAAAGGGATCACCACCGTGGTTTATTTTTCCACTAATTCAAAACATGAGGTCTAGTTCCCCCTTTACTATATGTACAATGCATGAATTCTTGCAATGGGTCACTAGCTTTAGCAACTTTGTGGCCCATGAGGCTCTCTATTGCATTGTAAATTCGTGTGAATGTTGTAGTGTAGTTGCTAATTTACTATATGCATGTAATTACTCACATTTATGATTTTCCCTTTTAAACTGATGTAGGCTTGCATCTTTTTCTTTCAAGCTTTTGTTTTTGTTCACCTCAGTTAACACTGGCCTAATTTTTGGGATGCTTTCTTCTTGAAGAAAGAATTTCGAATCTTGAAGTTGATTCATGTCATTTTAGCAGCATACAAGGACACACTCTCTTTCTCTCTGTCTCTCCGTCTCTCAAAAATCAAGAAATATCTTTGTTTTATGCTCATAATTTTTGATCCCTCGATAATCTTGTATGGGTTAGGATGTAGTGCTTTTAACACTTGTTAATCATTGGGTTCCATGCATTAACAAGTCTTTTAAATGTTGAGATCTATATAACAAAAGTGAAGCCTTACCATGGTAAATCATTTGAAACTCATCAATGTTATTTCTTTCTTTCTCTTTTAGAGAACCATAAAGCCAATTTAAGTGTTGCAATTGCTACAATTACATTTTTTGAAAGGTGCACCATCTGTTAACCTTAACACTTTTATTATGATTTTTGTATATAATAAGAGGCAAATCCAATAGATGGAGGTAGATCCATTAAAAAATAAAGCTCTACTATAATTAAAGAGCAAAAGCTCTACTAGAGGGATGTCGGCTTGGAGTGCTATTGAAGGTGCTCTCTTGGATTTGATTATGTAAATGAATGATATAGGATGTGAATGAATGTGATAACATGTGAATCGGGATGTGAATGAACGATAAGGGACCACCCTTGAGGAGGGATTGTGTATATGATAATACAAAGTACACTTGAGGACATAACTTAAAAAAGAAAAGAAAAAACGGGGAAGAAATTGGAGAAGGGTTGTTTAAGTCTAGAGCTTAACTTAGCCTTGTTGAAGCATGTGTCGTTTGGTCTTGCCTTCGAGCTATAAGTACAACTTTCCATTGTGGTGCACCAGCTCGTCTGGCTGTTGTCATATCGGAATGATCCTTATCGAAAGGGTCAAGGAAGAGCTCTCAATGCCTAGATGGAAGCATTCACAAAAGTCAGGCAAAGAAGAAGAAGCTAATACACTATGAAAACCTACAATAATACCTATCTAGTACGCATCCATCAAGCAAGCAAGATTCAATAGTATCTAGCATGCAAGCAAGAAAGACGAGGGAAGAATAAGAGCTCATAAGAAAACTATTGTAAAAGGAAATGATAGTGTATTGCTTATTGTCAAAAATGACTTATATACAAATGACTAGTTTTCACACTAGGTCAGTCAAACTTAAATAGGTTCGGTCTCTATTACTAGTCGTAAGCAACTATTGACATAGAGTCCGTAGACTTTTCCTATTTATCATTAAGTGTATGGTTAGGTTGCTTTATATGTTCCACCGTCATCTTGCAAAAGTTAAGTTTTCTTTCAGAGCGGGTAAGATGGTAGGTCGGGTTAACATATTTCCCTTGCTAATTGCTAGCACATCTTTGTGTCCGTCACCCAAGTCAGTGATGGAAGCTATTGTTGGGAAGTGGATTGTGTGGATGGTTCAGGATACGCCATGGAGTTGGCAACTGTTCGAGGTTAAGTAGTATCGTTTAGGACGGATTTGTAACCAAATGCAGGGCAAAGCGATGGGATTCTTTGGGCAGCCAAGATGGTAGGCATCTTGTCAAGGCGACATGGAAAGGGATAGGCGATGTAGAGGTGCATTATGCCAAGCCTATGCTGGTTGTGGAAGGGTTGTGGACCCTTTATCATGAGGTAGTTGGTAGAAGTGGTCTGCACCTTGTGATTAGCAAAATGAGTGCTAGGAATGATTGGCTTGGGTAGATGGTAATCCAGGATGTCTTAGGGCGAGGTTTTTTTGGTATTTAATTGGAGTCAAAGCAAAGGATACATGTAGGAGTGTTCATTGGAGGTACTTGCCAGGTTAGGGGTTCTCAAGGCGGTGGGTGGTACCATGGGCCAAGCTTACGCCACCATGGTCCTCCCATCTAGAAATGTACATGGAGGCTTAGTGTTTATGAGATTAATTGGAGGTCCATGTGTGTATGGGTATTGTGAGATGTGAGAAGTGAAAAAATTATGATGCCCATAGTGAATTATGTAGGTGACATGCATGGGAAATCGGTGGAAGGTGTACCTATGTGTACAGTTCTCCAGCATGAAGACCTCTAACTCAATTGCTTTTTTTGACTCTCTTTGCTGCTTTCTTTAATATTTACTTGATGTTCCTTTTCTGGGATGGTAATATTGATGATCCCCTTTGATAGAAAGGGCATAAGGATCATATTCTTGGTACCATTTCTCATAGAAAGATAGGAGGTGTTGTGAGGGATAGAACCACAATTAAGTTCGTGGAGGACCAAAAAGATAGATTTACTACACAACATCCACCCTTTAGGTCATCAGGTAAGAGAGTTTGTGCTGTTAGAGATTGTTGATACAAAGCTTGATGCATTATTGTGTATGGTTTTCCATGGTTTTGTAGGATGGGATGGGTTTAATCATCTCGATTTTGCATCTTGGCACTGTTGATATTGTAAAAGTTCTATTTAATAGCAATATAGTTGCATTCCTTGTAGTAAGATGTTACCCTTGTTCCCTATAATATTTGGTGTTTTTAGCCATGGTCTTGAAAGGCTTGTCGAGCATGCCTATGTATGTGCACTGTGGAATGGAACTTCCCTTTCAACCATAGTAAGTTTCTCCAATGTTAGGTATTGTTTGAGTGCAATAGTATCTTGTCTCGCATCTTAGCATCAAGTTGTTGTTAAATGCATTTTCCACTCTCTAGTTCTTGCAGTCTACCACTCCCACTCTCTTTGTTGACACACTTATGGACACAATGTCAACAATGGGCTAGTTAAAGACTTTCCATCTTGCTAGAAGTCAAGATAGCCAAGACACAATAGATCCAGTGTGTTAAGGCTGAGGTAGCCATGTACATTGGAGTTAAAAAATGGTGTAGATCGAAAGGTCGAGAGTATTCTATGTGGAGAGGGATTGCATGGCATTGTTAAGGTTGAGGATCGTAGGGTGGTGGTCTCTCTACAGACGGCAACGATGGATTACAACAGTGACCTTGAGGTGTGTACCTTACTCACAAAGGGTGATGAGGTTGGCAAGGGTTTTCGGACTTAGGCGGGCGCGTTTCCTTCATAGTAGCTTGATGGGGATCCAACGAGTCTCGGGGTTGGGTAGAACATCGTTGCATGAGGCTCCCGCTTCATGGATCTCTGCTCATCGTTGGTGGGCTTCGGGCCAAATGGTGGCTCCTAGGTTCTTGCATGGGTGTCATACTTTCCTTGGCTAGCCATGGTACTCTTGGGTACCGATTCCTTGTTCTTGGTGTCCTCCCTCAATGGTTGCTGAGGTTGAGGTTTGGGTGTTGGTCTTCGTCTTCGCCTGTGAGGTGAGAGTGTTGTGTAGTGTTACGAGGTTACCTCCTGAGAGGGGGTCGCTCGTAAGTGGAGGATGAGGTTTGGAATGTTGAAAAATTTGGGGTGCCCTCATCCACTAGGGCTACAATAACCATTTCAAATGGAAGCTCGAACGTTGCGGTCCTTCAATCCATGGCCAGGATCCATCCCCTCCCAAGGATAATGCCTTTCAATGTGGGTTATAAAATCCATACTTTTCTTCTTAATGTGGATTTGGATCCTTGCACTAAAAAAAACTAGATGTTTTGGAGGTGGTATATCCTTGGAGTTTAGAAATGTTAGCATGTTATTTTATAAGACATTGTGGTGGCTGATGATGAATGTGCATATAGCTTTTCTTATTATCAAGACCTTCTAATATTGGGGAGGTTAAGTTATTCCTTACATTTTAAAAGGCCACACTTGAAATTAAAAATTTCACACATTTAGAGAAGCATTTTATAGCCATACATTTGGTTATACCCATGCTTTCTATGATTGTAGAGATTCTTAATTTTAGCCGATGTTGCACATTCTTTTCTTTTTGGAAAAACAATTCAAATAGTCTTTCAACATAAAATCCTTACATATATACAAAAAAATGAATAGTTGGAAGTAAAGAGTTGACATTAATGGACTTTATTCCATTTAGAAAATTGATATATTTGTAGTCATAAGACTACAATGGAGTAATAAGGAATGTATCATGAGAACTTTTTGGAATCAAATGATTGGACTCACAAGGTGTGGGGGATATTTGTTTGCAAGATTTTTTTGCACCTAGGGCTTGGATAATCATTATAATTATTGGATGAAAGCTTAGAATATTATAAATGAAAAACTATCCACCTCGACGACACACATATAGACATATTATATATATATATATATATATATATATCATACACACACGCACAGTGCACACTCTCTCTCTTAGGAGCTCGTGAGGGGAGGGACCCCCTTGGAAATTTTGAAGGTAGCCTACCATGAGCTCCAGAGTCTGTTGCCTCTTCAAATAGCGTCTAGTTCTCATGAAGCCCTTCTAGACTCAAGCAGTACTATTTCCTGTTAGAGTTACAGTCCTGGGCACTGCCCATTGTACCACATATGCACACACTTTTTCCCTGTCACATTTTTCCTCTCCACATGACTGTCTGGCTGGTCGGCCTACATGCATGCTTTCCTGTATATAAGGAGGGCCATTAAACTCCATAGTTGTAGCTACTGCCAGGTGATAGCCAGCAGGTAGAGCTTGAAGCCCTGTGGGTATCAACAAGGAGAGAGGGTTAGATTTGGTACTTGGTACTTGGTACTTGGTACTTGATTTGGTATCATGTTGAAACCTCATACTTGCAATTGGTACATGGTACATTAATTGGTACATGGTACATGGTATTGTAATCGTAATAGCTTATGTTGAGCTTGATACTTTGAAATCACGTGCTTTGAAACTTCATAGTTCGGATCTTTAAGCTTGAAAGTTAGCTTGAGTTGATACGTAGTGTAGAATCTGGGACCTCCGTAAAAATTATGAAAATCAAAAGCTTGTTAATATTAGAGCCTAACATAGAAAAACAGTCACTGGAACTGCGATAAAGATTCTGATTTATCTCTATCTAGCTTTCCAAGAGCTTTTGAGAAATTATTGATGCTTGCCAATCTTTTGCTTCTTTTGATGTGTTACAATGTGGCCTCGCCTCTTTCCTTGTTTAGGGTTTGTTTTTTTCTTAAATGTAAAGATAAATAAATAACGTTCTCGCAGATACTTAGGCTAATTTACTTACCGACAAATAATTAATTGTTTGACAATAGACAAATTCAGTGATGCAACGAACATACGTCAATATATATCATCAACAAATATATGTACATGTGTCTAGAGTGTGTGGTGATCAATCCTCACATATACAAAACAGATCCCTAAGTATGATCACTACATGAGCCATCACTATATGAGTCGCTAGTATCGGACTCGTGATCACCATCACCATCACCACTGCCACCACCCGCAACACCACCATCACCAGTGCCCCCACCCGCAATCACGCTGCCGCTCCACTCAGCCTCTCGGCCTCCTGTCGAGCCACCTCTGTCATGTCATCCTCGCCATATTGCTCCTCCATTAGTTAGTGAAATCAAATAAGAACATATTACAGCTAACATGAAAATAAACTACAAAACAAAACAGTGATACCCACGAGTGGATTTGGCCTCTCAGCAAGTGTCGCCTACAAAGCGCGGTAGCGGTAGTATGTGGCGTACTCCATCTCCTGCATCGTAGGTGCACGACCATAGTCTTTGGTCTGCATCAAGACAGAACCAACAAAGACTTATTGATTTCTTCATTCAATAATATTACCTTTGAAAGTTAAATTTTGAACGGTCTATACTCACAAATGTGGCCACAAATCCATCTCGTCCCATCCGGCCTAGTCTAGATGTGTGACCAGCTTGCAGTCTCGTTCGTGCTGCCGTCTATGTAAGTTTGATTAAACAAAATAACATAGATTAGAGAATAGTTAGAATCAATCTAGCAAAGTTCATATTAATTCTATGTCTCCATGCACATATCAGCCCTCCTCTTGTTTGTCTCCACCATACAGTAGCGTTTTTCATATTACAATAAGCGTTAGAATATACCATAGAACTTGTTAGATTTCAATGTTTTGTTTCTTTTATTGATTTTTTAAATTCGATCATTTGATAAATGACTCATGTTTTTATGGTACTTGAAAATCAGATTCGGACCAATCAGAGGGTACACCGCCACCTCCTACTGGTGGTGGTTGGGGTGCACACAGAGTTCCAATACTGCACATGAACCCGTTTACGATGATTTCTACTACGATGAGTCTGATATATACTAGTGCGCTCGTTGTCGTGGCACATATTGGAGGCCACGAGACGGGAGTGCTTTTCACATGAGATGACTCATGGTGCTTTTGAGCGAGCACCACCACCTGAGGAGCGACATCGACCTATGGTATGTGACTGTTCTCTCTTAGTTTTATTATTGGTTATTTTATAAATCAAAGGCTCATATATAATGCAACCATATTATATATGTAGGTATATTCACTTGATGACGAGGATGACTTTACTATCAGTGGTGCACATGTCCCTCGCACACACGGCACGGACACATTAGGGCCAATTTGGATGAAAAAAGGGCTGTTTAGGGTTTCTCTATTCTTGATCTAAGGGTCAAGGAGGAGCCACGTGTCAAGAAGTATGGCATTTTTGTACACGTGTCAAGATCTCCTTCACTTACTTTTGGAACATTTTGCACTATTTTAGCCATAACTTTTACATATGAACTCCAAATTTAGCGCTCAAATGGTCCACAGGTGGCGCTTGATGAGCTCTATCCAATGAGTATCCATGTTGAATAGTTTTGGTAAGATCTTCATGGTCTTTTTTAAGTTGCCCCTTTTTAGATCCTTAGACAGCCCTTTTCTTGTCCAAATTGGCCCTAATGGGTCATTTGTCAGTTGTTGCAGCTCAAGGTTTCTCGACATCCTCTACCTCCTGCTTTGGAGGCTGAGACGGGTGGAGATCATCCGTTGCGCCTACTCGTTTCCATTCTCTAGTATAGATGTATGATCGAAGACGATACGGAGGATGGCAGAGAGGATCACTTCCTTTAGATGGAGTGGTTTTTAGCTTCTGGGACAATCGCTACATGATTGCTCCGTCTACCATCAGTGGAGCAGGACGAGGCCTCTTTATTGCACAGGATTTGCATGTGCCCCCTCGTTTAGAGGTCACCCTTATGTCTTTTTGTGGACCTATATATAGATGGGGTCCATGGCATCAGCTTACTTGCTACATTTAGAGCATGAGTACTTATGGGTTATGTCTCAATGCAGCCTCTCTTTCTGATAGAGAGGGATTACACATGCAGAAGGACAAAGACTCTATGTTGACGGAAGACCTTACTCTCAAGGAAACATAAAAAGTTTAATCAATAGTAGTCGAGGGATGAGTTCAAGAACCAATTGCACATTTGTGGAGTGTGAGAATAGTCATGAACCAGGACATATGAGTAGGGATGTAGAAAGATACATAGTTGTCAATGCTATTAGATCATTACGTGCTGGTGATGAATTACTGATACAACTTTCTTTGGCTTCAAATATGTAGATTCTGGATTATGACATCGATAATATCACAAATCAACATTCACATGACGTATCTCACATGTCAATAGAGTGCATGAGGATCCTACGCAGGAGTGATCCTAATGCGTATGCAAGACTAAAGAAACAATATTCTTAGGACTTTAATGGGCGTGATGATATCTTTGATAACGATGATGGCATGTCTGATTTTATTGAGGATTGGTATCAAAATAATAGTGCGAGCGATATTCCTAATAACAACGAGAAGTATCTTCGAGAAGAAGCTATAAAGCATATCTACACAGGAAGCCAACTGACATGACTAAGTGCAAGCTTACTTATTCTTAATCTTCAAAACCGTTTTGGATGGAGTAATCTATCCATTTCAGCACTTTTGAAGTATGTAACAATCTAACATATTTTTTTGTTACATTCTAAACATGGTTGCTCTTATTGATCATATTTTTAATGAACTTGCAGGCTACTCTCTCAGAAGTTCTTGTCGACAAGCAATTCCCTTCTTGCATCACATGATGAGGTGAAGAAGATGATAAGTAGTCTTGGACTTGACTATTCTACTATACATGAATGTCCCAACGATTGTATTTTATATAGAGGTCAGTACGAGGACGGTGTGACGTGTCCAAAATGTCAAACACCTCGTTATATAAAGAGGAGAAAGGTAAGGTCCCTAGAAAGGTATTGAGACATTTTTCCCTGGTTCCACGTATAAAACATATGTTCCAAAGCCCCGAATTAGCTAAGCTTATGACATGGGGAGCGGAGCACAAGAGCAAAGATCAAGAGCAAAGATGGAGTAATGCGAATTCCAGTAGATAGTCCTGCATTTGAGCATATTGATTTGCGATGGCTAGATTTTGCAAAAGAACCACGCAATTTAAAGATGGGTGTAGCATTAGATGGCGTGAATCCATTTTCAATGAGATCAAGTAAATGGTCTACATGGCCAGTGGTAGTTATTAACTATAATCTACCCCCGTGTCAGCATTAAGAAAGAGCATTTAATGCTCTCACTCTTAATTCCGAGAAAACGACAAGTTAAAGATCTGAATGTTTATTTGGCCCCTCTCATCGACGATCTTCAAGATTTGTGGAGAGGGATTGATGTCATGGATATGTCCAGAAGCATCGGTCAAAGACAGTTCATTGTTCGTGGAATTTTAGCATGGACTATCCACGACTTTGCAGGATATGGGTTTTGCTCAGGTAAATGGTTTAAATATATATATTGTCTCATACGTTTGTACGATGTTCATTGCGCTAATCATCTTTGTTATGTTTTCCATGCAGGGATATGTACCAAGGGTTATAAAGCTTGTCCAATTTGTGGTGATTGGTTGAGATCGACTTATAGCAAAAACCTTAACAAAAATATATATCTTCGACATAGATGATTTTTATCTGAAGATCATTATCTATGAGACAAAAGGCAAACCATACATTTTAATGGAAAGGTAGAAGAAGGGAGATGTCCAATACCAATGACACCGAAGGATTGGTATCTAAAGTGGACTGTTGGACACGCTATCGATCCGGAGTCGGAGATCATAAGCGGCGATGATGAGACGCTGTAAAGAAGCGAGCGAGAGGAAAACGTGCTCTAGCTCAAAGTCCTTCGATTTGGTATACTTTGGAATATTGGAAGGATTTGAGGATATGTCATCTTCTTGATCCTATGCACATATTCAAGAACGTTGGTCATTCGTTATGGCAACACCTCGTTGGCTTGAAAGACACAGCGGCAGCAAGAAATGACTTAAAGGATCAAAACTGAAAGCCCAATCTATGGCCACTTTATGATATGAAACTCGACGTGAGACAACCTACGAGCCTGCCCCATGGGTGCTCAAGACAGAAGAGCTGGAGACTATCAACAGGAAGATTCAGTCGATTCGTACGCCTATAGGATATGGAGCATCTTGTCGAAACATGTTCACTCTAGATGACAAGAGAGCTTGTCTAGTTTAAAAACACATGATTGGCAAAATTTTGTGAAGGTAAATCTATCCAGATCTTTGTAAGTATTTATTTTCTTGCATGTTTTGTTGATCGGATTAATCATGTATGTAGCATGTTCTACCCCTTGTTATTGATGGACTACAAGAGGAGTCCGAGATGTAATATATCGCCTTGGATTGCTTGCAAGGTATTTATTGGTCATTAATTTTTAGTATAAAATTTTATTTGATATCTTCTTAATTCAAAAACATCTCCAATATCTTCTTTCTTTTATTGATAGATGGATTACATCTAAAGAGATTGCCAAAGGGTCAATTCCACAAAAGAAGCGTGAATGTATAGAGCTTCTTTGTTTAATGGAAAAGGAATTTTCAACCTCCTTTCTTGATATCCAGGTTCATCTTCTAATCCATCTAGTGGATGAGATAGAGCTCGCTGGTGTTGTGAGCACTCGATGGATGTTTTGGGTCGAGAGATTTATGGGAATATTGAAAGGTTATGTACGTCAAAAAGCAAGACCAGAGGGTTCTATGGCGGAGGGATGGATGCTTGAAAAATGCATGTATTACGTTTGTGAATACCTTGAGAAAACCGATTCTGAAGCTCCACGTGTATGGACAAATGAGTCGTCTAAGGGAGTCCCTTTTCGACTTAGGGTCCAAGATAAATTGGATATTTCTACTTTCATTGTCTATAATAGCGAATGCATGCAACAATTCGTTGATGAGTACGAGAAGGAACTTGAACCATCTGATGCAAAACTCAGATATAGAGAGAGAGTAGAGAAAGAGAGAAGTGCTGGAAATTCAGTATATTCTATGGTACAAAAAGGTACCTAAATCTAGAGCCATGGGCTGCCTTACATAAAAGGTGGTAACACACCAAAAATCTGTCCCCTATGGGACCCCTAAAGATCCAAACCCCTAGAGGGAGTGAATGAGTTCAATGATGAGCACACTAGCTTTTTATATGTCTTAGACACTTGGTATGACGGCCAGCCATAAATGCAATAAATGCGTTCTAATACAGCCGACTGGTTTTTCCTTCTAGCCGACTGGTCCTCCTTTTTGTGCTTGCTGCTGCCCTTGTCCTCTCGTTCAGCTGACAGCCTTGTGTGTAGCCAGCAACCCTTTTCCTGTAGCCGCCGAGACAGCCATCTGACCTTCAGCTTGCTCTCCTCGCCTGTCTCCAGTCTACACTACATAAATGCTCTGTGCTCAATCATCTTGGTTCTACCCGGTTCATACTCTTTATCTGGCTGCCTCTTCTGGATTTAGCCCTGAGAATGTCCATGGCATCTATGATGCACATGACATCATTATGGTGGAGAATATCTTGGAAAGAGCTACTAAGATCCCACCACCACTAATGTTGATGGACATTTGCACGAATATAGTTTTTTAGGCATACATGTTTAATGTCACATTTGAGAATATTGTTGCTAACTGTAGGGGGATGCACACTTGAGAAGGGAGTAGCCAGGTATATAGAGGTAAACTTGGGAAGGCTTGCATCATAGTGCTTGGAGGATGGTTGGTATAACCCTTATTATAGCTAGACCAATAAATAAATTATTAAAAAAAATGAGATTCATTTGTTTAGTTCAGAGTTTTCAAAACCCAACAACTTACCTGTCTTTCACACCTGATCATAAACTCTCTTTGTTCCGTTGAGATTGGCTCATGATCATTAACCCCCCGTTGCATACGGGTGTATAACCAATCCATGAAAGTAGGTACGTCCCCGTCGTTATTTACATTGGTTTGACGTCTGGATCTCCTCTTTTTACGTCTGCCAACTCATTTGCTTGGATGTATAGATGTGAATATATGATATGTGATGTGAAGGAATCTGAAGTGATGAGATGGAAAATGATGTGATGGGATGAGTACACATATAACTGGAATGTGGAATAAGCAATGTGGATTGATGAGGGATAATGTGGAAAAATGAGAGTTAATATAGAAACTGTATTTTGTGACTGTTTGTAAATGCTGTTTGTAAATGACTGTTTTATGTCAAGAATGCTGGGAAAGCATTGTGACCATCTTGTGATTAAGGTCGTGGAGACCTAACTGATAAAGTTGCAACTGCTGACGGAGAGTCAATGGAGGACGTCTCGCGTAGCAAGGTCGGCCGAGGTCTTGACCAGCCTCGGTGCGATTAAAATGGTAAGCTTCCGGTAGTACGGTGGATGAGGGGCCAAGGAAGCGGCCTATGAGTGAAGTGCTAGGTCACCTGCGAAGGATCCTAGAGGGTGCTGACCATACGGTGCTCGGGCTCTGGGTCGCCCAGGATACCCACGCGTGCGTCGAGGAAGATATTGAAACAAGGAGTAAGAGTTGTTTTCTGAAACCGGGCATGGATCTGGTTGACTGACCTTGCTGGTCCTCAACGGATGAGTCCATGGCTCTTTATATGGATCTGTTGGTTGATCTTGCTGATCTTCAACGAGAGTCCATCTTGATAAGTGATTATATTGCTGAGTATTATGGGCTAGGAACTAGGAAACAGCCCCTGAGTGGACAGGTGGTGAGCGTCCTAGTTGCCAATGATGCCATAGATACTCTGATAAAGGAATGACGGGAAAATTAAGAATCAACCGGATAAAATGGAAGATGGTGATCAGTGATACTATGGTTTTATTAAAGGATTGTTTTAAAACTAGTTGAATCTGTGAAAAGACAATTTCATATTGGGTGTGTAAGTGGTGTGACTAGTTTTATTTTTGCATGAACTTCCGGCTAGGGGGCCTTGGAACTCTTTTCCTTGGTACCCGGGACAAAACCTAACCAAATTCTTAATTGGATCCCATCACTACAGTGGTTGGGCGGTTGGCTAACCCATGGGACTGGATGGGGTTAGGCTGGACTGATGGATCCGTAAATCGAGGCTCAACTTTTGTTATTACGATAGATAAAGTAAATCCCGGACAGTAATTGTTCTATGGATAGGAATCAGCGGCGGCTGTGCCTCTTGAATGGGAAAAAAAGTGTTGATCCCAATGATCCAAGTGCAAGTTTCTTCCTTGATCTGGTCAAGTATCTTGAAGATGCAATTGGATCAGCTTGATCAGAAATGATCTTGACTACGTTAGAGTAAAAAATTATCCTGGTGGAATCACCCGTGCTTTCCGGGTAAAGGAAGTTTTTTCGGGTTCGATTTTGGATAAATCGACGGATTAGTCTCTTGTCCGGATATCCGTGGGCGAGGCCCCGAGTGTGGGATCCCTGTCCCGCGCGAG
The DNA here is from genome assembly GCF_041138505.1 of Cibotium barometz. Classification (NCBI taxonomy): domain Eukaryota; kingdom Viridiplantae; phylum Streptophyta; class Polypodiopsida; order Cyatheales; family Cibotiaceae; genus Cibotium; species Cibotium barometz. The sequence continues at coordinate 51,595,716 of NC_141055.1, forward strand.
AAGTGCTACTTCTGCTGCTAGTACCCGAATCCGTTGCTCGGTGGGAACAGGGGGGATCTCACAAGGCCTTACGCATAAAGCCTATGCATAAATCTATGCATGAGGCTTATCCATAAAGAGATTTTTGTCAACTTAACTTTGACAATAGATTTATGATTAAAGACCTATAAAACCAACAAAAGGGTGAGGAAAGGATTAGTAATGCATACATACAAAAGCCCTAAGAACGTAATGCATACATACAAAATCGAAAAGAGAGGAAAGAGAGAAAAGCATTTACCTCTTTTTGGTGAAGTTGAAAGAGGATTATAAGACCTACAAAACAAAACAAAAAGTTGAAAAAAGAATTAGTATTACAAAACCCTAAAAGTGTGAATAGCATGGATACACAAGGAGGTTTAAGCCTTATGCATAAGGAGGTTTAAATATAAGCCTCTTATGCAACATAAGCCTCTTAGGCTTATGCATAAGAGAGAGAGAGAGAGAGAGAGAGAGAGAGAGAGAGAGAGAGAAGAGAAAACCATTCAAAAATTTTAAACATAAGAAGCTTATGCATGAGAGAGAGAGAGAGAGAAAGAGAGAGTGAAGAGAATACCAATCAAAAACCCTAATTCTAAACATACCATTCAAAAACCATGAATATATGAAGAGGTGGGAGAGGCAAGTGGGATAGAGATTACATTATGAGGAATCGTCCTTTTGGGAGGAGACTTTGTGAGAGGAGAGGACAAAGGGTAAGGTGCAGCCAGAGGAAGAGAGGGTTGCAAAACTAAGGGTTATGTACATCAGAGGGAGCATAGGGGAAGCGAAAATAGTTGCGGCGTCGACGCGGGATTATTCGAAAAAAAATTTAACACATCGCGTCTTACGTTTATATGCATGTCTATAAGCGCATCTATATCAGTATAGATGCGCTTATAGATGCACATATATCTGCGCATATATCTGCCTAAACCCTGCCAGATCGCAAATTTTCCCATGGTCCCTCTCTCACTTCCATCTCTCTCTAGTTTGCATGGCTATGTTGCGCGGCTATGTTCTCATTCTCTTGTAGTTTACCTATGTAGTACTAAACAGGTGCCTCACTAAATCTTTGAAGACTATCACTCCTTATGAGGCTTGGTTCATTCCAAAACCTAAGCTTGTTTGGCACATGCACATGTGGCAACAGAAAATAACACTAAGCTTGATGACAAGATAGTGCAATGTATTTTTATTGGTTAAAGTGTTGAAATCAAAGGTTATCATCTCTATAAACTTGTCAAATAAGAAGATTTTCATTAGTATGGATGTCATTTTTGTAGAGGTGTCTATCTATCTAATGATGGAATTCAATAAGAATGCTTATGCCAATTCTCTAGACATTTTTCATGGGTTATTATTTTGGGCAGTATTTATTGATTCTTAGTAGATTTTTTCTATTGATCCTTGTTTATCACTTAAAGAATTAGTGCAAGGGGAAGAAACTTAAGGAACTGATGCACCAACTGTAAACCACCTGGAAGATGCAATAAAATATAAAAGATCAACATACATTGAATCTAGGGTTATGTCTGAAAGAACTAATGTACCAACTTTAGATCAATTGGAAGATGAAGTAGATGTAGTCACATTTCTTAGTTCTCTACATGATGTAGATGAACCTGAGTCTTTTGAACTGACTCAAGAAGATCCGAATCGGGTGAAATCTATGTAGGATGAAATACATGCCATTAAAAAAAATGGTACTTGGAATTTAGTGGATCCACCACTCGGCGTGAAAGATATTGGTTTATTACGTGGGTTTTCAAAGTCAAAAGAAAGTAAAATGGATATGTTGACAAATTCAAGGCTAGACTTGTTGCAAGAGGTTATGCCCATAGTAGAAAGGGATTGATTATGTTAAACTTTTACTCCCACCACTATCCAATTTGTTATTGCCTTGGCAAACCATCATGGATGGAAAGTACACTAATTGGATATCAAAATAACATTCTTGAATAGAGTCTTACAGAGAAAGAATGTAAGATTCCTCCTCACCCTGGATAACGAATAGGCTCTACTTCAATCCCTTGTAATCGTTCCCTATTTTTGAATACAAGAAAATATTATTTCTCCGTGTTTTTTCCTAGAGAGATAAAAAATTCTAGAGAGTGGTAATTCAATATTGAGATATTTTTGGATAAATAAATTCTCCTAATATCAAAAATATGTTTCCCTGAAATAGAAGTTTAAAATAAATTCTCGAAGGTGCATTAGGAATCAATTAAAAATGATTTAAAAGACCTTAGCCTAAGGGTCAAGATTTTCTGAATGGATAAAAGAAAATACCCAAAAATGAGTAAATTCCCACATAAGATGAAGAGTTGACTGAGTACAAGGTTTATTAGTTAAAAACTATGAGATATTACTAAAAAAAATTAAGATATTTTGATATAATGATACATTTTTGACACCTTGGTAAGGAGGGGGGAGACTTCAAGGAGGCACCTATTTCACACATGTGAATGACTTTTTAATTCCAAAATATTAAGATATTTTTATCTCTCCTCTCTCCTGGATCAAACCAAATCAAACCAAATCAAAAAGGGAGCTAAACTGGTCCAAATCTTGTCCAAATTCAGCCAAACTGAAGCTGGAAAGTTCTAGAACTTAGTTGGATTCAATTAGTGGCCTCCCTCACCTATAAATAGACCCTCATTATTTTCTATTCTCATCTGTGAAGAACTAGACCATGCCAGTATTACATCAGAATAAGCATATTTTTTATTATCCCCTAAAAATCCTCTACAATTTGGAGAGATTGGAGCTTCTCTCTCTCTTCAATCTTCCTTGGAGCTTTCCTCTTAACATACTAACCAATTGATTGGTCGGGGGTTTCTTCTAAGAATAGAGAAGTAAGCAAAACAAGAGGTAAGATGTGACTTTATGTGTTTTTCTCTAATATTCTCAATGTTTTCACTTCTCAACCCCTCTCAAGCTTGAGAAGTATTCAAATGAATGGTTTTTCAATGCAAATGAAGCTCTCTAATGAATTCTAATGATTGATCACAAAAAGATTATCTTTATGCTTAATTTAGGATATTTTTTAAGTATATCTCTCTCTCCCCAAAGAATGGTCATTCCTATGACCAATTCTCGATTCAAATGATGCTTCTCATAGAGAAATTCTTAATTCTAAAATCAAACTCTATGCTAGTTAAGCTAGAGGCTAAAGAAATGGCTTTTTAATGCTCTTATGTTACACAAATTATGATAAACTTATGATTTAGATCCACAAATTCGATTTCGATCTATTGATAGTTAATTGTATTACTAGTTTTATTCTTTTCAAAATTATTAAAAATTATCAGTAATAGTAGCGGAGCTATGGCAAAAAATTTAGAAATTAATACATAAGTCATTTTTATGCATAATGTGAAAAGAGGACTTCCTACCATATTCTAGGATTAGTCATCCTATGCTAAAAATTCTCATCATATCCATGCAAAATTAATTTTTAATGTTTATGCATAAATAGTTAATTAGAGAAAAAGAGAAATTTTTAGTAATTTCATTTTTATGATAAAAGAGGAATTCCCATGATGATGGAGATCCATGTATTTTCAATGGAGAAAGAGAAAAATAGGTATATTGAAATAATGAATATTTTTATTTAAAATTAAAGAGGAATTTTAAATAAATTATTTTTATGCATGAATAAATTTAAATGATGAAAGGAAAATTTCCATCATATTTGGAATTCAATCATTTAAATGGAAAAAGTGAAATTCTTGTCATATTTAAATTAATGGATATTTTTATTTAATTTTTAAGAGAAATTATAATTAAAATTATTTTTTGCATGAATAAATTTGAATGATGAAATAGGAATTCCCATCATATTTGGAATTCAATCATTTAAATGGAAAAAGAGGAATTCTTGGTATATTTGGAATAATGCATATTTTTATTTAATTTGATGAGGAATTTGAGATAAATTCATTTTATGATATAAGAGGAATTCCCATGACAATTGGAACCTAATCATTAAATGAGGAAAAGATGAATTTTAAGTTTATTTAAAAAAATGGATAATTGTATTTAATTAAAATAAGAATTTTTATGATATTTAGTAGAGAAAGATTTGAATTAATTTTTAATGACAAAAGAGGAATTTTCACCATAATTCCACCTAGGAAATTAAGGTTGAGAAATTAAATGATAGAAAAAATATCTTTAGATATTTTATGTGGTTAAATCACCAAATTGGTATTTACCCAAAAATAGATTAAATGAAAGAAGAGTATTTTCATTAAAACCCAATATTCTCTAATAAAACCATTTCTTAATCTACTATCAAAAGAAAGAATGAAATTCACAAAGTTGGAATTTTCTACGATTAAAAGTTCAGTAGTTGTTTATATGAGAAAATCCTTGTTAGAACTAAACTAAATAATTTTGGTTACGAGAGGGACGGATAGTAAACCTACTTGTCCATCTCTCGATCTGAATCAAGCAAAAACTTTGTGACCAATTCCAATTCCTAAATACAAAGAATAAACTACCGTTGAATTAAACTAGTTTTCCTTTGACCAAAATCACCAAGAATCTAGTTGGACAATTAGTCAAATGATGAGTAGATTACCCTGATGAGAGATCAAGGATTCTCATTATGAAATTGGGAATTAAGGAAAAAGGGGTTTCGTGGAACGAATCTCAAACTAGGAATTTTACTTGCATAGGACCTCTGTTTTTCATTTAAAGGACTGTTTTACGCCAGAATGCTGGAGGAAGCATTTGGCATGTGTTTTTACTAAGAGGAGGTTGGGCGGGGAGTCATCAAGGGGCGAGAGAAGTTTTTTCGGTAATACAAGAAAGTCCACATCTGTAATTGTCTCTTTCTGGGCATTTCATGAACATTTTGGCTACGTAAGAAGTAATCAACTATAGAAACATCGTCTTATGAAGTTGAATACAGCACTAAAAAGATGCAGGGAGGAAGATAGATTGCACTCTTGCAAGCGCACACACTCACACAAACCCTAGAAGAGAACACACAAGATGAGAGGCTGAAAGTTTGTTGTTCTTCTTCTTCTCAACAAATGAGTTCTACGAACAAGATAAGGGAAATACAACATAAGTACTAAAGTACTATGTATATGCAGTTCATAATGTGAACATGCTAAGTGAGTCAGATGACAAGATAAGTATGCCGTAACTCAGTGGACTAGTAAGCTGATGTATTCCAGTTGTAGAAACACTGGCGAAGATCTATCATGTTAGCATCCTACCAAACACGCCAATGATGTAAGTGGCAGAAATGGTCACCCAGGCATATCATAAGTGTTAGCTCATGTTGAGCATCCATGGGGGCCCATCACCTAAAAATATGTAAGTATAGCACGTGAGTTCAAATGAAGGGGTTTCTTAATTTAAAATTTTAAGATAAATTTAGAGAAATACAGTTATAGAAGGAATTTTTTTAATCAATTTTGAAAAAAACATCCATAAGTATATAAAGAAAAAGAGATCATTTTATTCATAAGAAATTCACAGCTAAGGAGTTTTTTAAATAACCCTTGAACGCACGTGATACATAGGGTTTCTTAGTGGTGCACGTAACCATTAATGATTCAATCAAATATTCCTTCAAAACATAAACAAAAAAGAAGGAGAGACTGAGAGAGAGAGAGAGAGAGAGAGAGAGAGAGAGAGAGAGAGAGAGAGAGAGAGAGAAGTATTTGCAAGAGGTCAAAATGTCCAATTAGACCAAATACACAACATAAAGGCCATGGAGGTCTTCAACTAAATTTGTTGTTTCCAAGAAAAAAGTCGGAAAGTAGCTATAGGTGCTATGATGTAGGTTTGGTAATCCTACAGTTTATTGGGTGATTTTCAAGGGTCTTGTTTTTTATTATGATCCATTGGGTCTAGACAAATGCACTAAAACTGCATTTAGGCATACTTGAATTTGATGCATTACATAAATTTTGTGTATGTTAAGTTGCACTCTACTATAGACCATACGAAAATAAGTTAAAAATGTACCAATAATTTTTTTTAATTTAATCTTGTTTGTAATGTATTTTAAAAAATATTTTTTTTTGTTTTTTGTTTAATTCTATATCTTAATAATATTTTATTGAATCTCTTAGATAATTGAAGGCAAAATATACATGTTTAGTCTTTTCAAGATGAACATAAATAAATACACTATAATATTTAAGTTTTAAAAGACCTTTACTATTTAATGTGTGTGCATGCACTACAAGCCATTGGGGGCTCTAGCGAGGGGGTTTAAATTATCTAGCGTCACTTATACGATGACAAATACATCGCTTAAGCGACGTATTGTGGCCTAAATGACGTCTAAATTTTTTTAAAAAACTCGTCGCCTATACGACGTTTTGGGAGTTGTCGTTTAAGCGAACATCTAAAATGACTGTTTTAGCGACGTTTGCATACTGATATGCATCGCTTAAGAGATGGCTAAAAAATTTATATCCCCGACCCAACCGCGGGAGAGAGATTTGTTTATTCGACCTGTGAAAATACTTGTGGCCAGGCAACTTCAAAACCGTCCAAGCTGCTGTGAATAGCATCTCCAAAACCAACAAAAAACGTGTCATCATCTACATCAAGGCAGGTATCTACAGGTGAGTGAATTACATACAATGCATTTGTATATGTGTGAAGTGTACGCTCTATATAATACATCCAGAGAGGTAGAGATGAAGAATGCCAAGGCCTCCTTCACATCTAGGAAGGCTAAGTCTATCCCAGGAAAGCCAGGCTAAGGCCTTTTTGTTAGAGCTAGCATTTCTCCATACAAAGTCTCTTCCAGGCCTTACAATCCTCTACTAATGAATTTTTCCTAAATCTAACACTAGGCAAATATATCCCCAACATAACAGCATATATATTGTCATATATATACCTTCCCTTGATAAAGCCATGTTGTTTCTTAGATATGATGACTTGAAGTGCTGATGGCAATGGTTTTGGCCATAATTTTGTATATAACAGTTACCCTCTAGTGATTAAATCTATCACAAACATTTTGTTTGGGAATGATTTTCACCAACCTTTCCTTCAAGTCCTTATCCAAATTGCTTGTCCTACAGATTTTCAAAACAAATTCCTTTAAGGATGGTCAGAAGGCAATGAAGGATTCTACAGATAAACCATCCCACCCAGGTGATTTCTCTCTTCCCATCTTTAAAATGGCATCCCAACATTCCTCTATCTTAATATTTCTCTCCATCCATCTAGCCCTATCTATTGCTAATTTGTTGTAGAAATTTGGCATCATTTTTTAGTAATCCTCTTTGAGACTGAGGGTTATTAACTCAAAACCTCTACCCATTTTTTGGCTATTAACCTAATCCCCTCTATCTCTGAATCATTTTCATCCAAAACCCTCTCCATAATCTCCTTACCCCTCTTCCCCTCAGTCAACTTAAATAGATACCCATTTGACTTCCTTTTGTTATTAAAGGTTTTCCACTTGTTTCTAATTTCCTCCCTGCTACTACATTTCTCATCTTCACTCCTCAACCTAGCTTGACATTTGAAATACCAAGTAGCCTCCTCATCAGTAAATTTCCCAATCTCCGTCTTTTTCTATAGAGTTTCTACAAGATCACCCCATCTCCTTCTTTCCTGTCTTTTTTCCTGAACTCTCAATTTCCCAACCCCACTAATTATATCCTGCATTGCATTGGAAAAAATCTTCCATGATTCTTGTATAGTGCCTCTCCTCTTGAGTCTCTCAATTGCATCTCAGTTTGTCTAATAAATAGTTCATCCTTGAGTAATAAATTGTTTACCCTTAGTTTCCTAGTAGGAAACTTGTTTAACTGAGCTTCTTCACAACCCATTACGTGTTATCCCCATTTTAGAGGCATATGGTCATACAGTGCAGTACTGGAATCCACATTTTAGAGGCATATGGTCATACAGTGCAGTACTGGAATCCACATTCAATTTGAGAGTGTGAGGAACCCACACATCTTGTTGACTAAAAAAGACCCTATCTAATCTTGAAGATGACCCAAAATATTCAAGAGTAAAATAAGTATGCCCAAGATCCGATCCCCATTCACCCATATCCCACCCATCCCTTAAACCCATTCTCCCTCTCAGATCCTCCCACTTGATCTTCTCCTATCCCATCAAAACAATTCTACCCCCACACCTATCCCTATGTTTCTCAACCATGTTAAAATACCCCATAAGGATGCAATGACCCTGAATATTTAGGTTAACTATCCATTCCCACATCCCACTTCTGACTTTATGATTATGAGCCCCATAAGCATTTATTACCCAAGCTCTCTCCCCTTCTAGAAGTATTTCTACAACCAAAATTCTACCATTAGGACGATTAGCTATGATGTTAGGTTTCAAACTGCTTTTAATAATAGTCATAACTCCACTATTCTCTCCATTCACACCCCCATACAACATCACTACCCAATCCTTAAATTTATCTTTCCTCAAAATTTTAGACCCGTATAAATTATGCACTTGAATAGCCAAAATGGATAGACCCCACTCTTTGACTAAGCCCCAAAAAGCAGTGTTTTTCTTTTTATCTTTGATTCCCTTGACGTTCCTCATGCACCGATTAATTTTTAATGCCTCACTCATGTTAAAGCAGTTTCAAGCACCATTTCTACCTCCTTCCCACTCCACCCATGATCCCCCTCCTTCTGAATTTCTTTCCAAGCTTCATCCCCTTGTCAATTAAATTTTTGAACAGAAGAAGTCCCGTTGTCCTCCTCTCCTAACAGGTTAAAAGGATTCAAATACACCAGAGGACTTAAATTGATATGCGTCGCTTAAGAGACGGCTAGAAAATTTATATCCCCGGCCCAGCCGCGGGAGAGAGATTTGTTTATTCGAGGTGCACGCGGACAGAGGGTCTCTTGGACTAACAAATAGCAGGGGAGCTACTACAAGGCAGCTAGACTTGACAAGGTTTATGTAAATTTATGCATCAATTTGAATGCCTATCAATGGACCTATAGATTCAAATCTATTTGGGTCTTTTCTAGTAGCTCCAAACATGCTTGTTTTCTCGGGCTTATTCTGCACAAAGTAGTTTGGTCTGGCTAGAGAGCTACAAGAGTGGGGGTTTATAATGGCATTTGCTCTAGGTGTGGCAAAGGTGTAGAATATTTAATGCATCTATCCATGAATTGTGAAATCAATAAGAAATTTCTTAACATCTTGCATGATTGCTATCCCCTTCTCATGGAAAGAGATACTTCTTGGTGAATGTAGGCATATGGATCCTATTCTATGGAATAACATTGGGAGTAGTCTTCTGTGCCATATTTGGAAAGATAGGAATTCTAGTGTCTTTGGGAAAGGGTGTACTAGTCACATTTATGCCTTTGTGACTAACCTAGAGCTATTCGCTCTATAGGCTAAAATGGCTATTAAAGAAGCTCGTGAGATGAAGACTCCAACATCCACTCGATGATAAAGAAATACAAATGGTAGGAGTGGTAGGTTAAGCTGTCAAAAATTTATGCCTCCACAAGGCTCATTTGTAACACGCGGAAGCTCTGGGAGTCTTCTTTCAGCCCTAAACACTCTTGGAAACCATCTGATGCAAAACGCAGATATAGAGAGAGAGTAGAGAAAGAGAGAAGTGCTGGAAATTCAGTATATTCTATGGTACAAAAAGGTACCTAAATCTGTAGCCATGGGCTGCCTTACATAAAAGGTGGTAACACACCAAAAATCTGTCCCCTATGGGACCCCTAAAGATCCAAACCCCTAGAGGGAGTGAATGAGTTCATAAATGCAATAAATGCATTTTAATACGGCCGACTAGTTTTTCCTTCTAGCCGACTGGTCCTCCTTTTTGCGCTTGCTGTTGCCCCTGTCCTCTGGTTCACAGCAGCCGACCACCTCACTGAGCAGCTGCCAACAGCCTTGTGTGTAGCCAGCAACCCTTTTTCCTGCACCCGACAGCCATCTGACCTTCAGCTTGTTCTCCACGCCTGTCTCTAGTCTACACTGCCTAAAGTGCTCTGTGCTCCATCATCCTGGTTCATACTCTTTATCTGGCTGCCTCTTCCGGATTTAGCCTTGAGAATGTCCATGGCATCTATGATGCACATGACATCCCCCTCTGCTAAACTTGATGACGGGATTCCAACCTGCTCTTGGATGACTGTCATCATCCCAATCCTGTCCTGAAGTCCCTCTGTCATCATCCATCCCTGGTAAACTTTTTTCTCTGAAAACCCAGCCTGTTCTCCAAACCACTCTGTCTCTGACGAAGATCTATGCATCTGTTTTCCTCTAGTCCACAATCTGTTCCTGCCCTGACTCTCGTCTTGGTCTTCTTTCCTGAGAAATGAGTCTGGCACTCTCACATCACCCTTGGGGAGGATAAACCTCCCTTGGGACCGTTGCCTGAGAACCTATCTGGCTCACGGAACTGCCATCCCCATCTGGCACTGTGGAACACCACCAACAAACCTCCTGGGAGTTCTTCCCGATTCTGTGCTCCTTGCCTTGGGCTTCGTATCCGTGTACTTTCCTCTACCTTGGACCTGTACACCATCATCTTGGACTGATTCAGTGTTTAGCTTTGCTGAGCCTGATGCTCTGATACCAATGTAACACGCGAAAACTCTGGGAGTCTTCTTTCAGCCCTAAGCACTCTTGGAACCATCTGATGCAAAACTCAAATATAGAGAGAGAGTAGAGAAAGAGAGAAGTGCTGGAAATTCAGTATATTCTATGGTACAAAAAGGTACCTAAATCTACAGCCATGGGCTGCCTTACATAAAAGGTGGTAACACACCAAAAATCTGTCCCCTATGGGACCCCTAAAGATCCAAACCCCTAGAGGGAGTGAATGAGTTCACAATGATGAGCACACTAGCTTTTTATATGTGTCTTAGACACTTGGTATGACGGCCAGCCAGCTAAATGCAATAAATGCGTTTTAATACAGCCGACTGGTTTTTCCTTCTAGCCAACTGGTCCTCCTTTTTGCGCTTGCTGCTGCCCCTGTCCTCTGGTTTAGCTGACAGCCTTGTGTGTAGCCAGCAACCCTTTTCCTGCAGCAGCCGACAGCCAACTGACCTTCAGCTTGCTCTCCTCGCCTGTCTCCAGTCTACACTGCCTAAAGTGCTCTGTGCTCAATCATCTTGGTTCTACCCGGTTCATACTCTTTATCTGGCTGCCTCTTCTGGATTTAGCCTTGAGAATGTCCATGGCATCTATGATGCACATGACATCATTATGGTGGAGAATATCTTGGAAAGAGCTACTAAGATCCCACCACTAATGTTGATGGACATTTGCACGAATATAGTTTTTTAGGCATACATGTTTAATGTCACATTTGAGAATATTGTTGCTAACTGTAGGGGGACGCACACTTGAGAAGGGAGTAGCCAGGTATATAGAGGTAAACTTGGGAAGGCTTGCATCATAGTGCTTGGAGGATGGTTGGTATAACCCTTATTATAGCTAGACCAATAAATAAATTATTAAAAAAAATGAGATTCATTTGTTTAGTTCAGAGTTTTCAAAACCCAACAACTTACCTGTCTTTCACCCGATCATAAACTCTCTTTGTTCCGTTGAGATTGGCTCATGATCATTAACCCCCCGTTGCATACGGGTGTATAACCAATCCATGAAAGTAGGTACGTCCCCGTCGTTATTTACATTGGTTTGACATCTGGATCTCCTCTTTTTACGTCTGCCAACTCATTTGCTTGGAAGTTCCTTCTCGTACTCATCAACGAATTGTTGCATGCATTCGCTATTATAGACAATGAAAGTAGAAATATCCAATTTATCTTGGACCTTAAGTCGAAAAGGGACTCCCTTAGACGACTCATTTGTCCATACACGTGGAGCTTCAGAATCGATTTTCTCAAGGTATTCACAAACGTAATACATGCATTTTTCAAGCATCCATCCCTCCGCCATAGAACCCTCTGGTCTTGCTTTTTGACGTACATAACCTTTCAATACTCCCATAAATCTCTCGACCCAAAACATCCATCGAGTGCTCACAACACCAGCGAGCTCTATCTCATCCACTAGATGGATTAGAAGATGAACCTGGATATCAAAAAAGGAGGTTGGAAATTCCTTTTCCATTAAACAAAGAAGCTCTATACATTCACGCTTCTTTTGTGGAATTGACCCTTTGGCAATCTCTTTAGATGTAATCCATCTATCAGTAAAAGAAAGAAGATATTGGAGATTTTTTTGAATTAAGAAGATATCAAATAAAATTTTATACTAAAAATTAATGACCAAAAAATACCTTGCAACCGATCCAAGGCGATATATTACATCTCGGACTCCTCTTGTAGTACATCCATCAATAACAAGGGGTAGAACATGCTGCATACATGATTAATCCGATCAACAAAACATGCAAGAAAATAAATACTTACAAAGATCTGGATAGATTTACCTTCACAAAATTTTGCCAATCATGTGTTTTTAAACCAAACAAGCTCTCTTGTCATCTAGAGTGAACATGTTTCGACAAGATGCTCCATATCCTGTAGGCGTACGAATCGACTGAATCTTCCTGTTGATAGTCTCCAGCTCTTCTGTCTTGAGCACCCATGGGGCAGGCTCGTAGGTTGTCTCACGTCGAGTTTCATATCATAAAGTGGCCATAGATTGGGCTTTGAGTTTTGATCCTTTAAGTCATTTCTTGCTGCCGCTGTGTCTTTCAAGCCAACGAGGTGTTGCCATAACAAATGACCAACGTTCTTGAATATGTGCATAGGATCAAGAAGATGACATATCCTCAAATCCTTCCAATATTCCAAAGTATACCAAATCGAAGGACTTTGAGCTAGAGCACGTTTTCCTCTCACTCACTTCTTTACAGCGTCTCATCATCGCCGCTTATGATCTCCGACTCCGGATCGATAGCGGGTCCAACAGTCCACTTTAGATACCAATCCTTCGGTGTCATTGGTATTGGACATCTCCCTTCTTCTACCTTTCCATTAAAATGTATGGTTTGCCTTCTGTCTCATAGATAATGATCTTCAGATAAAAATCGTCTATGTCGAAGATATATATTTTTGTTAAGGTTTTTGCTATAAGTCGATCTCAACCAATCACCACAAATTGGACAAGCTTTATAACCCTTGGTACATATCCCTGCATGGAAAACATAACAAAGATGATTAGCGCAATGAACATCGTACAAACGTATGAGACAATATATATATTTAAACCATTTACCTGAGCAAAACCCATATCCTGCAAAGTCGTGGATAGTCCATGCTAAAATTCCACGAACAATGAACTGTCTTTGACCGATGCTTCTGGACATATCCATGACATCAATCCCTCTCCACAAATCTTGAAGATCGTCGATGAGAGGGGCCAAAAAAACATTCAGATCTTTAACTTGTCGTTTTCTCGGAATTAAGAGTGAGAGCATTAAATGCTCTTTCTTAATGCTGAGACACGGGGGTAGATTATAGTTAATAACTACCACTGGCCATGTAGACCATTTACTTGATCTCATTGAAAATGGATTCATGCCATCTAATGCTACACCCATCTTTAAATTGCGTGGTTCTTTTGCAAAATCTGGCCATCGCAAATCAATATGCTCAAATGCAGGACTATCGCTGGAATTCGCATTACTCCATCTTTGCTCTTGATCTTTGCTCTTGTGCTCCGCTCCCCATGTCATAAGCTTAGCTAATTCCGGGCTTTGGAACATATGTTTTATACGTGGAACCAGGGGAAAATGTCTCAATACCTTTCTAGGGACCTTACCTTTCTCCTCTTTATATAACGAGGCGTTTGACATTTTGGACACGTCACACCGTCCTCGTACTGACCTCTATATAAAATACAATCGTTGGGACATGCATGTATAGAAGAATAGTCAAGTCCAAGACTACTTATCATCTTCTTCACCTCATCATGTGATGCAAGAAGGGAATTGCTTGTCGGCAAGAACTTCTGAGAGAGTAGCCTGCAAGTTCATTAAAAATATGATCAGTAAGAAGCAACCATGTTTAGAATGTAACAAAAAAATATGTTAGATTGTTACATACTTCAAAAGTGCTGAAATGGATAGATTACTCCATCCAAAACGGTTTTGAAGATTAAGAATAAGTAAGCTTAAAAGAAAAGAGAGATGTGCATGGAATTCAATAATTATCACAGATACAAAATAGTTAGAGACAATAAAAGATGATTATCAAATTAAATTAGAGATAGTAGAGAACGTGGTACAAATTAAAGTGTAGAATTAGGGTACAAGAGGTCAAAATAACATTAGGAATTGTATACAATGAAGCTCTCAACCCTCATCTGTTAAGGGTGCTCGTGGAGGTCTACACCATCCATAATTAATCAGTAATTCATCACCAGCATGTAATGATCTAATAGCATTGACAACTATGTATCTTTCTACATCCCTACTCATATGTCCTGGTTCATGACTATTCTCACACTCCACAAATGTGCAATTGGTTCTTGAACTCATCCCTCGACTACTATTGATTAAACTTGCTATGTTTCCTTGAGAGTAAGGTCTTCCGTCAACATAGAGTCTTTGTCCTTCTGCATGTGTAATCCCTCTCTATCAGAAAGAGAGGCTGCATTGAGACATAACCCATAAGTACTCATGCTCTGATGAATGTAGCAAGTAAGCTGATGCCATGGACCCCATCTATATATAGGTCCACAAAAAGACATAAGGGTGACCTCTAAACGAGGGGGCACATGCAAATCCTGTGCAATAAAGAGGCCTCGTCACTTATGGTAGACGGAGCAATCATGTAGCGATTGCCCCAGAAGCTAAAAACCACTCCATCTAAAGGAAGTGATCCTCTCTGCCATCCTCCGTATCGTCTTCGATCATACGTCTGTACTAGAGAATGCAAAAGAGTAGGCGCAACGGATGATCTCCACCCATCTCAGCCTCCAAAGCAGGAGGTAGAGGAAGTCGAGAAACCTTGAGCTGCAAGACAAATGACCTGTCCATGCCGTGTGTGCGAGGGACATGTGCACCACTGATAGTGAAGTCATCCTCGTTCATCAAGTGAATATGTAATATGGTTGCATTATATATGAGCCTTTGATTTATAAAATAACCAATAATAAAACTAAGAGAGAACAGTCACATACCATAGGTCGATGTCGCTCCTCAGGTGGTGGTGCTCGCTCAAAAGTACCATGAGTCATCTCATGTGAAAAGCACTCCCGTCGTGGCCTCCAATATGTGCCACGACAACGAGCGCACTAGTATATATCAAACTCATCGTATTAGAAATCATCGTAAACGGGTTCATGTGCAGTATTGGAACTCTGTGCACCCCAACCACCACCAGTAGGAGGTGGCGGTGTACCCTCTGATTGGTCCGAATCTGATTTTCAAGTACCATAAAAACATGAGTCATTTATCAAATGATCGAAGTTAAAAAATCAATAAAAGAAACAAAACATTGAAATCTAACAAGTTCTATGGTATATTCTAACGCTTATTGGAATATGAAAAATAAATAGACGCTACTGTATGGTGGAGACAAACAAGAGGAGGGCTGATATGTGCATGGAGACATAGAATTAATATGAACTTTGCTAGATTGATTCTAACTATTCTCTAATCTATGTTATTTTGTTTAATCAAACTTACACAGACGGCAGCACGAACGAGACTGCAAGCTGGTCACACATCTAGACTAGGCCGGATGGGACGAGATGGATTTGTGGCCACATTTGTGAGTATAGACCGTTCAAAATTTAACTTTCAAAGGTAATATTATTGAATGAAGAAATCAATAAGTCTTTGGTTCTGTTTTGATGCAAACCAAAGACTATGGTCGTGCAACTACGGTGCAGGAGATGGAGTACGCCACATACTACGGCTACCGCGCTTTGCAGGCGACACTTGCTGACAGGCCAAATCCACTTGTGGGTATCACTGTTTTGTTTTGTAGTTTATTTTCATGTTAACTGTAATATGTTCTTATTTGATTTCACTAACTAATGCAGGAGCAATATGGCGAGGAAGACATGACAGAGGTGGCTTGACAGGAGGCCGAGAGGCTGAGAGGAGCGGCGGCGTGATCGCGGGTGGGGGCACGGGTGGTGGCACTGGTGATGGTGGTGTTGCGGGTGGGGGCATGGGTGGTGGCAGTGGTGATGGTGATGGTGATCACGAGTCCGATACTAGCGACTCGTATACTGATGGCTCATGTAGTGATCATACTTAGGGATCTGTTTTGTATATGTGAGGATTGATCACCACACACTCTAGACACATGTACATATATTTGTTGATGATATATATTGACGTATGTTCGTTGCATCACTGAATTTGTCTATTGTCAAACAATTAATTATTTGTCGGTAAGTTAATTAGCCTAAGTATCTGCGAGAACGTTATTTATTTATCTTTACATTTAAGAAAAAAACAAACCCTAAACAAGGAAAGAGGCGAGGCCACATTGTAACACATCAAAAAGAAGCAAAAGATTGGCAAGCATCAACAATTATTTCTCAAAAGCTCTTGGAAAGCTAGATAGAGACAAATCAGAATCTTTATCGTAGTTCCAGTTGACTGTTTTTCTATGTTAGGCTCTAGTATTAACAAGCTTTTGAGTTTCATAATTTTTACAGAGGTCCCAGATTCTACACTACGTATCAACTCAAGCTAACCTTCAAGCTTAAAGATCCTAACTGTGAAGTTTCAAAGCACGTGATTTCAAAGTATCAAGCTCAACATAAGCTATTACGATCACAATACCATGTACCATGTACCAATTTATGTACCATGTACCAATTGCAAGTACGAGGTTTCAACATGATACCAAATCAAGTACCAAGTACCAAATCTAACCCTCTCTCCTTGTTGATACCCACGGGGCTTCAAGCTCTACCTGCTGCCGGCTATCACCTGGCAGCAGCTAAATAATGGCCCTCCTTATATACAGGAAAGCATGCATGTAGGCCGACCAGCCAGACAGTCATGTGGAGAGGAAAAATGTGACAGGGAAAAAGTGCACGTGCATATGTGGTACAATGGGTAGTGCCCAAGACTGTAACTCTAACAGGAAATAGTACTGCTTGAGTCTAGAAGGGCTTCATGAGAACTAGACGCTATTTGAAGAGGCAACAGACTCTGGAGCTCATGGTAGGCTACCTTCAAAATTTCCAAGGGGGTCCCTCCCCTCACGAGCTCCTAATAACGAAGAGAGAGAGTGTGCACTGTGCGTGTGTGTATGATATATATATATATATATATATATATAATATGTCTATACGTGTGTCAGGGTGGATAGTTTTTTATTTATAATATTCTAGGCTTTCATCCAATAATTATAATGATTATCCAAGCCCTAGGTGCAAAAAAATCTTGCAAATAAATATCCCCCACACCTTGTGAGTCCAATCATTTGATTCCAAAAAGTTCTCATGATACATTCCTTATTACTCCATTGTAGTCTTATGACTACAAATATATCAATTTTCTAAATGGAATAAAGTCCATTAATGTCAACTCTTTACTTCCAACTATTCATTTTTTTGTATATATGTAAGGATTTTATGTTGAAAGACTATTTGAATTGTTTTTCCAAAAAGAGAAGAATGTGCAACATCGACTAAAATTAAGAATCTCTACAATCATAGAAAGCATGGGTATAACCAAATGTGTGGCTATAAAATGCTTCTCTAAATGTGTGAAATTTTTAATTTCAAGTGTGGCCTTTTAAAATGTAAGGAATAACTTAACCTCCCCAATATTAGAAGGTCTTGATAATAAGAAAAGCTATATGCACATTCATCATCAGCCACAATGTCTTATAAAATAACATGCTATCATTTCTAAACTCCAAGGATATACCACCTCCAAAACATCTAGTTTTTTTTAGTGCAAGGATCCAAATCCACATTAAGAAGAAAAGTATGGATTTTATAACCCACATTGAAAGGCATTATCCTTGGGAGGGGATGGATCCTGGCCATGGATTGCATCATCATTTGGGGAAGGACCGCAACGTTCGAGCTTCCATTTGAAATGGTTATTGTAGCCCTAGTGGATGAGGGCACCCCAAAGTTTTCAACATTCCAAGCCTCATCCTCCACTTACGAGCGACCCCCTCAGGTAACCTCATAACACTACACAACACTCTCACCTCACAGGCGAAGACGAAGACCAACACCCAAACCTCAACCTCAGCAACCATTGAGGGAGGACACCAAGAACAAGGAATCGGTACCCAAGAGTACCATGGCTAGCCAAGGAAAGTATGACACCCATGCAAGAACCTAGGAGCCACCATTTGGCCCGAAGCCCACCAACGATGAGCAGAGATCCATGAAGCGGGAGCCTCATGCAACGATGTTCTACCCAACCCCGAGACTCGTTGGATCCCCATCAAGCTACTATGAAGGAAACGCGCCTGCCTAAGTCCCAAAACCCTTGCCAACCTCATCACCCTCTGTGAGTAAGGTACACACCTCAAGGTCGCTGTTGTAATCCATCGTTGCCGTCCGTAGAGAGACCACCACCCTACGATCCTCAACCTTGACAATGCCATGCAATCCCTCTCCACATAGAATACTCTCGACCTTTCGATCTACACCATTTTTTAACTCCAATGTACACGGCTACCTCAGCCTTAACACACTGGATCTATTGTGTCTTGGCTATCTCGACTTCTAGCAAGATGGAAAGTCTTTAACTAGACCATTGTTGACATTGTGTCCATAAGTGTGTCAACAAAGAGAGTGGGAGTGGTAGACTGCAAGAACTAGAGAGTGGAAAATGCATTTAACAACAACTTGATGCTAAGATGCGAGACAAGATACTATTGCACTCAAAGAATACCTAACATTGGAGAAACTTACTATGGTTGAAAGGGAAGTTCCATTCCACAGTGCACATACATAGGCATGCTCGACAAGCCTTTCAAGACCATGGCTAAAAACACCAAATATTATAGGGAACAAGGGTAACATCTTACTACAAGGAATGCAACTATATTGCTATTAAATAGAACTTTTACAATATCAACAGTGCCAAGATGCAAAATCAAGATGATTAAACCCATCCCATCCTACAAAACCATGGAAAACCATACACAATAATGCATCAAGCTTTGTATCAACAATCTCTAGCAGCACAAACTCTCTTACCTGATGACCTAAAGGGTGGATGTTGTGTAGTAAATCTATCTTTTTTGTCCTCCACGAGCTTAATTGTGGTTCTATCCCTCACAACACCTCCTATCTTTCTATGAGAAATGGTACCAAGAATATGATCCTTATGCCCTTTCTATCAAAGGGGATCATCAATATTACCATCCCCAGAAAAGGAACATCAAGTAAATATTAAAGAAACCAGCAAAGAGAGTTGAAAAAAGCAATTGAGTTAGAGGTCTTCATGCTAGAGAACTGTACACATAGGTACACCTTCCACCGATTTCCCATGCATGTCACCTACATAATTCACTATGGGCATCATAATTTTTTCACTTCTCACATCTCACAATACCCATACACACATGGACCTCCAATTAATCTCATCAACACTAAGCCTCCATGTACATTTCTAGATGGGAGGACCATGGTGGCGTAAGCTTGGCCCATGGTACCACCCATCGCCTTGAGAACCCCTAACCTGGCAAGTACCTCCAATGAACACTCCTACATGTATCCTTTGCTTTGACTCCAATTAAATACCAAAAAAACCTCGCCCTAAGGCATCCTAGATTACCATCTACCCAACCCAATCATTCCTAGCACTCATTTTGCTAATCACAAGGTGCAAACCACTTCTACCAACTACCTCATGATAAAGGGTCCACAACCCTTCCACAACCAGCATAGGCTTGGCATAATGCACCTCTACATCGCCTATCCCTTTCCATGTCGCCTTGACAAGATGCCTACCATCTTGGCTGCCCAAAGAATCCCATCGCTTTGCCCTGCATTTGGTTACAAATCCGTCCTAAACGATACTACTTAACCTAGAACAGTTGCCAACTCCATGGCGTATCCTGAACCATCCACACAATCCACTTCCCAACAATAGCTTCCATCACTGACTTGGGTGACGGACACAAAGATGTGCTAGCAATTAGCAAGGGAAATATGTTAACCACTCTCTCACCCGACCTACCATCTTACCCGCTCTGAAAGAAAACTTAACTTTTGCAAGATGACGGTGGAACATATAAAGCAACCTAACCATACGCTTAATGATAAATAGGAAAAGTCTACGGACTCTATGTCAATAGTTGCTTAAGACTAGTAATAGAGACCGAACCTATTTAAGTTTGACACTGACCTAGTGTGAAAACTAGTCATTTGTATATAAGTCATTTTTGACAATAAGCAATACACAATCATTTCCTTACAATAGTTTTCTTGTGAGCTCTTATTCTTCCCTCGTCTTTCTTGCTTGCATGCTAGATACTATTGAATATTGCTTGCTTGATGGATGCGTACTAGATAGGTATTATTGTAGGTTTTCATAGTGTATTAGCTTCTTCTTCTTTGCCTCACTTTTGTGAATGCTTCCATCTAGGCATTGAGAGCTCTTCCTTGACCCTTTTCGATAAGGAGCATTCCGATATGACAACAGCCAGACGAGCTGGTGCACCACAATGGAAAGTTGTACTTATAGCTCGAAGGCAAGACCAAACGACACATGCTTCAACAAGGCTAAGTTAAGCTCTAGACTTAAACAACCCTTCTCCAATTTCTTCCCCGTTTTTTCTTTTCTTTTTTAAGTTATGTCCTCAAGTGTACTTTGTATTATCATATACACAATCCCTCCTCAAGGGTGGGCAACTAGCTTAGCATCCTCACTCAAAAATCAAATCCAAGAGAGCACCTTCAATAGCACTCCAAGCCGACATCCCTCTAGTAGAGCTTTTGCTCTTTAATTATAGTAGAGCTTTATTTTTTAATGGATCTACCTCCATCTATTGGATTTGCCTCTTATTATATACAAAAATCATAATAAAAGTGTTAAGGTTAACAGATGGTGCACCTTTCAAAAAATGTAATTGTAGCAATTGCAACACTTAAATTGGCTTTATGGTTCTCTAAAAGAGAAAGAAAGAAATAACATTGATGAGTTTCAAATGATTTACCATGGTAAGGCTTCACTTTTGTTATATAGATCTCAACATTTAAAAGACTTGTTAATGCATGGAACCCAATGATTAACAAGTGTTAAAAGCACTACATCCTAACCCATACAAGATTATCGAGGGATCAAAAATTATGAGCATAAAACAAAGATATTTCTTGATTTTTGAGAGACGGAGAGACAGAGAGAAAGAGAGTGTGTCCTTGTATGCTGCTAAAATGACATGAATCAACTTCAAGATTCGAAATTCTTTCTTCAAGAAGAAAGCATCCCAAAAATTAGGCCAGTGTTAACTGAGGTGAACAAAAACAAAAGCTTGAAAGAAAAAGATGCAAGCCTACATCAGTTTAAAAGGGAAAATCATAAATGTGAGTAATTACATGCATATAGTAAATTAGCAACTACACTACAACATTCACACGAATTTACAATGCAATAGAGAGCCTCATGGGCCACAAAGTTGCTAAAGCTAGTGACCCATTGCAAGAATTCATGCATTGTACATATAGTAAAGGGGGAACTAGACCTCATGTTTTGAATTAGTGGAAAAATAAACCACGGTGGTGATCCCTTTGTAGCAAGTAAGGACCTAAACTAATCCCCTTTAGTACAAGATGACAACATGTTGGAAACACAGAGATGGCCAACTACTACTATAGAGTTCACACTTTGAAAAATGATGAAATGGAGAGCCTAGGCTATTAGGTGTTTTTTTCTAGGCTCTCATGTGTCCAGGTTCACATCTCTAGACTCATGTCTCCATGCTCACATATCCAAGCTTACTTGTTTAGGTTCTCACATATGCAAGTTTACACCTCTTTCGTATGAACACTTCCATTTTTGTATGAACTTAGCTCATGTATTTCCCTTTTTTATATGAACTCGCCTCATGTACTTCCCTTTTTTGCATGAACTCAACTCATCTTGAGAAATGTAGTGCCAAAGAGCACAAGGAAAATATGGAGTGAGTGTGAGAAGCCACATCACCAAGTGAGAATTATCCACATGCAGGGGAAAAGCTAAGTTGTACTCTCCTCATATAAAAGGATGACATTTCAAGCAATGGAATATATGCACAACATCTCAAGTCTTTTTATGAGTACAAGTTTTCATCTTGTAACCTAACTGAACTTGAGTCTAAACTTGATTACCACACACTCATCGCAATGAGTCTTGTTCATTTCTATCCACCTTAGATTAGTATCGTCATTAGTATAAGATTAGATTTTGATTAGATAGAATTAGATAGATGTCTTTTGTTTAGGAGGGCTCGATCCGTGTATTTCAACATGGTATCAGAGCTTAGGTCTAGCTCTCCTAGCTTAGTTCTTTAGTACTAGCAACAAGTAGTTAGTGTGTGGTTAAAATAGAATTAAGGAATTCTTTCTTCTTCTTACTTCAGTAAGGTTTACCATTAGCAAGAGAGAGAGAAGAAGAAAGGGTGAAGCTCTACTCCAAGAAGGCAAGTCAGCATCTTTTGGGTATATGCATTGCCTTCAGCTGTCCTGTATGCACTACGAGGCTTGCAAGGCACACCTGTCAGATCTGATCTGAACGTGGGCAAAGAAGCACCAGTGAATGGAAGAGATCCCCCTACAGTCATTTTCTCAGGCTGAGAAGAGTTGTTGGTGTTACAGCAGTACCAAATTGATCCCTGGTTTCCCACTAATGTTATGCACTACTACGCAAAGCAATCCATGATTAACAGTGTTGACATGCGCATCACAAAAGGAGACGACGGCCTTGTAGAGTCTTAGCAGCTAGTAGCTTGAAGAGGCATCGTCAGTGAAGCAGCTGTGCTGTAGTGGAGAGAAGATCTCCCACTCATACACCTTCAGAGTAGCCTCAATTGAGCCAAGCAACATCCTCCAGGAGGTGAAGGAAAGCGAGTAACCAGGCAATCACTCGCAGCAGACCAGCAGCAACGAAGATAAGAGAGGCAGGTCGCTACATGCACCCTCACCAAGGGGAAGTTGTAAAAAGAAAGAACGACTTGCAGTTTGCGCAACAACAAGCCAGAAGAAGCAATTTGCACAGAAAAATACACGACCCGCAGCAGCAGCCACCCATAACAGATAAGTTTGAAGATTTTCTTTATTAAAAAATAAATAAAAAAGAAAAAGAAAATAAAAAATCCCTCTAAAGTTTTAACTTTTTTAAGAGATGGTTCACACGCTTTGCAAAGCTAAGATAAAAATGCACTCCTTCATGGGCGCCATCGATGAGAATTTTAAAGTCATCATCATCAACATGTTCAACCTCGTCTCATCGACAAAACTCTTCCATCAAACAATATGGTTAAAAAGTCTCCCGCATCATCATCAACTTAGGCATCATTAAATCCCACCAAAGTTCTTGTATCTAACCATGAGTTGAATGTCATTGTAATCAGCGGCGGCCAAATGAGCACGCTAGTGTGTGTGAAAAGAAAAAGTACAATCTTTGTAAAAATGTCGCAACCACATGAGTATGTGAGAAGTCACTATCTCAAATTGAGATATCCTCTTGGGTAAAGGAGGAAGCCCATATTGTGCAGTTAACTTTGTTAACTAATATTTTTTAACATTTTCATGTGATTCAGGCGCATTTCAAACCCCGTTTTGGCTTTACAACTTTCCAAGGCACTTTGTAAATTGTTGATTTTGATTGTGTTGCTTTTCCATGCCTTGAAAGACTATTTGAATTATTTTTCCAAAAAGAGAAGAATGTGCAACATATGCTAAAATTAAGAATCTCTACAATCATAGAAAGCATGGGTATAACCAAATGTATGGTTACAAAATGCTTCTCTGAATGTGTGACCTTTTTAATTTCAAGTGTGCCTTTTTAAAACGAAAGGAATAACTTAACCTCCCCAATATTAGAAGGTCTTGATAATAAGCAAATCTATATGCACATTCATCAGTCCCAATATCTTATAAAAGAACATGCTAACATTTCTAAACTCCAAGGATATACCACCTCAAAAACATCGTGTTTTTGTTCTTTGCAAGGATCCAAATCCATTTCAAGAAGAAAAGTATGGATTTTATACCCCACTCTTGTTTGGAGGAAAAACAAGATAATCCACCGTTCTCACTAATATCAAGACTAGCTCCTCATCAAAGTATGGATTTTATACCCCACTCTTGTTTGCAGGAAAAACAAGATAATCCACCGTTCTCACTAATATCAAGACTAGCTCCTCATCAATCATATCAAGCCATATACTCTTCTTCAAGCAACACATCCTTGCCATATTTCTCTAATCTTACGGGTTTTGATGTTTCAACTTTATTTTTATTTTTCTAAATCCCTAAAATTTCTTGCATAGCCAAAATTCATTTGATCATCTTGTGGGGGAGCTCAAGGAACAAGTTGGACTCCTCGCGAGACGAGAGTACTCGATAACCAATTCTTAGCTTTATCTATGCTCATTTTTACTGTTCATTTTAGCCCACTACAATTTTTAAGTCTCTTGAGATTAGCCCATTCTCTTTTTGTAGTCTCTTGATTAGCCTTGGGTAGAAGACACACCTTCTTAGGTTTTTCTTCCCAACAAGAGAGCTTAGGTCTTTTATGGGAAAAAATAACTTGCCACGTGTTACGAATAACTATAAGCACTAATAAGAAGTTGGAACGATCATCTACAAGAAGTTGGAACGATCATCTACAAGACCTTGGAATTGATTATCTCTTACGAGAGTAGAGTATTAGTCTCAACCTTCATGATTTTTTCAATAGTTAAGCCCACACCAAATACATTGCACACACAACTATGCCTAAAATGGGAAGGGGGATCCACCTTTGTTAAGAAAGATTGCTCTTAAGGCAAAAAAGATGTCTTTTTTTCGTACGATGGTGCATTATCAGAGAGCCCAACTTTTATGCTTTATTAATGTGTCCTTGAGTCTTACTTCAGTAATTCATATTAAATGTTTCAATTTAAATTTCTTATTTTTTGAGAAATTTTTCAAAGAGTGACTACCTTGTGTTTTGTTTACTAAGAAATGATTTCATCTTTAATGCTCAAAACCACTATTGATAAGTTCAACTAATTTCTCTACCAAAACCAAAAATATTGCTTCTATACCCTTTTTAACCACTTCATTTTTTAACATGGTTTTGCCTACCCCGCCAGAACTACCATAAGGCGCTTCACCATCTTACCCGCTTAAATGGATACTTAAATTTTGCCTACCATAAGGCGCTTCACCATCTTACCCGCTTAAACGGATACTTAAATTTTGTAAGCCAGTGCTAGAACATATAAAGTAGCCTTACCATGCGCTCAATGTCAAATAGGAAAAGACTACAGACTCCATGTACATAGTTTCCTAAGACTAGTTATAGAGACCCAATGACACATGCTTCGGAAAGACTAAGGTAAGCTCTTGACTTGAACATATTTGGAGATGTTGTCAAGACTAGCATAGGGCTTGGCATTGTTATGCTAGTGAGATGACTACTCTCGTGTGCTATCGGCACAGGGAGACTAGCCTAGGGCTTAGCTATGTTTTTCTCTCCATTCCAAGCTATTGGAATCACCCAATATTTCTTGGTGTTTATTAGGAGAACACACTCTAAAAAATGCACAATTTTCAAGCCATTGGATGCGTTTGTTTGTGTGTGATTTTGATTTGAAGTTTATTCTGCATTAAGGCATTCTATTTTCTTCAATTCCTAGGGCAAAACCCTAGTTTTTTGTGATTGGCATAAAATTAGAGCCCAAGAGACTTATATGTCATTGCTTTGAGCCAAGAAATAGCTTAGCAATTGTGATTAGGGATGGAATCCATTCCAAAAAAATGGTTTTTGAGCTCCATTATGTTGAATTAGTGTGGGTTGTCAATTTACGTTCATGTATTCCATATTCTTTCATAATTCATTCATGCATTCTTGGAATTGGTAGAATAGAAGTATGCTAAACCATTTAAAGAAACAATTAAAAAAACACTTAATTAGTACACAACCACTAATTAGGATTATGAACATTATCACATTTAATCAAATCTAAAAATCTCAAAAATCTCAAAACTCAGACCAAACAAGCTCTCGCGTAGTAGTAGGAGATAAGATCCCATAGTCCAATGCAAAGAGATGTGAGTCTGTAGACATGAGTTTGGACACATGAGCCCTATGTTTAGACACGTGAGCCCTATGTTTAGACACGTGAGCATGCAAACGTGAGCCTTAAGGCATAAGTCTAGAGGTAGGTATATCTAATATAGTACGAACTAACTGGACACACCTACCCATGTCATTGGAAGATTTTCTTATAATACAATCTGTACCGACTAAAAAATTCTTATCCTTTGTAATTAGTGGAAAAATAAATACACTTATTACCCACACCAACCCTATCACAGACCCAATTTTTAGATTTGTGTGCCCTAAGTAGACTCATTTCATACAAGGAAAGGATTTTCTTATAATACAATCTGTACCGGCTACAAACTCCAAGGAAAATTCTTATCCTTTGTAATTTTTTAAAAAATAATTACACTTATTACCTATCATAGACCCAATTTTTAGATTTATGTACCCCAAGTAGACTCCTTTCATACAAGGAAAGTACATGAGCCGAGTCTATACAAAGAAAAATCATGAGCCTACAAACCTAAGTCTAGAGGAGTGAACTTGCATACGTGAACATGCATGCATGAGCCTGCACTAACTCCCATGTTGCATTTTCATCCAATGTTGTCATCTCCTCATCCATGGCATCTTCCCATTTTTTATTTTCAAGTGCCTGCTCAAAAAAAATGGACTCTAAGTAATATATTATTTCTTTTACAATGTAAGTAATGGGCTATATATCCATCATCATACCTCAACCTATTATGATTAGACTATCTAACCCTCGTAGAACTGCATACACCTGGATCACTACTACTAGTAATAAATTCACATAATGCCAAGCTCCTCATGAAGACTTGGCTCAAAGAAGCCACTAGAGTCACCATCCACATACTAGTTACTTGCTGCTAATACATCAGGCACAAAAGTTGAGGCTCATATCTCAATAATAATTACACACTAACCTTGCCATAGGCCTAGTTTCTAGATTTGCATGTCCTAGGTTGGCTTTTTCCATATAAGGGAAGTACATGAGTTGCGTTCATGCAAAAAAGGGAAATACATGAGCCAAGTTCATACAAAAAAGGACAATAAATGAGCTAAGTTCATACAAAAAATGGAAGTATGTGAGCTAAGTTCATACAAAAGAGGCGTAAACTTGCATATGTGAACCTGCATACGTGAGAACCTGAACACGTAAGCTTTGATATGTGAGCATGGAGACATGAGTCTAGAGACGTGAACTTGGACACATGAGAGTCAAACGACATGAGCCACGAAACATGAACATGGACATGTAAGCCTATATACATGAACATGGACATGTAAGCCTATATACATGAGCCAAGAGACGTGATCTTAGGGACATTA
Source organism: Cibotium barometz (assembly GCF_041138505.1). NCBI lineage: Eukaryota > Viridiplantae > Streptophyta > Polypodiopsida > Cyatheales > Cibotiaceae > Cibotium > Cibotium barometz. Next base: position 51,623,248 of record NC_141055.1, read on the forward strand.
ACCTGGATACATAAGCCCATACACAAGAGCCTATAGATATAAGCCTAGACACGTGAGCTTATAGATGTGAGTCTAGAGGTGTGAACCTAGACATATGAGGCTAGAGACATGAGCCTAAAGACGTGAACCAGGATATATGACATGTGAACCTCCTATAGACATAAGTCTGGTGAGACCTGAGCCTAGACAAGTTAACTTACAGACATGAGCTTGGATACGTGAGCCTAGAGATGTGAACCTATAGGCGTGAGCTTGTAGACATAAGTCTAGAGGCATGAACTGAGAGACCTAAAGAGCCTAGCAATAAGTCTAGAGGCATGAGCTGAGAGACCTAAAGAGCCTAGCAATAGAAAAAAGAAACTTGTTTTAAATCATTCATCGACTTTCAACCAATCATAGCATCTAACACGCTAAACAGACGACTAATACATTAATTTGCTAGCTCTCTCATGTCTTCCTTAAAGGCCTATGCCTGTTGAGGAGTTGCATTTTCTTTTGCAAGATCCTTCTCATCACCTAAAATGGACTCCCAATATCCTTTTTCCATGAGGAAGTTTAAAAAGATGCAATCGGAGACACAACAATAAGGTGCACTATATGAAGGATGAGCCTTACTATACATGCCCAGATTTTCAAAAGAGAGTGAGCACAAAAACATTGTGTCTAGCTTGCAAGCACATCTACTTCATTTTTTACATGTCCTAGGGCTTCATTAGAATGAGAACATTTTTATGCATCAACTAATAATTTCCAACATAGACGTTTCAAGAGCTCTCAACAATTGCAGAAGGAGTTTTTTGTAATATTTGGATCTAGAAATTTAGCTAATATGAATTTTCCTACTCTCCCGACCTTTTTTTTTGGTGCCCCCATTTATGTAACATGCTCCTTTTTTTATGAAGGTGATATCTCTTTGTAAAAACAATTGTAAGACTTCTTCAACCTCAAATATGTATTTTGATAGTGTTCACTTTACTTTTCTTGTTGTACTATGTGTCAAAGAGTGTGTGTGTGTGTGTGTGTGTGTGTGTGTGTGTGTACATATATAATGTATGTATAATAAGTGTGTGTGTGGATAGTTTTTTATATATAATTTGCCTGGTTTTGATTCAATAATTATAATGATTATCGATAGCCCGAAGTGCAAAAACATCTTACAACCAAATATCCCCGACACCTTGTGAGTCCGATCATTTGATTCCAAAAATTTCTCATGGTACATTCCTTACACTCCATTGTAGCCTTGCGACTACAAATATATCCATTTTCTAAATGGAATAATATCCATTAATGTCAACTCTATGCTTCCAACTATTCGTTTTTTTGTATATATGTAAGGAGTTTGTGTTTTTTATGCCTTGACAGACTATTTGAATTATTTGTCCAAAAAGAGAAGAATGTGCAACATAGGCTAAAATTAAGAATCTCTACAATCATAGAAAGCATGGGTATAACCAAATGTATGGTTATAGAATGCTTCTCTGAATGTGTGACCTTTTTAAATTCAAATGTGGGCTTTTAAAATGAAAGGAATAACTTAACCTCTCCAATATTAGAAGGTCCTTATAATAAGCAAAGCTATATGCACATTCATAAGTCACAATGTCTTATAAAAAAGAACATGCTAACATTTCTAAAGTCCAAGGATATACCACCTCTAAAACATCTAGTTTTTGTCACTGCACGGATCCAAATCTAGAGTAAGAAGAAAAGTAAGGATTTTATACCCCACTCTTGTTTGTAGGAAAAACAAGATAATCCACCGTTCTCACTAATGTCAAGACTGGCTCCTCATCAATCATATCGGGCCATATACTCTTCTTCAAGCTACACATCCTTGCCATCTTTCACCAACCTTACGGGTTTTTGATGTTTCAATTTTATTTTATTTTTCTAAATCCATAGAATGTTTGGCATAGCCAAGATTCACGTGATCTTGTGGGGGAGCTCAAGGAACAAGCTAGAGTACTCACAACAACGAGAGTACTCGATAACCAATTCTTAGCTTTATCTATGCTCGTTTTTATTGTTCACTTTAGCCCACTCTATTTTTTAAGTCTCTTGAGATTAGCCCACTCTCTTGTTGTCTTGGGAGACATAGACCTCATTATGCCACCCACCCCTCGCACCATCCGCAGCAACTATTATCACGGGGGTAAATAATTCCCAATCTATGACCGTCAGTTACGTTGAAGCAAAGTTTCTTATTGGATCTAAACATGTGTGTCGTGCAAGTTTTATGTAACCCATTCAGGTACATTGAAAGGCATTGTCCCTTTGGGAGGGGATGGATCCTGGCCATTGTCCCTTTGGGAGGGGATGGATCCTGGCCATGGATTGCATCATCAATTAGGGAAGGACTGCAACATTCGAGCTCCCGTTTGAAATGGTTATTGTAGCCCTAGTGGATGAGGGCACCCCAAATTTATCAACATTCCAAGCCTCATCCTCCACTTACAAGCGATTCCCTCAGGTAACCTCTAACACTACACAACAATCTAACCTCATAGGCGAAGACGAAGACCAACACCCAAACCTCAACCATTAAGGGAGGACACCAAGAACAAGGAATCGGTACCCAAGAGTACCCTGGCTAGCTAGGGAAAGTATGACACCCATGCAAGAACCTAGGAGCGACTATTTGGCCTGACCAACGATGAGCAGAGATCCATCAAGCGGGAGCCTCATGCAACGATGTTCTACCCAAACCCCGAGCCACATTGGATCCCCATCAACGCGTCCGCCTAAGTCCCCAAAACCCTCGCCAACCTCATCGCCCTCTGTGAGCAAGGTATACACCTCAAGGTCCCTATTGCAATCCATCGTTACGTCCCCAGAGAGGCCACCACCCTGCGATCCTCTTGACCTTAACAATGCCATGCAAGCCCTCTCGACACAAAATACTCTTCTGCTCTTGACCTTGCGATCTACACCATTTGCAACTCCAATGTACGCAGTTTCCTCAGTCATAACATTGGATCTCTTGTGTCTTGGCTATCTCGACTTATAGTGATGGAAAATCTTTAACTAGCCCATTGTTGACATTGTGTCCATAAGTGCGTCAACAAAGAGAGTGGGAGTGGTATAGAGATCTGGCACTAGAGTGGAAAAAGCATTTAACAACAACTTGATGCTAAGATGCCAAACAAGATACTATTGCACTCGAACAATACTTAACATTGGAAAAACTTACCGTGATTGAAAGGGAAGTTGCATTCCACAATGCAAGTGCACATACATGGGCATGCTCGATAGGCCTTTCAAGACCATGGCTAAAAACACCAAATATTATAGGGAACAAGGGTAACATCTTACTACAAGGAATGCAACTATATCACTATTAAATAGAACTACTACATTATCAACAGTGCCAAGATGCAAAATCAAGATGATCAAACCCATCCCATCCTACAAAACCATGGAAAACCATAACACAAGAATGCATCAAGCTTTGTATCAACAATCTTTCGCAACATAAATTCTCTTACCTCATGACCTAAAGGGTGGATGTTGTGTAGTAAATCTATCTTTTTTGTCCTCCACGAACTTAATTGTGGTTCTATCCCTCACATCGCCTCCTGTCTTTCTCTGAGAAATGGTACCAAGAATATGATCCGTATGCCCTTTCTATCAAAGGGGATCATCACTATTACCATCCCAAAAAAGGAATATCAAGTAAATATTAAAGAAAGCAACAAAGAGAGTCGAAGAAAGCAATTGAGTTAGAGAAGTCTTCATGCTAGAGAATTGTACACATGGGTACACCTTCCAGCGATTGCCCTTGTACGTCACCTACATAATTCACTATGGGCATCACAATTGTTTCACTTCTCACATCTCATGATACCCATATACACACATGCACCTGCAATTAATCTCGTCAACACCAAGCCTCCATGTACATTTCTAGATGGGAGGACCATGGTGGTGCAAGCTTGGCCCATGGTACGACCCATCGCCTCAAGAACCCCTAACCTGGGCAAGGACCTCCAACGAACCTTCTTACATGTATCCTTTGCTTTGACTCCAATTCAACACCAACAAAACCCCACCCTTGGCCAATATATTCGCAATGAAGAAGCGCAATCTCTAAGCATCACGTTATGTCACCATTTGGCCACCCAAATGGTTCACTCTTGCTTTCACACTATGTACATATTGGATTGGTGTCCATGGCTTATGGAATGTGCCTATGCATGTGATTGACACGTGTCATGCTGTATAGTTGGATATGATATTCCGCTGGGACTTGATGTTATCATGCCCGGAATATCTGGAGGACTTGGCTTTCCGCTGGGACTTGTGCCTTTGTGTACATGCCCGGAAATGCCTGGAGGACTTGGCTTTCTGCTGGGACTTGTGCCTTTGTGTACATGCCCGGAAACACCTAGAGGATTGGCTTTCCACTGGGTCTGGTATCGCATATACTTGCTTGGAAACGCCTGGTCTTATATGGTTTCATGAACGGAAATTGCTCATGCCACTGCTGCATTGCATAGTATCTTTATGTGCTTGCCTGCAAATGAAATTGCATGCTGTTTTCATGCCTGCATGACCTATGTGTAGTTCCGGGCTAGGGGACGCCCGCCCGTGATCCGTGCGTGTGAAACTGTCTGCTGACATGGTTGTGTGGCATGTGAACAGGTGGTAAGTATTACCCAATCTAGGCTCAAATAGCCCTTAGGACTTAGCCAATATTTATAAGTGAGTGCGTTCTCATTTCATTAAAGTTTGGGTGCCCAAAAGTCACTTATAAATTATGACCGCTTCCAAGTTCACACTCACTGAAGTCCCGAGGTGGACAAGACTCAATGTCCAGGACCTAATCCTCCCCTTTTACTCATAAATGGGCATCTCCCCATGTCCCTTCACCTGATTGGACCCCAATTCACTTACTTATTAAGAGAAATTCGTGTTTTCTCTTCATAAGGATTTTTGGAGGTTGAAAACTCTGTTTTTCCACCATTTCCAAGCTCTCCATAGCCATACCCAACTTGCTAGGGTGTTTTCCAAGCTTCCAAGAGTGTTTCCAAGTGCTAATCACTCTCCTACTCACTCCCAATGTGACTGAAATTCAGCAAAACAGCTCTCATTTTTGCTGTAATTTCTAGTCTTTTTGCTGAAAAACCCTAATTTCAGCCTTCCTTTCTCAAGTTGAACCATAGGGGAAGCTTTCCCAGGGTTCCCTTCATCCTCTTGAAGACTTTTGTCGCGAAGGATTGCGACAAATCAAAGATATCAACACTTCTAAAGCTTCCAACGTGAAGGCTTCCGCTTGCAACAACTTCTATGAAGACTGGTAAGCTAATTGGACAATGTGTTGTCATTACTTACTCAGTAGAAGGGCAGGACTCCTTGTTTAGCCGCCCTGTGTAGTATTTCTCTTGTCCTATGTGCTCTTGAAGATGTTGCTACCTTGCTTGGTAGAACATAGAGCCAATGGTAGAGAATATGGGCACTGAAGTCGGGCCGGGCATCAAGGCAGCTCCTTGGTGATCTACATCGACATACCATTGTTTTCCAAATGCTGAATTTCATATGCATTGGCATGGAGGATTTGGCAATGGATGCCCGTGAAGCTATGTATTGAATTTCTCCAATAGTAATACAATTTACTCAAGGGAGGGGTCGGCCGTTCCGGCTCATTGTGTGTCTCTTGTCAATTCAACAATTTACTTCTTGTATTTGAGCAAGTGTCCTTCAAATCTTAGTGTATTTAAGTGTATTGATTAGCATTGTGTTCAACCAAGTTACATTGGTATCAGAGCATACGGTTCTCTATCACTTCTATCATGAGAGACGATCACCCCGTGAACACTAGCTATCTCTACACTTAGAACATTATGGACAGCCATACAATGAATGTTGGAGATGCTAATACAAGAGGCAAGGAAAATGAAATGCATGCCTCCAATGCTTTACAGGATGAGCAAACTCATGTGCTGCACAATAGGGAACATGAATATGTGGGACAGCCGTCCTGTGGTGGCAAAGAAAAGATGCAAGAAGAAGAGTCCATAGTCTTGAGGGCTGAACTTACTCATATGCAGGCTCTTCTCTGGAGAACAACAAGAAGAATTGAATCTCTATCGCCGCGAGGATCCATTGGTACATGATCGTTTGAAGGCCAAGAAAGCTGAATCTTATATGGATCATGCAATGGCCATGATTGCTCAAGAGTTGCACATGCAACCGAGGGATGCAGCACGTGCATACTTGGCTCGTACCGAGGATGCCTATGCAGAAAAGGCAACCATCCCACATGTCTTGGAATCCCCACAAGTGCCCGAACAAGAACTTATGTCTAATAGGATGAATCTCCATGCTATGGGAGAGGAACAATCAGTGACTTCACGCCATGCAAGAATATCTCATGTAGCCCGTGAAGGATACAATGTTTATGGCAGTGGTCAAAATGTATGTCAAATGCCATTGCCGACTGAAAACATACATGCACAACACATGCAACATGGGCTGCAATTTTCTGTTTTGGTGCGCAGGTATTCCACGTATCTCTCATGCCACTCATGCCTTCCAACCAGTGTGCTCGTGAGGGAGAAGTTATGGCTGAAAATGTATCAATGCATGTTGAGGGGCCAGCCATGCCTCATGCTTACAGGGCACATGTATCTATGCCCTTATGCATCACCTTTTGCTCCAAAAATGATGCCAGTCACACAGGGGCTGTCCCAATGGACAAACATGGGGGAAAACATGTTGAGATGCACACACATGCATCAAAGTCTCGTGACTTCAAAGCTAGAGACAAATCTGTGAAGTTTGACACATATCATGGGGAATATGATGCATCAAAGGCACTTGCTTTTATTTCCCAGTTTGATATTGCTTTCAGTGATAAGGATTTCACTCAGAAATCCATGATCCGGCATGTAAGCATGTTCATGAAAGGCACTGCTGCCCATTGGTGGCTCACGGAGAAGCTCTCACCGAATCCTGTTAGATCATGGGAAGAGTTCAAGGGGAGGTTCTATGCTCAATTCTTGCCTCCCAATGCATTGAATGAGATAACAATGAAGTGGGATTGGGTAAAGCAAAATGAGGGGGAATCGGTAAATGCATAAATGAAGAGCCCAGAGCTGAGGATGGTCATTTTCATTAGATTGCATGCAAAAACCAACGCAGTGGTGGAGAGAGTTAATGAGTGCGCTGGTGGAGAGAGCCATGTAGTGACACGTGTCCAGCTGTGCACAATGGGAAAGACCACCGCGGTGGTCTTTTCCAGCAAAGAGCAAGACCAGTGAGGTGCGCGGGGGCTGCATAGTGACACATGTCGAGTTCTGTGGTGTTGAGAACCAGGAGTTTTGGCAGATTGCACTGGCGTGATGACATTGACTGGTGACAAGGACTGTAAAATGCGCACGGAGTAAATGCACGTGGTGATGCATGTCGAGGTCAGCAGTGTTCAGGGCAGAGTCATTAATATGCTAGTATGCCGGAAAAAAACCCGACGAGAGCGTCAGCCCGCTCTGAATCCAAAATCTCACCCCCCTCCCGGCGCGTCACGCTGCGGCCCCAAAAATAGTTGCTACACCCGATCATGCATTGACCTATGATGCACGACCTCCAAATCCGAAGTGCAACAATCAATATCGCTCCATTTGTATTCGCCACACTTCTCTTTGTTGTTGGTTCACTACTCGCTTATCGTGTCCATTTTGACTGGCATCTATTCGGGCTTTCTCCTCCTTTGTATGTCTCCTTACTAGAGACCTCCTATTCTTAAGTATGTCTTTGATTTTGTGTCGTGCCCATCTACGGTTAAACCTTTGGTCCCTTTGCTGCTTAAAATGTATAAAAGCAGTCTTTATAGTGTGCAAAAACTACTTGGTGCAAGTAGTTTACCACCTCCTTCCCCACGAGAGTCATCAACTATGCCACCCACATCTGTGGTATCATAATATGATATATCACCATGATGTGGTGGTGACTCTGAAGAACTATCCCCACCCCCAAAGCATTGCCCTAGGCATCCTCTATCTCCTCTACCTCCACTCTCAATGCTAGTGCAGCGTGAGGTATGACTACCACTATCTCCCATGACTACCCTCCCTACGATGATGACGACTCCCACTCTCATGAGAGCCATGATAACTGTGAGGTGTCACATCTCTTGAAAGTGGAGGTGTAGCAGATGCTATAGCACTAACTGGGGCTTACGAATGAGGGGTGAATGTAAAGGCAGGTGAAGTGTCTAGCAAGGGTAAAGTGCCTGGCAAGGGACTCTATTGGACCTGATGGTAAAGGGGTGCCTGCTACATAGGCTGCCAACTGCTCGGGGGTGGGAGTATAGCCAAAGATACCCTTTACCTCCCTAGCAAACCATCATTGAGACTCGATGAGAGCCTCAACCTATCCGTTTGTGTGGGACAAGAGCCATGAATATTTAATGCATCTGTCCATGAATTGTGAAATCAATAAGAAATTTCTTAACATCTTGCATGATTGCTATCCCCTTCTCATGGAAAGAGATACTTCTTGGTGAATGTAGGCATATGGATCCTATTCTATGGAATAACATTGGGAGTAGTCTTCTCTGCCATATTTGGAAAGATAGGAATTCTAGTGTCTTTGGGAAAGGGTGTACTAGTCACATTTATGCCTTTGTGACTAACCTAGAGCTATTGGCTCTATAGGCTAAAATGCCTATTAAAGAAGCTCGTGAGATGAAGATTCCAACATCCACTCGATGATAAAGAAATACAAATGGTAGGAGTGGTAGGTTAAGCTGTCACAAATTTATGCCTCCACAAGGCTCATTTGTAACACGCGGAAGCTCTGGGAGTCTTCTTTCAGCCCTAAACACTCTTGGAAACCATCTAATGCAAAACGCAGATATAGAGAGAGAGTAGAGAAAGAGAGAAGTGCTGGAAATTCAGTATATTCTATGGTACAAAAAGGTACCTAAATCTGCAGCCATGGGCTGCCTTACATAAAAGGTGGTAACACACCAAAAATCTGTCCCCTATGGGACCCCTAAAGATCCAAACCCCTAGAGGGAGTGAATGAGTTCATAAATGCAATAAATGCGTTTTAATACAGCTGACTAGTTTTTCCTTCTAGCCGACTGGTCCTCCTTTTTGCGCTTGCCGTTGCCCCTGTCCTCTGGTTCACAGCAGCCGACCACCTCAGTGAGCAGCCGCCCCGACAGCCTTGTGTGTAGCCAGCAACCCTTTTTCCTGCACCCGACAGCCATCTGACCTTCAGCTTGCTCTCCACGCCTGTCTCCAGTCTACACTGCCTAAAGTGCTCTGTGCTCCATCATCCTGGTTCTACCTGGTTCATACTCTTTATCTGGCTGCCTCTTCCGGATTTAGCCCTGAGAATTTCCATGGCATCTATGATGCACATGACATCCCCCTCTGCTAAACTTGATGACGGGATTCCAACCTGCTCTTGGATGACTGTCATCATCCCAATCCTGTCCCGAAGTCCCTCTGTCATCATCATCCATCCCTGGTAAACTTTTTTCTCTGAAAACCCAGCCTGTTCTCCAAACCACTGTGTCTCTGACGAAGATCTATGCATCTGTTTTCCTCTAGTCCACAATCTGTTCCTGCCCTGACTCTCGTCTTGGTCTTTTTTCCTGAGAAATGAGTCTGGCACTCTCACATCACCCTTGGAGGATAAACCTCCCTTGGGACCGTTGCCTGAGAACCTATCTGGCTCACGGAACTGCCATCCCCATCTGGCACTGTGGAACACCACCAACAAACCTCCTGGGAGTTCTTCCCGATTCTGTGCTCCTTGCCTTGGGCTTCGTATCCGTGTACTTTCCTCTACCTTGGACCTGTACACCATCATCTGGGACTAATTCAGTGTTTAGCTTTGCTGAGCCTGATGCTCTGATACCAATGTAACACGCGAAAGCTCTGGGAGTCTTCTTTCAGCCCTAAGCACTCTTGGAACCATCTGATGCAAAACTCAGATATAGAGAGAGAGTAGAGAAAGAGAGAAGTGCTGAAAATTCAGTATATTCTATGGTACAAAAAGGTACCTAAATCTACAGCCATGGGCTGCCTTACATAAAAGGTGGTAACACACCAAAAATCTGTCCCCTATGGGACCCCTAAAGATCCAAACCCCTAGAGGGAGTGAATGAGTTCAATGATGAGCACACTAGCTTTTTATATGTGTCTTAGACACTTGGTATGACGGCCAGCCATAAATGCAATAAATGTGTTTTAATACAGCCGACTGGTTTTTCCTTCTAGCCGACTGGTCCTCCTTTTTGCGCTTGCTGCTGCCCCTGTCCTCTGGTTCAGCTGACAGCCTTGTGTGTAGCCAGCAACCCTTTTCCTTGCAGAGCAGCCGACAGCCATCTGACCTTCAGCTTGCTCTCCTCGCCTGTCTCCAGTCTACACTGCCTAAAGTGCTCTGTGCTCAATCATCTTGGTTCTACCCGGTTCATACTCTTTATCTGGTTGCCTCTTCTGGATTTAGCCCTGAGAATGTCCATGGCATCTATGATGCACATGACATCATTATGGTGGAGAATATCTTGGAAAGAGCTACTAAGATCCCACCACTAATGTTGATGGACATTTGCACGAATATAGTTTTTTAGGCATACATGTTTAATGTCACATTTGAGAATATTGTTGCTAACTGTAGGGGGAGGCACACTTGAGAAGGGAGTAGCCAGGTATATAGAGGTAAACTTGGGAAGGCTTGCATCATAGTGCTTGGACGATGGTTGGTATAACCCTTATTATAGCTAGACCAATAAATAAATTATTAAAAAAATGAGATTCATTTGTTTAGTTCAGAGTTTTCAAAACCCAACAACTTACCTGTCTTTCACTATCTCATCCACTAGATGGATTAGAAGATGAACCTGGATATCAAAAAAGGAGGTTGGAAATTCCTTTTCCATTAAACAAAGAAGCTCTATACATTCACGCTTCTTTTGTGGTATTGACCCTTTGGCAATCTCTTTAGATGTAATCCATCTATCAGTAAAAGAAAGAAGATATTGGAGATGTTTTTGAATTAAGAAGATATCAAATAAAATTTTATACTAAAAATTAATGACCAATAAATACCTTGCAAGCGATCCAAGGCGATATATTACATCTCGGGCTCCTCTTGTAGTACATTCATCAATAACAAGGGGTAGAACATGCTGCATACATGATTAATCCGATCAACAAAACATGCAAGAAAATAAATACTTACAAAGATCTAGATAGATTTACCTTCACAAAATTTTGCCAATCATGTGTTTTTAAACCAGACAAGCTCTCTTGTCATCTAGAGTGAACATGTTTCGACAAGATGCTCCATATCCTGTAGGCGTATGAATCGACTCAATCTTCCTGTTGATAGTCTCCAGCTCTTCTGTCTTGAGCACCCATGGGGCAGGCTCGTAGGTTGTCTCACGTCGAGTTTCATATCATAAAGTGGCCATAGATTGGGCTTTGAGTGTTGATCCTGTAAGTCATTTCTTGCTGCCGCTGTGTCTTTCAAGCCAACGAGGTGTTGCCATAACGAATGACCAACGTTCTTGAATATGTGCATAGGATCAAGAAGATGACATATCCTCAAATCCTTCCAATATTCCAAAGTATACCAAATCAAAGGACTTTGAGCTAGAGCACGTTTTCCTCTCACTCGCTTCTTTACAGCGTCTCATCATCGCCGCTTATGATCTCCGACTCCGGATCGATAGCGGGTCCAACAGTCCACTTTAGATACCAATCCTTCGGTGTCATTGGTATTGGACATCTCCCTTCTTCTACCTTTCCATTAAAATGTATGGTTTGCCTTCTGTCTCATAGATAATGATCTTCAGATAAAAATCGTCTATGTCGAAGATATATATTTTTGTTAAGGTTTTTGCTATAAGTCGATCTCAACCAATCACCACAAATTGGACAAGCTTTATAACCCTTATTAGTACATATACCTGCATGGAAAACATAACAAAGATGATTAGTGCAATGAACATCGTACAAACCTATGAGACAATATATATATTTAAACCATTTACCTGAGCAAAACCCATATCTTGCAAAGTCGTGGATAGTCCATGCTAAAATTCCACGAACAATGAACTGTCTTTTGACCGATGCTTCTGGACATATCCATGACATCAATCCCTCTCCACAAATCTTGAAGATCGTCGATGAGAGGGGCCAAATAAACATTCAGATCTTTAACTTGTAATTTTCTCGGAATTAAGAGTGAGAGCATTAAATGCTCTTTCTTAATGCTGAGACACGGGGGTAGATTATAGTTAATAACTACCACTGGCCATGTAGACCATTTACTTGATCTCATTGAAAATGGATTCATGCCATCTAATGCTACACCCATCTTTAAATTGCGTGGTTCTTTTGCAAAATCTGGCCATCGCAAATCAATATGCTCAAATGCAGGACTATCTACTGGAATTCGCATTACTCCATCTTTGCTCTTGATCTTTACTCTTGTGCTCCTCTCCCCATGTCATAAGCTTAGCTAATTCGGGGCTTTGGAACATATGTTTTATACGTGGAACCACGGGAAAATGTCTCAATACCTTTCTAGGGACCTTATCTTTCTCCTCTTTATATAACAAGGCGTTTGACATTTTGGACACGTCACACCGTCCTCGTACTGACCTCTATATAAAATACAATCGTTGGGACATGCATGTATAGAAGAATAGTCAAGTCCAAGACTACTTATCATCTTCTTCACCTCATCATGTGATGCAAGAAGGGAATTGCTTGTCGGCAAGAACTTCTGAGAGAGTAGCCTGCAAGTTCATTAAAAATATGATCAATAAGAAGCAACCATGTTTAGAATGTAACAAAAAAATATGTTAGATTGTTACATACTTCAAAAGTGCTGAAATGGATAGATTACTCCATCCAAAACGGTTTTGAAGATTAAGAATAAGTAAGCTTGCACACTTAGTCATGTCAGTTGGCTTCCTGTGTAGATATGCTTTATAGCTTCTTCTCGAAGATACTTCTCGTTGTTATTAGGAATATCGCTCGCACTATTATTTTGATACCAATCCTCAATAAAATCAGACATGCCATCGTCGTTATCAAAGATATCATCACGCCCATTAAAGTCCTGAGAATATTGTTTCTTTAGTCTTCCATACGCATTAGGATCACTCCTGCGTAGGATCCTCATGCACTCTATTGACATGTGAGATACGTCATGTGAACGTTGATTTGTGATATTGTCGATGTCATAATCCAGAATCTACATATTTGAAGCCAAAGAAAGTTGTATCAATAGCATGCTTCTATATTAAAGAAAAGAGAGATGTGCATAAAATTCAATAATTATCACAGATACAAAATAGTTAGAGACAATAAAATACGATTATCAAATTAAATTAGAGATAGTAGAGAACGTGGTACAAATTAAAGTGTAGAATTAGGGTACAAGAGGTCAAAATAACATTAGGAATTGTATACAATGAAGCTCTCAACCCTCATCTGTTATTAAGGGTGCTCGTGGAGGTCTACACCATCCATAATTAATCAGTAATTCATCACCAGCACGTAATGATCTAATAGCATTGACAACTATGTATCTTTCTACATCCCTACTCATATGTCCTGGTTCATGACTATTCTCACACTCCACAAATGTGCAATTGGTTCTTGAACTCATCCCTCAACTACTATTGATTAAACTTGCTATGTTTCCTTGAGAGTAAGGTCTTCCGTCAACATAGAGTCTTTGTCCTTCTGCATGTGTAATCCCTCCTCTATCAGAAAGAGAGGCTGCATTGAGACATAACCCATAAGTACTCATGCTCTGAATGTAGCAAGTAAGCTGATGCCATGGACCCCATCTATATATAGGTCCACAAAAAGACATAAGGGTGACCTCTAAACGAGGGGGCACATGCAAATCCTGTGCAATAAAGAGGCCTCGTCCTGCTCCACTGATGGTAGACGGAGCAATCATGTAGCGATTGCCCCAAAAGCTAAAAACCACTCCATCTAAAGGAAGTGATCCTCTCTGCCATCCTCCGTATCGTCTTCGATCATACGTCTGTACTAGAGAATGCAAACGTATAGGCGCAATGGATGATCTCCACCCGTCTCAGCCTCCAAAGCAGGAGGTAGAGGATGTCGAGAAACCTTGAGCTGCAAGACAAATGACCTGTCCGTGCCGTGTGTGCGAGGGACATGTGCACCACTGATAGTGAAGTCATCCTCGTTCATCAAGTGTGTGCGAGGGACATGTGCACCACTGATAGTGAAGTCATCCTTGTTCATCAAGTGAATACACCTACATATATAATATGGTTGCATTATATATGAGCCTTTGATTTATAAAATAACCAATAATAAAACTAAGAGAGAACAGTCACATACCATAGGTCGATGTCGCTCCTCAGGTGGTGGTGCTCGCTCAAAAGTACCATGAGTCATCTCATGTGAAAAGCACTCCCGTCGTGGCCTCCAATATGTGCCACGACAACGAGCGCACTAGTATATATCAAACTCATCGTAGTAGAAATCATCGTAAACAGGTTCATGTGCAGTATTGGAACTCTGTGCACCCCAACCACCACCAGTAGGAGGTGGCGGTGTACCCTCTGATTGGTCCGAATCTGATTTTCAAGTACCATAAAAACATGAGTCATTTATCAAATGATCGAAGTTAAAAAATCAATAAAAGAAACAAAACATTGAAATCTAACAAGTTCTATGGTATATTCTAACGCTTATTGTAATATGAAAAATAAATAGACGCTACTGTATGGTGGAGACAAACAAGAGGAGGGCTGATATGTGCATGGAGACATAGAATTAATATGAACTTTGCTAGATTGATTCTAACTATTCTCTAATCTATGTTATTTTGTTTAATCAAACTTACATAGACGGCAGCACGAACGAGACTGCAAGCTGGTCACACATCTAGACTAGGCCGGATGGGACGAGATGGATTTGTGGCCACATTTGTGAGTATAGACCGTTCAAAATTTAACTTTCAAAGGTAATATTATTGAATGAAGAAATCAATGTCTTTGGTTCTGTCTTGATGCAGACCAAAGACTATGGTCCTGCACCTACGGTGCAGGAGATGGAGTACGCCACATACTACGGCTACCGCGCTTTGCAGGCGACACTTGCTGACAGGCCAAATCCACTTGTGGGTATCACTGTTTTGTTTTGTAGTTTATTTTCATGTTAACTGTAATATGTTCTTATTTGATTTCACTAACTAATGTAGGAGCAATATGGTGAGGATGACATGACAGAGGTGGCTCGACAGGAGGCCGAGAGGCTGAGAGGAGCGGCGGCGTGATCGCGGGTGGGGGCACGGGTGGTGGCACTGGTGATGGTGGTGTTGCGGGTGGGGGCATGGGTGGTGGCAGTGGTGATGGTGATGGTGATCACGAGTCCGATACTAGTGACTCGTATACTGATGGCTCATGTAGTGACTAGACACATGTACATATATTTGTTGATGATATATATTGACGTATGTTCGTTGCATCACTGAATTTATCTATTGTCAAACAATTAATTATTTGTCGGTAAGTTAATTAGCCTAAGTATCTGCGAGAACGTTATTTATTTATCTTTACATTTAAGAAAAAAACAAACCCTAAACAAGGAAAGAGGCGAGGCCACATTGTAACACATCAAAAAGAAGCAAAAGATTGGCAAGCATCAACAATTTCTCAAAAGCTCTTGGAAAGTTAGATAGAGACAAATCAGAATCTTTATCTCGCAGTTCCAGTTGACTGTTTTTCTATGTTAGGCTCTAATATTAACAAGCTTTTGAGTTTCATAATTTTTACGGAGGTCCCAGATTCTACACTACTACGTATCAACTCAAGCTAGCTTTCAAGCTTAAAGATCTGAACTATGAAGTTTCAAAGCACGTGATTTCAAAGTATCAAGCTCAACATAAGCTATTACGATTACAATACCATGTACCAATTTATGTACCATGTACCATGTACCATGTACCAATTGCAAGTACGAGGTTTCAACATGATACCAAATCAAGTACCAAGTACCAAGTACCAAGTACCAAATCTAACCCTCTCTCCTTGTTGATACCCACCACGGGGCTTCAAGCTCTACCTACCGGCTATCACCTGGCAGCAGCTATATAGCTATGGAGTTTAATGGCCCTCCTTATATACAGGAAAGCATGCATGTAGGCCGACCAGCCAGACAGTCATGTGGAGAGGAAAAATGTGACAGGGAAAAAGTGTGTGCATATGTGGTACAATGGGTAGTGCCCAGGACTGTAACTCTAATAGGAAATAGTACTGCTTGAGTCTAGAAGGGCTTCATGAGAACTAGACGCTATTTGAAGAGGCAACAAACTCTGGAGCTCATGGTAGGCTACCTTCAAAATTTCCAAGGGGGTCCCTCCCCTCACGAGCTCCTAATAACGAAGAGAGAGAGTGTGCACTGTGTGTGTGTGTATGATATATATATATATATATATATATATATATATAATATGTCTATATGTGTGTCGGGGTGGATAGTTTTTCATTTATAATATTCTAGGCTTTCATCCAATAATTATAATGATTATCCAAGCCCTAGGTGCAAAAAAATCTTGCAAACAAATATCCCCCACACCTTGTGAGTCCAATCATTTGATTCCAAAAAGTTCTCATGATACATTCCTTATTACTCCATTGTAGTCTTATGACTACAAATATATCAATTTTCTAAATGGAATAAAGTCCATTAATGTCAACTCTTTACTTCCAACTATTCAATTTTTTGTATATATGTAAGGATTTTATGTTGAAAGACTATTTGAATTGTTTTTCCAAAAAGAGAAGAATGTGCAACATCGACTAAAATTAAGAATCTCTACAATCATAGAAAGCATGGGTATAACCAAATGTGTGGCTATAAAATGCTTCTCTAAATGTGTGAAATTTTTAATTTCAAGTGTGGCCTTTTAAAATGTAAGGAATAACTTAACCTCCCCAATATTAGAAGGTCTTGATAATAAGAAAAGCTATATGCACATTCATCATCAGCCACAATGTCTTATAAAATAACATGCTAACATTTCTAAACTCCAAGGATATACCACCTCCAAAACATCTAGTTTTTTTTAGTGCAAGGATCCAAATCCACATTAAGAAGAAAAGTATGGATTTTATAACCCACATTGAAAGGCATTATCCTTGGGAGGGGATGGATCCTGGCCATGGATTGCATCATCATTTGGGGAAGGACCGCAACGTTCGAGCTTCCATTTGAAATGGTTATTGTAGCCCTAGTGGATGGGGGCACCCCAAATTTTTCAACATTCCAAGCCTCATCCTTCACTTACGAGCGACCCCCTCAGGTAACCTCGTAACACTACACAACACTCTCACCTCACAGGCGAAGACGAAGACCAACACCCAAACCTCAACCTCAGCAACCATTGAGGGAGGACACCAAGAACAAGGAATCGGTACCCAAGAGTACCATGGCTAGCCAAGGAAAGTATGACACCCATGCAAGAACCTAGGAGCCACCATTTGGCCTGAAGCCCACCAACGATGAGCAAAGATCCATGAAGCGGGAGCCTCATGCAACGATGTTCTACCCAACCTCGAGACTCGTTGGATCCCCATCAAGCTACTATGAAGGAAACGCGCCCGCCTAAGTCCGAAAACCCTTGCCAACCTCATCACCCTCTGTGAGTAAGGTACACACCTCAAGGTCGCTGTTGTAATCCATCGTTGCCGTCCGTAGAGAGACCACCACCCTACGATCCTCAACCTTAACAATGCCATGCAATCCCTCTCCACATAGAATACTCTCGACCTTTCGATCTACACCATTTTTTAACTCCAATGTACATGGCTACCTCAGCCTTAACACACTGGATCTATTGTGTCTTGGCTATCTCGACTTCTAGCAAGATGGAAAGTCTTTAACTAGCCCATTGTTGACATTGTGTCCATAAGTGTGTCAACAAAGAGAGTGGGAGTGGTAGACTGCAAGAACTAGAGAGTGGAAAATGCATTTAACAACAACTTGATGCTAAGATGCGAGACAAGATACTATTGCACTTAAACAATACCTAACATTGGAGAAACTTACTATGGTTGAAAGGGAAGTTCCATTCCACAGTGCACATACATAGGCATGCTCGACAAGCCTTTCAAGACCATGGCTAAAAACACCAAATATTATAGGGAACAAGGGTAACATCTTACTACAAGGAATGCAACTATATTGCTATTAAATAGAACTTTTACAATATCAACAGTGCCAAGATGCAAAATCAAGATGATTAAACCCATCCCATCCTACAAAACCATGGAAAACCATACACAATAATGCATCAAAGCTTTGTATCAACAATCTCTAGCAGCACAAACTCTCTTACCTGATAACCTAAAGGGTGGATGTTGTGTAGTAAATCTATCTTTTTTGTCCTCCACAAACTTAATTGTGGTTCTATATCTTTCTATGAGAAATGGTATCAAGAATATGATCCTTATGCCCTTTCTATCAAAGGGGATCATCAATATTACCATCCCAGAAAAGGAACATCAAGTAAATATTAAAGAAAGCAGCAAAGAGAGTCGAAAAAAGCAATTGAGTTAGAGGTCTTCATGCTGGAGAACTGTACACATAGGTACACCTTCCACCGATTTCCCATGCATGTCACCTACATAATTCACTATGGGCATCATAATTTTTTCACTTCTCACATCTCACAATACCCATACACACATGGACCTCCAATTAATCTCATCAACACTAAGCCTCCATGTACATTTCTAGATGGGA
Organism: Cibotium barometz; assembly: GCF_041138505.1. Classification (NCBI taxonomy): domain Eukaryota; kingdom Viridiplantae; phylum Streptophyta; class Polypodiopsida; order Cyatheales; family Cibotiaceae; genus Cibotium; species Cibotium barometz. The sequence continues at coordinate 51,642,009 of NC_141055.1, forward strand.
GGACCATGGTGGCGTAAGCGTGGCCCATGGTACCACCCATCGCCTTGAGAACCCCTAACCTGGCAAGTACCTCCAATGAACACTCCTACATGTATCCTTTGCTTTGACTCCAATTAAATACCAAAAAAACCTCGCCCTAAGACATCCTGGATTACCATCTACCCAACCCAATCATTCCTAGCACTCATTTTGCTAATCACAAGGTGCAGACCACTTCTACCAACTACCTCATGATAAAGGGTCCACAACCCTTCCACAACCAGCATAGGCTTGGCATAATGCACCTCTACATCACCTATCCCTTTCCATGTCGCCTTGACAAGATGCCTACCATCTTGGCTGCCCAAAGAATCCCATCGCTTTGCCCTGCATTTGGTTACAAATCCGTCCTAAATGATACTACTTAACCTCCAACAGTTGCCAACTCCATAGCGTATCCTGAACCATCCACACAATCCACTTCCCAACAATAGCTTCCATCACTGACTTGGGTGACGGACACAAAGATGTGCTAGCAATTAGCAAGGGAAATATGTTAACCACTCTCTCACCCGACCTACCATCTTACCCGCTCTGAAAGAAAACTTAACTTTTGCAAGATGACGGTGGAACATATAAAGCAACCTAACCATACGCTTAATGATAAATAGGAAAAGTCTACGGACTCTATGTCAATAGTTGCTTAAGACTAGTAATAGAGACCGAACCTATTTAAGTTTGACTGACCTAGTGTGAAAACTAGTCATTTGTATATAAGTCATTTTTGACAATAAGCAATACACAATCATTTCCTTACAATAGTTTTCTTATGAGCTCTTATTCTTCCCTCATCTTTCTTGCTTGCATGCTAGATACTATTGAATCTTGCTTGCTTGGTGGATGCGTACTAGATAGGTATTATTATAGGTTTTCATAGTGTATTAGCTTCTTCTTCTTTGCCTGACTTTTGTGAATGCTTCCATCTAGGCATTGAGAGCTCTTCCTTGACCCTTTCGATAAGGAGCATTTCGATATGACAATAGCCAGACGAGCTGGTGCACCACAATGGAAAGTTGTACTTATAACTCGAAGGCAAGACCAAACGACACATGCTTCAACAAGGCTAAGTTAAGCTCTAGACTTAAACAACCCTTCTCCAATTTCTTCCCCGTTTTTTCTTTTCTTTTTTAAGTTATGTCCTCAAGTGTACTTTGTATTATCATATACACAATCCCTCCTCAAGGGTGGGCAACTAGCTTAGCATCCTCACTCAAAAATCAAATCCAAGAGAGCACCTTCAATAGCACTCCAAGCCGACATCCCTCTAGTAGAGCTTTTGCTCTTTAATTATAGTAGAGCTTTATTTTTTAATGTAATTGTAGCAATTGCAACACTTAAATTGGCTTAATGGTTCTCTAAAAGAGAAAGAAAGAAATAACATTGATGAGTTTCAAATGATTTACCATGGTAAGGCTTCACAAGATTATTGAGGGATCAAAAATTATGAGCATAAAACAAAGATATTTCTTGATTTTTGAGAGACAGAGAGACAGAGAGACAGAGAGAAAGAGAGTGTGTCCTTGTATGCTGCTAAAATGACATGAATCAACTTCAAGATTCGAAATTCTTTCTTCAAGAAGAAAGCATCCCAAAAATTAGGCCAGTGTTAACTGAGGTGAACAAAAACAAAAGCTTGAAAGAAAAAGATGCAAGCCTACATCAGTTTAAAAGGGAAAATCATAAATGTGAGTAATTACATGCATATAGTAAATTAGCAACTACACTACAACATTCACTACACTACAATTACACTACAACATTCACACGAATTTACAATGCAATAGAGAGCCTCATGGGCCACAAAGTTGCTAAAGCTAGTGACCCATTGCAAGAATTCATGGATTGTACATATAGTAAAGGGGGAACTAGACCTCATGTTTTGAATTAGTGGAAAAATAAACCACGGTGGTGATCCCTTTGTAGCAAGTAAGGACCTAAACTAATCCCCTTTAGTACAAGATGACACCATGTTGGAAACACAGAGATGGCCAACTACTACTATAGAGTTCACACTTTGAAAAATGATGAAATGGAGAGCCTAGGCTATTAGGTGTTTTTTTCTAGGCTCTCATGTGTCCAGGTTCACATCTCTAGACTCATGTCTCCATGCTCACATATCCAAGCTTACTTGTTTAGGTTCTCACATATGCAAGTTTACACCTCTTTTGTATGAACACTTCCATTTTTGTATGAACTTAGCTCATGTATTTCCCTTTTTTATATGAACTCGCCTCATGTACTTCCCTTTTTTGCATGAACTCAACTCATCTTGAGAAATGTGGTGCCAAAGAGCACAAGGAAAATATGGAGTGAGTGTGAGAAGCCACATCACCGAGTGAGAATTATCCACATGCAGGGGAAAAGCTAAGTTGTACTCTCCTCATATAAAAGGACGACATTTCAAGCAATGGAATATATGCACAACATCTCAAGTCTTTTTATGAGTACAAGTTTCCATCTTGTAACCTAACTGAACTTGAGTCTCACTACAAGGGATTGGGCTCATACCCGCGCTCTTAGCCGCTAAAAATGACTTGTGAAAAAAAGTAGCGGGCCCGTGTATCAGCGCGTGTATAATCGCGGCCAGAGACATGCGTGTAAAACCGCGTGTACAGTACCTCTCAGACGCGCGTATACACGGGTGTTTAGCCGCGTTTTTTTTCATAGACGCGTTAATACACGCCAGTATACACGCTTCTTATTATATTAGACGCGGTTATACACGGGTGTATAGCCGCATCCTGTTTACTTCCAATGTCACAGACGCGTTTTTACTTGCGTGTATACACGCGTTTCTTTTATCTAGATGCGCTTATACACGCGTTATTGCCAGTGTATACGCGTTAATACACGCGTAATTTCGAGAGTATCCGCGCAGATACACGCAAGTTTTAGCAGTTTTGACGCGTTTATACACGCGAACAGAGAGCAAAAAAAAAATCCCAGAGAGTGCTATTTGGTGCCTGAATACTGTTCCAGCATTCCAGCACCCAATAGCACTCTCTGGTTTAGGGTTTTTGGTGCATTAGACCATCCCATTAGACCATCCACGAAGAACATATGCACGAGGGAGATTAAGACAAGAACGACATGAATGCATACATTGTCATTACACGATTCAAGACAGCCATGAATGTAATACTATCGATCAATCAATTCAATATTACTATCAAAATTTCATACATGTATACAAGGGAGTCCATATCTCGAAGTAGCCCATGGCTTGAGTTTACAAAAAAATATATACAATCACATCCTAAATATGGAATGTGATACTACAAATCTGAGTACTACTCAGACCCAGATGATGACTCGGTGCTCCCCCCATGCTCAGATGAGCTCGCATCGGTCGGAATGTCCGAGGAGTAGTGCTCACGTCCACCCTCTGCAGCGGCGGCCGGTGGATCATCAGCAGCTTGTGCCTGTTCAAGTAATATATAGTATATAAGTATATATATATATATATATGCAATTCAATAAACCAAAACCATTCGTTACGAATTTTCAAGTACCTGTCGACCGTATGGTCTCATGGCCAACTCAAACTGCGCGTCCGTAATACGTCCCTCGGCTCTGAAGATGGCCCACGTGTCACGTCTGCTATGCCGGCGAGCATACGCAGTATCGTGGGTTGTGGGCTTCCTCCCCGTAACCCGTCGCTGTATCATAATCAACACAATTTGTAAGATTAAAACAATTCATAGAATCAATGAATTAAGTAAACAATCAAATAAAGTGACAGGATACTTACGAACTCTGCCTCCCATGACTCGACGCCGCCAGATCCGAAATGCGAAGATCCAACGGTCTCCATCTGGATCCGTCGTGCCTCCACATGCTGCCTGCTCTTCACGCCACCCTCTGCTCGTTTCTTTGCCTCCTTCCACTCGCGTTTGTGCGCAGTGGCAGGTTTCTCGGCAGGATAGCCACCCGCAGCTACATTTAGTCGGTCATCGTACGCGAGTTTTTTAAGGTGAGATCTTTTATTACTTAAGATCTCCCTTATTCGCGTCCTTCCCCATACATCCGAGAATGTAGCATGTGGGGGATTGGGGTACCGACTGTGTACAGCCTCTATCACCTCCCCAACTAATCGGCTATTTTGATCTTTAAATTTAATAAAACAATTTCTATATGAGTTTGATACTACCCCACGCATGTACTCCATTACCTCCCTCCCCCTCGCATCCATCACTATCCCGCCCCTATCCGTCACATCATAGCAAACCACTCTCTCCATCTCTCTCATCTCCTCCTCTTCCGAACTGTCTCCTCTAACTCTTCTCCCTCTATCTCCTCTCTCACCCCGTGCCCTACTACCTCCCCCACCTCCCCCACCTCCCCCACCAAAGCACCCGCCGCATCCTCCACTCCCACTCTTCCTACTGCTGCGGGTGGAGTCACGACTGGGGGATTGTCTACGTGACGGTGGCTGTGAGCCCTGACGTGACGGTGGCTCTGAGGGAGCACGTGATGGTGGCTGTGAGGGTGTACGTGAGTGTTTCTGGGACGAGGTATGTCTCCTCGGTGGACGTGGAAGAGGAGAAGCTGCATGCCGTCTCGTCGGACTCGGAGGAATAGACGGCACTGGAGTGCCCTGGATACTCGCGGTAGGGGTATAGACACCAGGCAGGGAAGGAGGGGGATGGGCATACATATACTCTGTAAGCTCAACCGGACCAGGTTGGCGCCCAAAGTGATTCATCATCTCCATCAACCAATTGCTATACGCAAATGGATCGGATGAAGAACCTGGAATATCCATAAAGAACCTGCAACAAACATCATCATGTACATCATGGGCTGTCTCTTGACTCACACATTGTCATTACACAAGTCAATTGCTTGCAAACCATGAAATCTGAAACGCCGCAGTTTTTTGTCTGCAGAAACGCGTGTATACACCCGTCAAAAAACGCGTGTATACACCCGGCAAAAAACGCGTGTATATGCGCGTGAAAGAAATCTGCAGACAGGTTACACGCGCTTCTACACGCGTTCGTACACGCGACCTACGAAAAAATTTTCTCGAAAAGACCGACCCCCCGACAAAGACAGAATGTCCTTATAAAAGGACCAGCCATTGTCGCCCCTGTCAGGATGCAGCAACCCAATCGTGTGCAAAAAGACAAACCCAAAGAGCAAAGAGCAAAGTAAACAAATCTGACAAAAGAGACAAGGCACAGGACAAAGTGACTCACCTCTGAAAAAGTGAGTCCTCTCTGCTCCTTCTCTGCTCCCTCCTTCTCCCGTGTGTGTGCTCCTTTCTCTGCTCCCTCCTTGCTGTTGGAAGAGGCGAAAACAGGCAAAAACGCATGCACTGTTGATTTCTAAGTTCAAAATCTATATTTGGGGAAGGCGGGCTATTTTTAGTTTAAATATGCCGCCGCGTTTATGTTCGCGTTTATGAACGCAGGTATATTCGCGTGTAAATGATTTTAGCTGCGTTTATACACGCGTTTTGCAGACATTAGCCGCGTGAATACACGCGTTTTTTAGGAAGCAGCCGCGTTTATACACGCAAGTTTTAGGATATAGCCGCGTGAATACACGCGATTTTGTGCTTTCATTAAAAATATATAATGAGTTTGTGTTTTCTGGTTTGTACACAAGATGTCATCAACCTCTTCAAGCAGTTCTGGGGAAGATGAGACAATGCGTCATCGTAATCGCGATGTGTGGTTGGGACAACGGATCAAATGTATGTGTAATCGATGTCAAGGATGCATTGTACGAGCACGTCGAATTACCTTGAATCACATCTCCATGTATGGAGAATGGAATCAAACAGGTTTAGAGGTGAGTAGATGTAAATTGATGGTATTCAAATGACTCATGGTATCCAAATTAAATTAATAGAGTTGTAACATATAATTTGATAAATTGAAGCAGGATGCAGTACCACACCCTAACATGGTACCCTACGCGCGACGAGAGCACGTAAAGCGTCGACGAGATGATGCTGGAGCTTCGGGATCTATTGTCAGAGATGAGTGGGAAAGGGACGACAATAGCCCTGCACCCCACGAAGTTGTGGAAGAGGAGGTGCTTGATGATATGGTGCGGAATCTTTTTAAGGATGATCCCAAAGGTATGGACGACGATGATATGGAACAAGAGCATCTTTATAAAGCTTCATCGACACCGGTGTTTGAAGGGTGCACATTCTCAGTTTTACGTGCTTCCCTTGAACTACTTAATATACAAACAGTTTATGGATGGAGCAATGCAAGTCTTGACGCATTGTTGAAGTAAGCATTCTAACTTATAAATTTGAATTAGTGATTTAAGGTTTAGGATTTAAGACTAATTATAATTGATGATATTGGATGCAGGCTATTGTCAAACATGCTTCCAAAGGAAAATAGACTGCCCACCTCAAGAGACATAGCGAGGCGCTATGTGACATCTCTTGGAGGACTGGATTATGATAAAATACATGCATGCGTCAATGATTGCATTCTCTTTCGTGGGACGCATAAGGAGGCTCTGACATGTCCCACTTGTGGTGAAGCAAGGTACAGAACAGATATGAAGAGTTTTGATGTACCTCGTAAAGTCTTGCGACACTTTCCTATAATTCCTCGCATCAAACACATGTTCAAGTGCAAATCCATAGCAGAGCTCATGTCATGGCATTCCTCACATCGATCGGATGATGGCATGTGGAGAATTCCCGCAGACACTCCTGCTTGGAAGCATATTGAAGATGAGTGGCCCAGCTTTAAAACAGAGCCCAGAAACTTGAGACTTGGCCTGGGTATGGATGGAGTGAATCCATTTGGTTTCAAAAGCACCGCATACAGCGTGTGGCCAGTTGTGCTGGTGAATTATAACCTTCCACCATCAATGGCGATCAAGAAGGGACATCTTATGTTATCCCTTCTAATTCCAGGGAAACATAAAGTCAAGCATATGGATGTTTATCTTGAACCACTGATTGATGAGTTGGAGGAACTATGGAGAGGTGTTGCGGTGGTGGATGTTTCTAGGCCTCCCTCCTCTCGACACTTCGACTTAAAAGCAGTGTTGATGTGGACAATGCATGACTTTCCAGGATACAGCGATTGTTCTGGTAAGAATTCTAATTACCTCCCTACTCTATTACTATTGGCTATATATATTAATTAGACGGTTTGACTTTATTATTCTAACTTTTATTTATATTTTAACAGGTTTGAAAACATCGGGTAAACATGCATGTCCTGTTTGTGGCCCTTCGTTAGTACATGAGTATGCTGATGGTTTGTGTAAGACTATATTCGATAATCATCATCGATTTCTCCCCTCAGATCATCCTAAATATGTTGCTAGTAAGAGTAACATTCCTCCACAAACACTTCGTGCAAAAGATTGGAAGCGTATTTGGGAGTCTACAACTATTCTTCCTCCAGATGGCATGAACAGGTATAGTGATGTTTTTTCAATCTTGTTTTGTGTAGTCTCTAATTGGATTAAAGGTCACATAGAGCAATCCCTTGTGCAGGTACTCCATTTTTTTCCGGCTGCCATATTGGACCCATCTTAAGATCAACCATCTTCTTGATCCCATGCACATCTTCAAGAATGTGGGATCTGGTATTTGGGAACATATTACTGGTAAACGAGATAATGTTAGCGTACGTGAGGACTTGCGGGTCGCAGGACGTATGCGTCAAGCTTGGCCACGAGAGGTGGGTGGGCACGTTCGTCTTCCGCCTGCACCATGGATTATATCAAAGAAAGAGGAGAAGCAGGTAAAGCAGGCCATCACCACTTTGCGTACTCCCACTGGATGCATGAGATCATTGAAGGGAGCCTTTACAACCACTAAGAAAAGAGGCGTTGAGCAACTATATGGGTTGAAGTCCCACGATTGGCACAAGATGCTTCAAGTAAGTGTTTTCCAAGTCTTGTACGTACGTTGAAATTAAATTTTGTAATGCCATAAACCATAAATGTGCTCTTATGTGCGCAGTTCATACTACCTACTAGCATCGACCATTGTGCGAATAAGAGTTTGAAAAAATGTATTTATAAGATGGGCGAGCTTGTGAGGTATGTAAAACCCATGCTCAGATCACCCTTCATTATACCTTGCAAAATGAACGTGCATGAGGTATAACGTACTATTTATTTATTTTTCAGATATGTTAGTTCCAAAGCAATTGATCCAGCCACGTTGGATGATGCGCGTGTTATGGCAGTGGAGGTGGTTTGTTTGGTAGAGGAGACTTTTCCGCGAACCATTCTCACAAGTCAACTACATCTCATTGTGCATTTAGTGGACGAAATTGCTTTATGTGGTACTGTGCATGCACGTTGGATGTTCTTCCTAGAGCGCTTCATGAAGACCTTAAAAGACTTTGTGAGGCAAAGTGCAAGGCCTGAAGGAAGCATGGCCGAGGGTTGGTTGATACAAGAGTCTCTTGTATATATTTCAGAATTTCTTGGTCAGGTGGACAGCTCTTTGCCACGACTATGGAGCAATGAAGAGGACTTGAGGATGACCTCTATTGTGCCTCAAGGAAAAGGACAGAGTAAAGTAATTGACAGAACATTGATTGATGATCTCAATTTTACTTGTATCCTTAATAGTGATGTGATGAGCAGATGGGTTACAAGATATGAGGATGCAAAGACAAAAAGGCAAGCAGAAAGAGCTCTCTTTCGGAGGCAACATGGCTCTCGGAAGGCGTACCCTAAGCATCTAGCAACACTTCCGAATGATATCCATGTTGATTGGTTGCATGAGGAAATGGAGAGAGCAGAGAGTGACGAGGGGCTGCATATCACGGCGGAAGAATGGGAGTATGCACGAGGATGCATGTCAAAGGTACATAGAACTAATGTTTTGCATTAGTTGTAAGTGATTTGCTTTTAATATTTATTCACATTGCTTACACAAATATTGCTTCTATTTTGGTCCAGTGCACTATGTTCAATGCTATATGGTGTGAAGGCAAGCATTTTCGAACACAAAGAATTGATGAAAAGAGAAATACACAAGATTGCGGTGTCATTAGTAGCTTTGAGGGAGCTAATGGAAAAATGGATGATTATTGTGGCATAATCCAAGATATATTTAGGCTTGACTTTCGTCGCTTCTTTGTGTATGTTTTGGATGTCAAATGGCAAATGAACGTGGTGGAAAAAGGGCCTGATGCAACGATAAAACGCCATGCAAGTGGATATGTAACTATTGACTCTACAAAGTTCTGGCAAACAAAGAAAGATAGGCTCGTATTGCCACAACAATGTGAGCAGGTATGCATTTTTTTACTAATGTGTTTCATGTACATATATATCTAAGCTCGCGTACCCCTTGACTTTTGATATGCTAATTAATTACTGTACTGTGTGTATTTGAGTAGGTTATCTATCTACCAATGGTGCATGACATCAAATGGTGGTACGTCATCCCTATTGCACCACGTTCCAAAGTGATGTATAATACATTCACTGATATGGAGCATATGGAGGATGTAACAAGCCGCAATGAAGATGACGTCGAACATGCCATTGAAGATGTTGTGATCGATGATCAAGAAATAAGAGATGATCGTGATAATGAGGATGAGCATGCCATTTCTCATGATCATGAGAATGACCCTACCATTGAGGATGATGGTGATGTTGATGAGGATGATCAGGACATCGATACCATTATCAATGGAGTACAGAATATCGATAGTGGAATAAATTTAATCGTAGCCTTACCAATTGATCAAATGGATATTGATGTTGATCGTTTGACAAGGATGGATCTTATTGAAGATGAGATCGAACCCTAACCAATCCGTCACTGTATGTTCTAAATTGATGACATTTCTATCATCTCATATGCATGATTTATTTTTGAATATATTTCATTGTTGTAAATGCATGTAGTGGGATTGTGTAATGATGTGTACTGTAATGTACTATGAGATGGTTTAAGGAAAATAGTTTTTAATTTTGTTAAGGAATTCAGTTTTTTTTCAGTTTTTCTCTGCCATGCGTGTATTAATCCGTGTACAGTGGCGTGTATTTTTCCGTGTATAATAGCGAGTATTACCCCGTAAATATTATCGTGTATATATGCGTGTATTACTGCGTGTATATAAACGCGTTTATACACGCGTTAATAAATGCAAATATACACGCGAACTTAAATGCTAAAATACACGCGCCCGATTCTATTCAAATACAAGCGCGACCATACACGCGTTCGTAATTTATCGCGTGTATGAAACGCGTGTATGGCAGCATTGTCTTGTAGTGTCTAAACTTGATTACCACACACTCATCGCAATGAGTCTTGTTCATTTCTATCCACCTTAGATTAGTATCGTCATTAGTGTAAGATTAGATTTTGATTAGATAGAATTAGATAGATGTCTTTTGTTTAGGAGGGCTCGATCCGTGTATTTCAACATGGTATCAGAGTTAGGTCTAGCTCTCCTAGCTTAGTTCTTTAGTACTAGCAACAAGTAGTTAGTGTGTGATTAAAATAGAATTAAGGAATTCTTTCTTCTTCTTACTTCATTAAGGTTTACCATTAGCAAGAGAGAGAGAAGAAGAGAGGGTGAAGCTCTACTCCAAGAAGGCAAGTCAGCATCTTTTGGGTATATGCATTGCCTTCAGCTGTCCTGTATGCACTACGAGGCTTGCAAGGCACACCTGTCAGGTCTGATCTGAACGTGGGCAAAGAAGCACCAGTGAATGGAAGAGATCCCCCTACAGTCATTTTCTCAGGCTGAGAAGAGTTGTTGGTGTTACAGCAGTACCAAATTGATCCCTGGTTTCCCACTAATGTTATGCACTACTACGCAAAGCAATCCATGATTAACAGTGTTGACATGCGCATCACAAAAGGAGACGACGGCCTTGTAGAGTCTTAGCAGCTAGTAGCTTGAAGAGGCATCGTCAGTGAAGCAGCTGTGCTGTAGTGGAGAGAAGATCTCCCACTCATACACCTTCAGAGTGGCCTCAATTGAGCCAAGCAACATCCTCCAGGAGGTGAAGGAAAGCGAGTAACCAGGCAATCACTCGCAGCAGACCAGCAGCAACGAAGATAAGAGAGGCAGGTCGCTACATGCACCCTCACCAAGGGGAAGTTGTAAAAAGAAAGAACGACTTGCAGTTTGCGCAACAACAAGCCAGAAGAAGCAATTTGCACAGAAAAATACACGACCCGCGGCAGCAGCCACCCATAACAGATAAGTTTGAAGATTTTCTTTATTAAAAAATAAATAAAAAAGAAAAAGAAAATAAAAAATCCCTCTAAAGTTTTAACTTTTTTAAGAGATGGTTCACACGCTTTGCAAAGCTAAGATAAAAATGCACTCCTTCATGGGCGCCATCGATGAGAATTTTAAAGTCATCATCATCGACATGTTCAACCTCTTCTCATCGACAAAACTCTTCCATCAAACAATATGGTTAAAAAGTCTCCCGCATCATCATCAACTTAGGCATCATTAAATCCCACCAAAGTTCTTGTATCTAACCATGAGTTGAATGTCATTGTAATCAGCGGCGGCCAAATGAGCACGCTAGTGTGTGTGAAAATCCTCGCGAGACGAGAGTACTCGATAACCAATTCTTAGCTTTATCTATGCTCATTTTTACTGTTCATTTTAGCCCACTACAATTTTTAAGTCTCTTGAGATTAGCCCATTCTCTTTTTGTAGTCTCTTGATTAGCCTTGGGTAGAAGACACACCTTCTTAGGTTTTTCTTCCCAACAAGAGAGCTTAGGTCTTTTATGGGAAAAAATAACTTGCCACGTGTTACGAATAACTATAAGCACTAATAAGAAGTTGGAACGATCATCTACAAGACCTTGGAATTGATTATCTCTTACGAGAGTAGAGTATTAGTCTCAACCTTCATGATTTTTTCAATAGTTAAGCCCACACCAAATACATCGCACACACAACTATGCCTAAAATGGGAAGGGGGATCCACCTTTGTTAAGAAAGATTGCTCTTAAGGCAAAAAAGATGTCTTTTTTTCGTACGATGGTGCATTATCAGAGAGCCCAACTTTTATGCTTTATTAATGTGTCCTTGAGTCTTACTTCAGTAATTCATATTAAATGTTTCAATTTAAATTTCTTATTTTTTGAGAAATTTTTCAAAGAGTGACTACCTTGTGTTTTGTTTACTAGGAAATGATTTCATCTTTAATGCTCAAAACCACTATTGATAAGTTTAACTAATTTCTCTACCAAAACCAAAAATATTGCTTCTATACCCTTTTTCTTCGATTCCTAGGGCAAAACCCTAGTTTTTTGTGATTGGCATAAAATTAGAGCCCAAGAGACTTATATTTCATTGCTTTGAGCCAAGAAATAGCTTAGCAATTGTGATTAGGGATGGAATCCATTCCAAAAAAATGGTTATTGAGCTCCATTAGGTTGAATTAGTGTGGGTTGTCAATTTACGTTCATGTATTCCATATTCTTTCATAATTCATTCATGCATTCTTGGAATTGGTAGAATAGAAGAATGCTAAACCATTTAAAGAAACAATTAAAAAAACACTTAATTAGTACACAACCACTAATTAGGATTATGAACATTATCACATTTAATCAAATCTAAAAATCTCAAAAATCTCAAAACTCAGACCAAACTAGCTCTTGCGTAGTAGTAGGAGATAAGATCCCATAGTCCAATGCAAAGAGATGTGAGTCTGTAGACATGAGTTTGGACACATGAGCCCTATGTTTAGACACGTGAGCATGCAAACGTGAGCCTTAAGGCATAAGTCTAGAGGTAGGTATATCTAATATAGTACGAACTAACTGGACACACCTACCCATGTCATTGGAAGATTTTCTTATAATACAATCTGTACCGACTAAAAAATTCTTATCCTTTGTAATTAGTGAAAAAATAAGTACACTTATTACCCACACCAACCCTATCACAGACCCAATTTTTAGATTTGTGTGCCCTAAGTAGACTCATTTCATACAAGGAAAGGATTTTCTTATAATACAATCTGTACCGGCTACAAACTCCAAGGAAAATTCTTATCCTTTGTAATTTTTTAAAAAATAATTACACTTATTACCTATCAGAGACCCAATTTTTAGATATATGTACCCCAAGTAGACTCCTTTCATACAAGGAAAGTACATGAGCCGAGTCTATACAAAGAAAAATCATGAGCCTACAAACCTAAGTCTAGAGGAGTGAACTTGCATATGTGAACATGCATGCATGAGCCTGCACTAACTCCCATGTTGCATTTTCATCCACCAATGTTGTCATCTCCTCATCCATGGCATCTTCCCATTTTTTATTTTCAAGTGCCTGCTCAAAAAAATTAGACTCTAAGTAATATATTATTTCTTTTACAATGTAAGTAATGGGCTATATATCCATCATCATACCTCAACCTATGATTAGACTATCTAACCCTCGTAGAACTGCATACACCTGGATCACTACTACTAGTAATAAATTCACATAATGCCAAGCTCCTCATGAAGACTTGGCTCAAAGAAGCCACTAGAGTCACCATCCACATACTAGTTACTTGCTGCTAATACATCCGGCACAAAAGTTGAGCCTCATATCTCAATAATAATTACACACTAACCTTGCCATAGGCCTAGTTTCTAGATTTGCATGTCCTAGGTTGGCTTTTTCCATATAAGGGAAGTACATGAGTTGCATTCATGCAAAAAAGGGAAATACATGAGCCAAGTTCATACAAAAAAGGACAATAAATGAGCTAAGTTCATACAAAAGAGGCGTAAACTTGCATATGTGAACCTGCATACGTGAGAACCTGAACACGTAAGCTTTGATATGTGAGCATGGAGACATGAGTCTAGAGACGTGAACTTGGACACATGAGAGTCAAACGACATGAGCCACGAAACATGAACATGGACATGTAAGCCTATATACATGAGCCAAGAGACGTGATCTTAGCGACATTAACCTGGATACATAAGCCCATACACAAGAGCCTATAGATATAAGCCTAGACACGTGAGCTTATAGATGTGAGGAGGTGTGAACCTAGACATATGAGGCTAGAGACATGAGCCTAAAGACGTGAACCAGGATATATGACATGTGAACCTCCTATAGACATAAGTCTGGTGAGACCTGAGCCTAGACAAGTTAACTTACAGACATGAGCTTGGATACGTGAGCCTAGAGATGTGAACCTATAGGCGTGAGCTTGTAGACATAAGTCTAGAGGCATGAACTGAGAGACCTAAAGAGCCTAGCAATAGAAAAAAGAAACTTGTTTTAAATCATTCACCGACTTTCAACCAATCATAGCATCTAACACGCTAAACAGACGACTAATACATTAATTTGCTAGCTCTCTCATGTCTTCCTTAAAGGCCTATGCCTGTTGAGGAGTTGCATTTTCTTTTGCAAGATCCTTCTCATCACCTAAAATGGACTCCCAATATCCTTTTTCCATGAGGAAGTTTAAAAAGATGCAATCGGAGACACAACAATAAGGTGCACTATATGAAGGATGAGCCTTACTATACATGCCCAGATTTTCAAAAGAGAGTGAGCACAAAAACATTGTGTCTAGCTTGCAAGCACATCTACTTCATTTTTTACATGTCCTAGGGCTTCATTAGAATGAGAACATTTTTATGCATCAACTAATAATTTCCAACATGACGTTTCAAGAGCTCTCAACAATTGCAGAAGGAGTTTTTCATAATATTTGGATCTAGAAATTTAGCTAATATGAATTTTCCTACTCTCCCGACCTTTTTTTTTTGTGCCCCCATTTATGTAACATGCTCCTTTTTTTATGAAGGTGATATCTCTTTGTAAAAACAATTGTAAGACTTCTTCAACCTCAAATATGTATTTTGATAGTGTTCACTTTACTTTTCTTGTTGTACTATGTGTCAAAGAGTGTGTGTGTGTGTGTGTGTGTGTGTATACATATATAATGTATGTATAATAAGTGTGTGTGTGGATAGTTTTTTATATATAATTTGCTTGGCTTTGATTCAATAATTATAATGATTATCCATAGCCCTAAGTGCAAAAACATCTTACAACCAAATATCCCCCTCAATTTTCTAAATGGAATAATGTCCATTAATGTCAACTCTATGCTTCCAACTATTCGTTTTTTTGTATATATGTAAGGAGTTTGTGTTTTTTATGCCTTGACAGACTATTTGAATTATTTTTCCAAAAAGAGAAGAATGTGCAACATAGGCTAAAATTAAGAATCTCTGCAATCATAGAAAGCATGGGTATAACCAAATGTATGGTTATAGAATGCTTCTCTGAATGTGTGACCTTTTTAAATTCAAATGTGGGCTTTTAAAATGAAAGGAATAACTTAACCTCTCCAATATTAGAAGGTCCTTATAATAAGCAAAGCTATATGCACATTCATAAGTCACAATGTCTTATAAAAAAGAACATGCTAACATTTCTAAAGTCCAAGGATATACCACCTCTAAAACATTTAGTTTTTGTCACTGCACGGATCCAAATCTAGAGTAAGAAGAAAAGTAAGGATTTTACACCCCACTCTTGTTTGTAGGAAAAACAAGATAATCCACCGTTCTCACTAATGTCAAGACTGGCTCCTCATCAATCATATCGGGCCATATACTCTTCTTCAAGCTGCACATCCTTGCCATCTTTCACCAACCTTACGCGTTTTTGATGTTTCAATTTTATTTTATTTTTCTAAATCCATAGAATGTTTGGCATAGCCAAGATTCACGTGATCTTGTGGGGGAGCTCAAGGAACAAGCTAGAGTACTCACAACAACGAGAGTACTCGATAACCAATTCTTAGCTTTATCTATGCTCGTTTTTATTGTTCACTTTAGCCCACTCTATTTTTTAAGTCTCTTGAGATTAGCCCACTCTCTTGTTGTCTTGGGAGACATAGACCTCATTATGCCACCCACCCCTCGCACCATCCGCAGCAACTATTATCACGGGGGTAAATAATTCCCAATCTATGACCGTCAGTTACGTTGAAGCAAAGTTTCTTATTGGATCTAAACATGTGTGTCGTGCAAGTTTTATGTAACCCATTCAGGTACATTGAAAGGCATTGTCCCTTTGGGAGGGGATGGATCCTGGCCATTGTCCCTTTGGGAGGGGATGGATCCTGGCCATGGATTGCATCATCAATTAGGGAAGGACTGCAACATTCGAGCTCCCGTTTGAAATGGTTATTGTAGCCCTAGTGGATGAGGGCACCCCAAATTTATCAACATTCCAAGCCTCATCCTCCACTTACAAGCGATTCCCTCAGGTAACCTCTAACACTACACAACAATCTAACCTCATAGGCGAAGACGAAGACCAACACCCAAACCTCAACCATTAAGGGAGGACACCAAGAACAAGGAATCGGTACCCAAGAGTACCCTGGCTAGCTAGGGAAAGTATGACACCCATGCAAGAACCTAGGAGCCACTATTTGGCCTGACCAACGATGAGCGGAGATCCATCAAGCGGGAGCCTCATGCAACAATGTTCTACCCAAACCCCGAGCCACATTGGATCCCCATCAACGCGTCCGCCTAAGTCCCCAAAACCCTCGCCAACCTCATCGCCCTCTGTGAGCAAGGTATACACCTCAAGGTCCCTATTGCAAGACGTCCCCAGAGAAACAATGCCATGCAAGCCCTCTCGACACAGAATACTCTTCTGCTCTTGACCTTGCGATCTACACCATTTGCAACTCCAATGTACGCAGTTTCCTCTGTCATAACATTGGATCTCTTGTGTCTTGGCTATCTCGACTTATAGTGATGGAAAATCTTTAACTAGCCCATTGTTGACATTGTGTCCATAAGTGCGTCAACAAAGAGAGTGGGAGTGGTATAGACAGCTGGCACTAGAGAGTGGGAGTGGGAGTGGGAGTGGTATAGACAGCAAAGAGAGTGGGAGTGGGAGTGGTATAGACAGCTGGCACTAGAGAGTGGAAAAAGCATTTAACAACAACTTGATGCTAAGATGCCAAACAAGACACTATTGCACTCGAACAATACTTAACATTGAAAAAACTTAAGAGAGTGGGAGTGGGAGTGGTATAGACAGCTGGCACTAGAGAGTGGAAAAAGCATTTAACAACAACTTGATGCTAAGATGCCAAACAAGACACTATTGCACTCGAACAATACTTAACATTGAAAAAACTTACCGTGATTGAAAGGGAAGTTGCATTCCACAGTGCAAGTGCACATACATGGGCATGCTCGATAGGCCTTTCAAGACCATGGCTAAAAACACCAAATATTATAGGGAACAAGGGTAACATCTTACTACAAGGAATGCAACTATATCACTATTAAATAGAACTACTACAATATCAACAGTGCCAAGATGCAAAATCGAGATGATCAAACCCATCCCATCCTACAAAACCATGGAAAACCATAACACAAGAATGCATCAAGCTTTGTATCAACAATCTCTAGCAACATAAATTCTCTTACCTCATGACCTAAAGGGTGGATGTTGTGTAGTAAATCTATCTTTTTTGTCCTCCACGAACTTAATTGTGGTTCTATCCCTCACATCGCCTCCTGTCTTTCTCTGAGAAATGGTACCAAGAATATGATCCGTATGCCCTTTCTATCAAAGGGGATCATCACTATTACCATCCCAAAAAAGGAATATCAAGTAAATATTAAAGAAAGCAACAAAGAGAGTCGAAGAAAGCAATTGAGTTAGAGAAGTCTTCATGCTAGAGAATTGTACACATAGGTACACCTTCCACCAATTGCCCATGTACGTCACCTACATAATTCACTATGGGCATCATAATTGTTTCACTTCTCACATCTCATGATACCCATATACACACATGCACCTGCAATTAATCTCGTCAACACCAAGCCTCCATGTACATTTCTAGATGGGAGGACCATGGTGGTGCAAGCTTGGCCCCCATGGTACGACCCATCACCTCAAGAACCCCTAACCTGGGCAAGGACCTCCAACGAACCCTCTTACATGTATCCTTTGCTTTGACTCCAATTCAACACCAACAAAACCCCACCCTTGGCCAATATATTCACAATGAAGAAGCGCAATCTCTAAGCATCATGTTATGTGACCATTTGGCCACCCGAATGGTTCACTCTTGCTTTCACACTATGTACATATTGGATTGGTGTCCATGGCTTATGGAATGCGCCTATGCATGTGATTGACACGTGTCATGTTGTATAGTTGGATATGATATTCCGCTGGGACTTGATGTTATCATGCCCGGAATATCTGGAGGACTTGGCTTTCCGCTGGGACTTGTGCCTTTGTGTACATGCCCGAAAATGCCTAGAGGACTTGGCTTTCTGCTGGGACTTGTGCCCTTGTGTACATGCCTGGAAACGCCTAGAGGATTGGCTTTCCACTGGGTCTGGTATCACATATACTTGCCTGGAAACGCCTGGTCTTATATGGTTTCATGAACGGAAATTGCTCATGCCAATGCTGCATTGCATAGCATCTTTATGTGCTTGCCTGCAAATGAAATTGCATGCTGTTTTCATGCCTGCATGACCTATGTTAGTTCCGGGCTAGGGGACGCCCGCTCGTGAACCGTGCGTGTGAAACTGTTTGCTGACATGGTTGTGTGGCATGTGAACAGGTGGTAAGTATTACCCAATCTAGGCTCAAATAGCCCTTAGGACTTAGCCAATATTTATAAGTGAGTGCGTTCTCATTTCATTAAAGTTTGGGTGCCCAAAAGTCACTTATAAATTATGACCGCTTCCAAGTTCACACTCACTGAAGTCCCGAGGCGGACAAGACTCAATGTCTAGGACCTGATCCTCCCCTTTTACTCATAAGTGGGCATCTCCCCATGTCCCTTCACGTGATTGGACCCCAATTCACTTACTTATTAAGAGAAATTCGTGTTTTCTCTTCATAAGGATTTTTGGAGGTTGAAAACTCTGTTTTTCCACCATTTCTCTCCATTTCCAAGCTCTCCATAGCCATACCCAACTTGCTAGGGTGTTTTCCAAGCTTCTAAGAGTGTTTCCAAGTGCTAATCACTCTCCTACTCACTCCCAATGACTGAAATTCAGCAAAACAGCTCTCATTTTTGCTGTAATTAACCCTAATTTCAGCCTTCCTTTCTCAAGTTGAACCATAGGGGAAGCTTTCCCAGGGTTCCCTTCATCCTCTTGAAGACTTTTGTCGTTGCTCGCGAAGGATTTCAGCAAATCGAAGATATCAACACTTCTAAAGCTTCCAATGCGAAGGCTTCCGCATTGCAACAACTTCTATGAAGACTGGTAAGCTAATTGGACAATGTGTTGTCATTACTTACTCTCAGTAGAAGGGCAGGACTCCTTGTTTAGCCGCCCTGTGTAGTATTTCTCTTGTCCTATGTGCTCTTGAAGATGTTGCTACCTTGCTTGGTAGAACATAGAGCCAATGGTAGAGAATATGGGCACTGAAGTCGGGCCGGGCATCAAGGCAGCTCCTTGGTGATCTACATCGACATACCATTGTTTTCTAAATGCTGAATTTCATATGCATTGGCATGGAGGATTTGGCAATGGATGCCCGTGAAGCTATGTATTGAATTTCTCCAATAGTAATACAATTTACTCAAGGGAGGGGTCGGCCGTTCCAGCTCATTGTGTGTCTCTTGTCAATTCAGCAATTTACTTCTTGTATTTGAGCAAGTGTCCTTCAAATCTTAGTGTATTTAAGTGTATTGATTAGCATTGTGTTCAACCAAGTTACATTGGTATCAGAGCATACGGTTCTCTATCACTTCTATCGTGAGAGACGATCACCCCGTGAACACTAGCTATCTCTACACTTAGAACATTATGGACAGCCATACAATGAATGTTGGAGATGCTAATACAAGAGGCAAGGAAAATGAAATGCATGCCTCCAATGCTTTACAGGATGAGCAAACTCATGTGCTGCACAATAGGGAACATGAATATGTGGGACAGCCGTCCTGTGGTGGCAAAGAAAAGATGCAAGAAGAAGAGTCCATAGTCTTGAGGGCTGAACTTACTCGTATGCAGGCTCTTCTCCAAGCACAACAAGAAGAATTGAATCTCTATCGCCGCGAGGATCCATTGGTACATGATCGTTTAAAGGCCAAGAAATCTGAATCTTATATGGATCATGCAATGGCCATGATTGCTCAAGAGTTGCACATGCAACCGAGGGATGCAGCACGTGCATACTTGGCTCGTACCGAGGATGCCTATGCAGAAAAGGCAACCATCCCACATGTCTTGGAATCCCCACAAGTGCCCGAACAAGAACTTATGTCTAATAGGATGAATCTCCATGCTATGGGAGAGGAACAATCAGTGACTTCACGCCATGCAAGAATATCTCATGTAGCCCGTGAAGGATACAATGTTTATGGCAGTGGTCAAAATGTATGTCAAATGCCATTGCCGACTAAAAACGTACATGCACAACACATGCAACATGGGCTGCAATTTTCTGTTTTGGTGCGCAGGTATTCCGCGTATCTCTCATGCCACTCATGCCTTCCAGTGTGCTCGTGAGGGAGAAGTTATGGCTGAAAATGTATCAATGCATGTTGAGGGGCCAACCATGCCTCATGCTTACAGGGCACATGTATCTATGCCTTATGCATCACCTTTTCCAAAAACTACTTGGCGCAAGTAGTTTACCACCTCCTTCCCCACGAGAGTCATCAACTATGCCACCCACATCTGTGATATCATAATATGATATATCACCATGATGTGGTGGTGACTCTGAAGAACTATCCCCACCCCCAAAGCACTGCCCTAGGCATCCTCTATCTCCTCTACCTCCACTCTCAATGCTAGTGCAGTGTGAGGTACGACTACCACTATCTCCCATGACTACACTCCCTACGATGACGACTCCCACTCTCATGAGAGCCATGATAACTGTGAGGTGTCACATCTCTTGAAAGTGGAGGTGTAGGAGATGCTATAGCACTAACTAGGGCTTACGAATGAGGGGTGAATGTAAAGGCAGGTGAAGTGTCTAGCAAGGGTAAAGTGTCTGGCAAGGGACTCTATTGGACCTGATGGTAAAGGGGTGCCTGCTACATAGGCTGCCAACTGCTCGGGGGTGGGAGTATAGCCAAAGATGCCCTTTACCTCCCTAGCAAACCATCATTGAGACTCGATGAGAGCCTCAACCTATCCGTCTGTGGGACAAGAGGACGAGAACCCATGCCACATCTATACAAATAAAGAGAATATTAAAAAAATATTATGCAAGCCTTATGCAAGCTAGAGAAACCTTATGCAAGCATTATATTTAAAGTACTATGCATAAGCTTAAAACACTATGCATTACGTTTAAAGCGCTATGCGTTATGCAAGCCATTACGCAAGCCTTGCATAAAGCACTATGCGTTATGCAAGCTGCCATTACGCAAGCCTTGCATAAAGCATTATGCATTAGGCCTTATGCATAAAGCATGCATGAGGCCTTATGCATAAAGCTATGCATGTGGCCTTAAGCATAAAGCTTATGCATAAGGCTTATGCATAAAAAAGCACTATGCATAAGGCCTTAAGCATAAAACTATGCATGAGACCTTATGCATAAGGCTTATGCATAAAGCACTATGCATAAGGCCTTAAGCATAAAGCTATGCATGAGGCCTTATGCATAAAGCACTATGCATAAGGCCTTAAGCATAAAGCTATGCATGAGGCCTTATGCATAAATCACTATGCATAAGGCCTTAAACATGAGGCGTTAAGCATAAAACTATGCATGAGGCCTTATGCATAAATCTTATATAAGGTTATGCTATACATGAGGACTTAAGCATAAAACTATGCATGAGGCCTTATGCATAAAGCATGCATGCACATTATTCATAAAGCATTATGCATAAAGCTTATGCACAAACCTACAAAACAAATCCCTAGCACACAAGGGTGCAATAATAATAGAGGAAAGAGAGGAAAGATATGAAAGCACTTACCTCTTTTTCGTGATGTTGAAAGAGAGGATTAGAGGACTTACAAAACCAACAAAAGGGTGAGGAAAAGATTAGTAATGCATACATACAAAAGCTTATGCAAGGTATGCTGCTATTATGCAAGCCCTAAGCCTTATGCAAGCTATGTTAAAGCTTATGCATAAAGCATGCGTGAGGCCTTATGCATAATAAAGCTTTAAGCATAATGCTTTATGCATGAGGCCTTATGCATAAAGCATTATGCATAAGGCTTATACATAAAGCACTATGCATAAGACCTTAAGCATAAAACTATGCATCAGGCCTTATATATAAAGCATGCATGAGGCCTGTAAGATTCCTCCCCCAATCCCTTTTTGATGTCTAGTATCTTCCCCTGTAATCAATCCCTCTTCAGAAATATAAAGACCTTGTTTCTAACTGTTTTAGCCTAGAGAGAGAAAATTATTCTAGAGAGAGAATATTCAGATTATGAATATTTTTGGATAGAAAAATAACTCATCTTATTAAAATAAGTTTCCCTGAAACAGAAATTCAAAAAGAATTTTCCAATGTGCAATTGGAATTAATTGGAAATGGGTATAATGGACCTTAGTCTAAGGGTCTAGATTTTTAGAAATTTTTGGATTATGGTCCAATTAAGGTTCCTATGGGCCAATAGCATCAATCCATGTGTAGGGAGGAGATAAATCCAATTTGTAAAAGAAGATACCCAAAAATGAGTAAATGCTCACATAAGATGAAGAGTTGAAAATGTACAAGGTTTATTAGTAAAAAACTATGAGCAATATTAAAAATATGAGATATTTTGGATATCCAAAAATGAGTAAATGCTCACATAAGATGAAGAGTTGAAAATGTACAAGGTTTATTAGTAAAAAACTATGAGCAATATTAAAAATATGAGATATTTTGGGTATAATGATTCCATTTTGACACATATGTAAGGAAGGGGAGTTCTTTAAAGGAGGTGCATATTTCACATAAGATGAAGAGTTGAAAATGTACAAGGTTTATTAGTAAAAAACTATGATCAATATTAAAAATATGAGATATTTTGGGTATAATGATT
Organism: Cibotium barometz; assembly: GCF_041138505.1. Classification (NCBI taxonomy): domain Eukaryota; kingdom Viridiplantae; phylum Streptophyta; class Polypodiopsida; order Cyatheales; family Cibotiaceae; genus Cibotium; species Cibotium barometz. Next base: position 51,665,049 of record NC_141055.1, read on the forward strand.
CCATTTTGACACATATGTAAGGAAGGGGAGTTCTTTAAAGGAGGTGCATATTTCACATGCTTGAATGAGTTTTAAACTCATAAAAATTGAGATATTTCATCTCTCCTCTCTCCTCATTCAAGTCTAGTTACAAAAAGTTAGCTTAACTGACCTAAAAATGGTCAAAAAGTGACCAAACTGACTTGGAAAATTCTAGAATCAGTTTGTTTGGTTAGGAGCTCAATTTTTCCTATAAATAGAAGCCTTCACTTGTTGAAAAAAATATAGTGTCTTATGCTTTGTTACTCTACTCCACCTAAGCCAATAACTGTGAATTCTTTAATATTTCACTAGTTTTTGACACTTCTCTCTTTCTTCAATCCCCATTGGCGGCTCCATCAACATACTAAACCAATTGATTGGTTGGGGGCCTCTACCGTCAACAAAGAATCAAGCAAATTGTAAGGTAAGTATGGTGAATTTTGATCTTTTCTATAATTTCTCAATGTTTCTCTCTTCTCAACCCCTCTCAAGCTTGAGAAGCTTAATTGGTATGGTTTTTGAAATGCTATTGAAGTTAATTAATTAATGATAGTAACGAATTACATAAATTTTCATTTATGTTTAATTCTAATGGTTTTTTCTCTCTCTCACTTAAGAAATGGTCATACTCATGACCCATTCTCAATCCAAATGAAGCTTTTCATAAAGCTTTTTCTTAATCCAAGATTAATCTATGCTTGAGAATAAATTAAGAGTTTTTTTTATCTATGCTTTTAGTTTATGATAATTTTGATTTAATCCATTAAGGGTTAATGATCCAATTAGGGATCATTCTAATCATTCCCTTAAAGATAACCTATCTTTTAAAATAATTGAGATTTATTAGTTATAGTAGCGGAGCTATGGCAAAATTTTATAAAACTTTACACATAAAATATTTCATTCAAAGCATGAAAAGAGGATTTCCTACCATATTCTAGGAATTATCATCCTAGATTAATTGAAAGATATGCATTGTAATCCTAGAGAAATTGATTTTTATATTATGCATAATTGATTTTCATGCATAGAGGTATGCATAAGAGATGAATATTTTATTATAAAAGAGTTACTTTTAGCATAATTGAAATTCATGCATAGAGGTATGCATAAGAGATGAATATTTTATTATAAAAGAGTTACTTTTAGCATAATTGAAATTCATGCATAGAGGTATGCATAAGAGATGAATATTTTATTATAAAAGAGTTACTTTTAGCATAATTGAAATTCATGCATAGAGATGTGCATAAGAGATGAATATTTTATTATAAAAGAGTTACTTTTAGCATAATTGAAATTCATGCATAGAGGTATGCATAAGAGATAAATATTTTATTATAAAAGAGTTACTTTTAGCATAATTGAAATTCATGCATAGAGGTATGCATAAGAGATGAATATTTTATTATAAAAGAGTTACTTTTAGCATAATTGAAATTCATGCATAGAGGTATGCATAAGAGATGAATATTTTATTATAAAAGAGTTACTTTTAGTATAATTGAATTTCATGCATAGAGGTATGCATAAGAGATGGGTTAGGATGTGATAAGAAGAGTTAAGATGTGATAAGATGTGTATGGGATGAGATAAGAAGTGTATGTGATGAGATAAGATGAATATGGGTTGTGATAGGGTGAGAATGGATGTGATGAAAAAGAATAGATGAGAAGGCGTATGGGGTTATATGAATGGGAATGAGGAAATGGTGTATGGATGTGTATGTATGGATGTATGCATGTAGATGTGAGTGTGAATGTGGATGTATGGATGTAAATGAGGATGTCGATGTAGATGCATGGATGGGATGTGGATGTATGCATGTAGATGTGAATGTAAGCATATCGATGTGGATGTATGGATGTGAATGAGCATGTAGATGTGGATGTATGGATGAGGATGCATGAATGTGCATGTAGATGTGGATGTGAAAATAGATGCATGGATGTAGATGTGGATGTGGATATATGTATAGATGTGAATATACGATATGTGATGTGAAGGAATCTGAAGTGATGAGATGGAAAATGATGTGATGGGATGAGTACACATATAACTGGAATGTGGAATAAGCAATGTGGATTGATGAGGGATAATGTGGAAAAATGAGAGTTAATATAAAAACTGTATTTTGTGACTGTTTGTAAATGCTGTTTGTAAATGACTATTTTATGTCAAGAATGCTAGGAAAGCATTGTGACCATCTTGTGATTAAGGTCATGGAGACCTAACTGATAAAGTTGCAACTGCTGACGGAGAGTCAATGGAGGACGTCTCGCGTAGCAAGGTCGGCCGAGGTCTTGACCAGCCTCGGTGCGATTAAAATGGTGAGCTTCCGGTACGGTGGATGAGGGGCCAAGGAAGCGGCCTATGAGTGAAGCACTAGGTCACCTGCGAAGGATCCTAGAGGGTGCTGACCATATGATGCTCGGGCTCTGGGTCGCCCAGGATACCCACGCGTGTGTCGAGGAAGATATTGGAACAAGGAGTAAGAGTTGTTTTCTGAAACCGGGCATGGATCTGGTTGACTGACCTTCCTGGTCCTCAACGGATGAGTCCATGGCTCTTTATATGGATATGTTGGTTGATCTTGCTGATCTTCAACGAGAGTCCATCTTGATAAGTGATTATATTGCCGAGTATTATGGGCTAGGAACTAGGAAACGGCCCCTGAGTGGACAGGTGGTGAGCGTCCTAGTTGCCAATGATGTCATAGATACTCTGATAAAGGAATGACGGGAAAATTAAGAATCAACCGGATAAATTGGAAGATGGTGATCAGTGATACTATGGTTTTATTAAAGGATTGTTTTGAAACTGGTTGAATCTGTGAAAAGACAATTTCATATTGGGTGTGTAAGTGGTGTGACTAGTTTTATTTTTGCATGAACTTCCGGCTAGGGGGCCTTGGAACTCTTTTCCTTGGTACTCGGGACAAAACCTAACCAAATTCTTAATTGGATCCCATCACTACAGTGGTTGGGCGGTTGGCTAACCCATGGGACTGGATGGGGTTAGGCTGGACTGATGGATCCGTAAATCGAGACTCAACTTTTGTTATTACGATAGATAAAGTAAATCCCGGACAGTAATTGTTCTATGGATAGGAATCAGCGCGGCTGTGCCTCTTGAATGGGGAAAAAAGCGTTGATCCCAATGATCCAAGTGCAAGTTTCTTCCTTGATCTGGTCAAGTATCTTGAAGATGCAATTGGATCAGCTTGATCAGAAATGATCTTGACTACATTAGAGTAAAAAATTATCCTGGTGGAATCACCCGTGCTTTCCGGGTAAAGGAAGTTTTTCCGGGTTCGATTTTGGATAAATCGACGGATTAGTCTCTTGTCTGGATATCCGTGGGCGAGGCCCCGAGTGTGGGACCCTGTCCCGCGTGAGAAGTGCTACTTCCGCTGCTAGTACCCGAATCCGTTGCTCGGTGGGAACAGGGGGATCTCACAGTTGGTATCAGAGCATTTGGCTAATAAAGATCAACTGAGAAACCAAATATGTCAAAAATTTATCAAGAAGCACAAAAAAGGTTGTAATTGTGTGATATAATTCATACAATTTGATATTCAAACTGAAATTCGTAATTTGATAATTGGGTCTTCAGATGGAAATACCGTAATTATATAGAATCCCTGACTTGCTTGAGGCCTAGACATGATGGTATTTACCTTATAATTCCAAGGGCCGTGACTACCGTATATACCGAGAGTATAACTGCAGCTCTTTACTGACAGTATATACGAGTAAATATAAGACTTAAAATTATAAGCGTTAATGCTATCCAGATGATGATTTCGAATGTGATTGATTTTTAATTCTGTTTGAGAATTGATGAATTGATTTGGATTCTGATTGAAAATTCTGATTGAAAAATGATGATTTCTGAAATTAGTTGAAATATAATAATCTGAACAAAACCACAATGAGGATTAATGGGACGAGTCCCTGTGATGATATTCATATAACTGGAATGATGATAATGAATTCAGCAAATCCCTATGAGATTAGTAGATTGTGTTGTCAGATTGCTACTGTTAACACTTGACTCGGTAGATCAAGTTAAGGGATGACAAATTGAGGACTAGCTTAACTGAAATTCCCGTAGAGGAATGTTCAGAAGGGAATTTTTTGGTCTAATGGACCATTATCGTGTTAAAGATATGAATGATATGATTGAATGAATTGTTATTTAATGATGAGTTCTATTTAAAGGATGATTATCCCCGTATTCTATTGGGTTGACCAGAATATAAGGAACCCCAGAATAAATTGGATCTTAAGAAAAAGAGTTGTCCTCTACTTGGCGAGATGAGGACATCTCGCACTTTTCAAGTGGAGTAGAATGTAAGATTCTTCCCCCAGCCTTGAATAAAGTTTAAATCTTGTTCTTATTTTCAATCTTGCTCTCTTTAAGACTTTTCTTGGTGGTTAATCTTGATTAAAAATTTTCTCTAAGTCTCATATTCGTGCATCTTGCGAAATTATCCCAGTTTGCGAGATGAGGACATCTCGAATTTTTTAAGTGGGGTAGAATGTAAGACTCCTCCCCCAACCCCTTTTTGATGTCTAGTATCTTCCCCTGTAATCAATCCCTCTTCAGAAATATAAAGACCTTGTTTCTAACTGTTTTAGCCTAGAGAGAGAAAATTATTCTAGAGAGAGAATATTCAGATTATGAATATTTTTGGATAGAAAAATAACTCATCTTATTAAAATAAGTTCCCCTGAAACAGAAATTCAAAAAGAATTTTCCAATGTGCAATTGGAATTAATTGGAAATGGGTATAATGGACCTTAGTCTAAGGGTCTAGATTTTCAGAAATTTTTGGATTATGGTCCAATTAAGGTTCCTATGGGCCAATAGCATCAATCCATGTGTAGGGAGGAGATAAATCCAATTTGTAAAAGAAGATACCCAAAAATGAGTAAATGCTCACATAAGATGAAGAGTTGAAAATGTACAAGGTTTATTAGTAAAAAACTATGAGCAATATTAAAAATATGAGATATTTTGGGTATCCAAAAATGAGTAAATGCTCACATAAGATGAAGAGTTGAAAATGTACAAGGTTTATTAGTAAAAAACTATGAGCAATATTAAAAATATGAGATATTTTGGGTATAATGATTCCATTTTGACACATATGTAAGGAAGGGGAGTTCTTTAAAGGAGGTGCATATTTCACATAAGATGAAGAGTTGAAAATGTACAAGGTTTATTAGTAAAAAACTATGATCAATATTAAAAATATGAGATATTTTGGGTATAATGATTCCATTTTGACACATATGTAAGGAAGGGGAGTTCTTTAAAGGAGGTGCATATTTCACATGCTTGAATGAGTTTTAAACTCATAAAAATTGAGATATTTCATCTCTCCTCTCTCCTCATTCAAGTCTAGTTACAAAAAGTTAGCTTAACTGACCTAAAAATGGTCAAAAAGTGACCAAACTGACTTGGAAAATTCTAGAATCAGTTTGTTTGGTTAGGAGCTCAATTTTTCCTATAAATAGAAGCCTTCACTTGTTGAAAAAAATATAGTGTCTTATGCTTTGTTACTCTACTCCACCTAAGCCAATAACTGTGAATTCTTTAATAATTCACTAGTTTTTGACACTTCTCTCTTTCTTCAATCCCCATTGGCGGCTCCATCAACATACTAAACCAATTGATTGGTTGGGGGCCTCTACCGTAAACAAAGAATCAAGCAAATTGTAAGGTAAGTATGGTGAATTTTGATCTTTTCTATAATTTCTCAATGTTTCTCTCTTCTCAACCCCTCTCAAGCTTGAGAAGCTTAATTGGTATGGTTTTTGAAATGCTATTGAAGTTAATTAATTAATGATAGTAACGAATTACATAAATTTTCATTTATGTTTAATTCTAATGGTTTTTTCTCTCTCTCACTTAAGAAATGGTCATACTCATGACCCATTCTCAATCCAAATGAAGCTTTTCATAAAGCTTTTTCTTAATCCAAGATTAATCTATGCTTGAGAATAAATTAAGAGTTTTTTTAATCTATGCTTTTAGTTTATGATAATTTTAATTTAATCTATTAAGGGTTAATGATCCAATTAGGGATCATTCTAATCATTCCCTTAAAGATAACCTATCTTTTATAATAATTGAGATTTATTAGTAATAGTAGCGGAGCTATGGCAAAATTTTATAAAACTTTACACATAAAATAATTTCATTCAAAGCATGAAAAGAGGATTTCCTACCATATTCTAGGAATTATCATCCTAGATTAATTGAAAGATATGCATTGTAATCCTAGAGAAATTGATTTTTATATTATGCATAATTGATTTTCATGCATAGAGGTATGCATAAGAGATGAATATTTTATTATAAAAGAGTTACTTTTAGCATAATTGAAATTCATGCATAGAGGTATGCATAAGAGATGAATATTTTATTATAAAAGAGTTACTTTTAGCATAATTAAAATTCATGCATAGAGGTATGCATAAGAGATGAATATTACTTTTAGCATAATTGAAATTCATGCAGAGAGGTATGCATAAGAGATGAATATTTTATTATAAAAGAGTTACTTTTAGCATAATTGACATTCATGCATAGAGGTATGCATAAGAGATGAATATTTTATTATAAAAGAGTTACTTTTAGCATAATTGAAATTCATGCATAGAGGTATGCATAAGAGATGAATATTTTATTATAAAAGAGTTACTTTTAGCATAATTGAAATTCATGCATAGAGGTATGCATAAGAGATGAATATTTTATTATAAAAGAGTTACTTTTAGCATAATTGAAATTCATGCATAGAGGTATGCATAAGAGATGAATATTTTATTAAAAGAGTTACTTTTAGCATAATTGAAATTCATGCATAGAGGTATGCATAAGAGATGAATATTTTATTATAAAAGAGTTACTTTTAGCATAATTGAATTTCATGCATAGAGGTATGCATAAGAGATGGGTTAGGATGTGATAAGAAGAGTTAAGATGTGTATGGGATGAGATAAGAAGTGTATGTGATGAGATAAGATGAATATGGGTTGTGATAGGGTGAGAATGGATGTGATGAAAAAGAATAGATGAGAAGGCGTATGGGGTTATATGAATGGGAATGAGGAAATGGTGTATGGATGTGTATGTATGGATGTATGCATGTAGATGTGAGTGTGAATGTGGATGTATGGATGTAAATGAGGATGTCGATGTAGATGCATGGATGGGATGTGGATGTATGCATGTAGATGTGAATGTAAGCATATAGATGTGGATGTATGGATGTGAATGAGCATGTAGATGTGGATGTATGGATGAGGATGCATAAATGTGCATGTAGATGTGGATGTGAAAATAGATGCATGGATGTAGATGTGGATGTGGATATATGTATAGATGTGAATATATGATATGTGATGTGAAGGAATCTGAAGTGATGAGATGGAAAATGATGTGATGGGATGAGTACACATATAACTGGAATGTGGAATAAGCAATGTGGATTGATGAGGGATAATGTGGAAAAATGAGAGTTAATATAGAAACTGTATTTTGTGATTGTTTGTAAATGACTGTTTTATGTCAAGAATGCTGGGAAAGCATTGTGACCATCTTGTGATTAAGGTCGTGGAGACCTAACTGATAAAGTTGTAACTGCTGACGGAGAGTCAATGGAGGACGTCTCGCGTAGCAAGGTCGGCCGAGGTCTTGACCAGCCTCGGTGCGATTAAAATGGTAAGCTTCCGGTAGTACGGTGGATGAGGGGCCAAGGAAGCGGCCTATGAGTGAAGTGCTAGGTCACCTGCGAAGGATCCTAGAGGGTGCTGACCATACGGTGCTCGGGCTCTGGGTCGCCCAGGATACCCATGCGTGCGTCGAGGAAGATATTGAAACAAGGAGTAAGAGTTGTTTTCTGAAACCGGGCATGGATCTGGTTGACTGACCTTGCTGGTCCTCAACGGATGAGTCCATGGCTCTTTATATGGATCTGTTGGTTGATCTTGCTGATCTTCAACGAGAGTCTATCTTGATAAGTGATTATATTGCCGAGTATTATGGGCTAGGAACTAGGAAACAGCCCCTAAGTGGACAGGTGGTGAGCGTCCTAGTTGCCAATGATGCCATAGATACTCTGATAAAGGAATGACGGAAAAATTAAGAATCAACCGGATAAATTGGAAGATGGTGATCAGTGATACTATGGTTTTATTAAAGGATTGTTTTAAAACTGGTTGAATCTGTGAAAAGACAATTTCATATTGGGTGTGTAAGTGGTGTGACTAGTTTTATTTTTGCATGAACTTCCGGCTAGGGGGCCTTGGAACTCTTTTCCTTGGTACCCGGGACAAAACCTAACCAAATTCTTAATTGGATCCCATCACTACAGTGGTTGGGCGGTTGGCTAACCCATGGGACTGGATGGGGTTAGGCTGGACTGATGGATCCGTAAATCGAGGCTCAACTTTTGTTATTACGATAGATAAAGTAAATCCCGGACAGTAATTGTTCTATGGATAGGAATCAGCGGCGGCTGTGCCTCTTGAATGGGGAAAAAAGCGTTGATCCCAATGATCCAAGTGCAAGTTTCTTCCTTGATCTGGTCAAGTATCTTGAAGATGCAATTGGATCAGCTTGATCAGAAATGATCTTGACTACGTTAGAGTAAAAAATTATCCTGGTGGAATCACCCGTGCTTTCCGGGTAAAGGAAGTTTTTTCGGGTTCGATTTTGGATAAATCGACGGATTAGTCTCTTGTCCGGATATCCGTGGGCGAGGCCCCGAGTGTGGGACCCCTGTCCCGCGCGAGAAGTGCTACTTCTGCTGCTAGTACCCGAATCCGTTGCTCGGTGGGAACAGGGGGGATCTCACAAGGCCTTACGCATAAAGCCTATGCATAAATCTATGCATGAGGCTTATCCATAAAGAGATTTTTGTCAACTTAACTTTGACAATAGATTTATGATTAAAGACCTATAAAACCAACAAAAGGGTGAGGAAAGGATTAGTAATGCATACATACAAAAGCCCTAAGAACGTAATGCATACATACAAAATCGAAAAGAGAGGAAAGAGAGAAAAGCATTTACCTCTTTTTGGTGAAGTTGAAAGAGGATTATAAGACCTACAAAACAAAACAAAAAGTTGAAAAAAGAATTAGTATTACAAAACCCTAAAAGTGTGAATAGCATGGATACACAAGGAGGTTTAAGCCTTATGCATAAGGAGGTTTAAATATAAGCCTTATGCATAAGGAGGTTTAAATATAAGCCTCTTATGCAACATAAGCCTCTTAGGCTTATGCATAAGAGAGAGAGAGAGAGAGAGAGAGAGAGAGAGAGAGAGAGAGAAGAGAAAACCATTCAAAAATTTTAAACATAAGAAGCTTATGCATGAGAGAGAGAGAGAGAGAAAGAGAGAGTGAAGAGAATACCAATCAAAAACCCTAATTCTAAACATACCATTCAAAAACCATGAATATATGAAGAGGTGGGAGAGGCAAGTGGGATAGAGATTACATTATGAGGAATCGTCCTTTTGGGAGGAGACTTTGTGAGAGGAGAGGACAAAGGGTAAGGTGCAGCCAGAGGAAGAGAGGGTTGCAAAACTAAGGGTTATGTACATCAGAGGGAGCATAGGGGAAGCGAAAATAGTTGCGGCGTCGACGCGGGATTATTCGAAAAAAAATTTAACACATCGCGTCTTACGTTTATATGCATGTCTATAAGCGCATCTATATCAGTATAGATGCGCTTATAGATGCACATATATCTGCGCATATATCTGCCTAAACCCTGCCAGATCGCAAATTTGCCCATGGTCCCTCTCTCACTTCCATCTCTCTCTAGTTTGCATGGCTATGTTGCGCGGCTATGTTCTCATTCTCTTGTAGTTTACCTATGTAGTACTAAACAGGTGCCTCACTAAAGCTTTGAAGACTATCACTCCTTATGAGGCTTGGTTCATTCCAAAACCTAAGCTTGTTTGGCACATGCACATGTGGCAACAGAAAATAACACTAAGCTTGATGACAAGATAGTGCAATGTATTTTTATTGGTTAAAGTGTTGAAATCAAAGGTTATCATCTCTATAAACTTGTCAAATAAGAAGATTATCATTAGTATGGATGTCATTTTTGTAGAGGTGTCTATCTATCTAATGATGGAATTCAATAAGAATGCTTATGCCAATTCTCTAGACATTTTTCATGGGTTATTATTTTGGGCAGTATTTATTGATTCTTAGTAGATTTTTTCTATTGATCCTTGTTTATCACTTAAAGAATTAGTGCAAGGGGAAGAAACTTAAGGAACTGATGCACCAACTGTAAACCACCTGGAAGATGCAATAAAATATAAAAGATCAACATACAATGAATCTAGGGTTATGTCTGAAAGAACTAATGTACCAACTTTAGATCAATTGGAAGATGAAGTAGATGTAGTCACATTTCTTAGTTCTCTACATGATGTAGATGAACCTGAGTCTTTTGAACTGACTCAAGAAGATCCGAATCGGGTGAAATCTATGTAGGATGAAATACATGCCATTCAAAAAAATGGTACTTGGAATTTAGTGGATCCACCACTCGGCGTGAAAGATATTGGTTTATTACGTGGGTTTTCAAAGTCAAAAGAAAGTAAAATGGATATGTTGACAAATTCAAGGCTAGACTTGTTGCAAGAGGTTATGCCCATAGTAGAAAGAGATTGATTATGTTAAACTTTTACTCCCACCACTATCCAATTTGTTATTGCCTTGGCAAACCATCATGGATGGAAAGTACACTAATTGGATATCAAAATAACATTCTTGAATAGAGTCTTACAGAGAAAGAATGTAAGATTCCTCCTCACCCTGGATAACGAATAGGCTCTACTTCAATCCCTTGTAATCGTTCCCTATTTTTGAATACAAGAAAATATTATTTCTCCTTGTTTTTTCCTAGAGAGATAAAAAATTCTAGAGAGTGGTAATTCAATATTGAGATATTTTTGGATGAATAAATTCTCCTAATATCAAAAATATGTTTCCCTGAAATAGAAGTTTAAAATAAATTCTCGAAGGTGCATTAGGAATCAATTAAAAATGATTTAAAAGACCTTAGCCTAAGGGTCAAGATTTTCTGAATGGATAAAAGAAAATACCCAAAAATGAGTAAATTCCCACATAAGATGAAGAGTTGACTGAGTACAAGGTTTATTAGTTAAAAACTATGAGATATTACTAAAAAAATTAAGATATTTTGATATAATGATACATTTTTGACACCTTGGTAAGGAGGGGGGAGACTTCAAGGAGGCACCTATTTCACACATGTGAATGACTTTTTAATTCTAAAATATTAAGATATTTTTATCTCTCCTCTCTCCTGGATCAAACCAAATCAAACCAAATCAAAAAGGGAGCTAAACTGGTCCAAATCTTGTCCAAATTCAGCCAAACTGAAGCTGGAAAGTTCTAGAACTTAGTTGGATTCAATTAGTGGCCTCCCTCACCTATAAATAGACCCTCGTTATTTTCTATTCTCATCTGTGAAGAACTAGACCATGCCAGTATTACATTAGAATAAGCATATTTTTTATTATCCCCTAAAAATCCTCTACAATTTGGAGAGATTGGAGCTTCTCTCTCTCTTCAATCTTCCTTGGAGCTTTCCTCTTAACATACTAACCAATTGATTGGTCGGGGGTTTCTTCTAAGAATAGAGAAGTAAGCAAAACAAGAGGTAAGATGTGACTTTATGTTTTTTTCTCTAATATTCTCAATGTTTTCACTTCTCAACCCCTCTCAAGCTTGAGAAGTATTCAAATGAATGGTTTTTCAATGCAAATGAAGCTCTCTAATGAATTCTAATGATTGATCACAAAAAGATTATCTTTATGCTTAATTTAGGATATTTTTTAAGTATATCTCTCTCTCCCCAAAGAATGGTCATTCCTATGACCAATTCTCGATTCAAATGATGCTTCTCATAGAGAAATTCTTAATTCTAAAATCAAACTCTATGCTAGTTAAGCTAGAGGCTAAAGAAATGGCTTTTTAATGCTCTTATGTTACACAAATTATGATAAACTTATGATTTAGATCCACAAATTCGATTTCGATCTATTGATAGTTAATTGTATTACTAGTTTTATTCTTTTCAAAATTATTAAAAATTATCAGTAATAGTAGCGGAGCTATGACAAACAATTTAGAAATTAATACATAAGTCATTTTTATGCATAATGTGAAAAGAGGACTTCCTACCATATTCTAGGATTAGTCATCCTATGCTAAAAATTCTCATCATATCCATGCAAAATTAATTTTTAATGTTTATGCATAAATAGTTAATTAGAGAAAAAGAGAAATTTTTAGTAATTTCATTTTTATGATAAAAGAGGAATTCCCATGATGATGGAGATCCATGTATTTTCAATGGAGAAAGAGAAAAATAGGTATATTAAAATAATGAATATTTTTATTTAAAATTAAAGAGGAATTTTAAATAAATTATTTTTATGCATGAATAAATTTAAATGATGAAAGGAAAATTTCCATCATATTTGGAATTCAATCATTTAAATGGAGAAAGTGAAATTCTTGTCATATTTAAATTAATGGATATTTTTATTTAATTTTTAAGAGAAATTATAATTAAAATTATTTTTTGCATGAATAAATTTGAATGATGAAATAGGAATTCCCATCATATTTGGAATTCAATCATTTAAATGGAAAAAGAGGAATTCTTGGTATATTTGGAATAATGTATATTTTTATTTAATTTGATGAGGAATTTCAGATAAATTCATTTTATGATATAAGAGGAATTCCCATGACAATTGGAACCTAATCATTAAATGAGGAAAAGATGAATTTTAAGTTTATTTAAAAAAATGGATAATTATATTTAATTAAAATAAGAATTTTTATGATATTTAGTAGAGAAAGATTTGAATTAATTTTTAATGACAAAAGAGGAATTTTCACCATAATTCCACCTAGGAAATTAAGGTTGAGAAATTAAATGATAGAAAGAATATCTTTAGATATTTTATGTGGTTAAATCACCAAATTGGTATTTACCCAAAAATAGATTAAATGAAAGAAGAGTATTTTCATTAAAACCCAATATTCTCTAATAAAACCATTTCTTAATCTACTATCAAAAGAAAGAATGAAATTCACAAAGTTGGAATTTTCTACGATTAAAAGTTTAGTAGTTGTTTATATGAGAAAATCCTTGTTAGAACTAAACTAAATAATTTTGGTTACGAGAGGGACGGATGGTAAACCTACTTGTCCATCTCTCGATCTGAATCAAGCAAAAACTTTGTGACCAATTCCAATTCCTAAATACAAAGAATAAACTACCGTTGAATTAAACTAGTTTTCCTTTGACCAAAATCACCAAGAATCTAGTTGGACAATTAGTCAAATGATAAGTAGATTACCCTGATGAGAGATCAAGGATTCTCATTATGAAATTGGGAATTAAGGAAAAAGGGGTTTCGTGGAACGAATCTCAAACTAGGAATTTTACTTGCATAGGACCTCTGTTTTTCATTTAAAGGACTGTTTTACGCCAGAATGCTGGAGGAAGCATTTGGCATGTGTTTTTACTAAGAGGAGGTTGGGCGGGGAGTCATCAAGGGGCGAGAGAAGTTTTTTCGGTAATACAAGAAAGTCCACATCTGTAATTGTCTCTTTCTGGGCATTTCATGAACATTTTGGCTACGTAAGAAGTAATCAACTATAGAAACATCGTCTTATGAAGTTGAATACAGCACTAAAAAGATGCAGGGAGGAAGATAGATTGCACTCTTGCAAGCGCACACACTCACACAAACCCTAGAAGAGAACACACAAGATGAGAGGCTGAAAGTTTGTTGTTCTTCTTCTTCTCAACAAATGAGTTCTACGAACAAGATAAGGGAAATACAACATAAGTACTAAAGTACTATGTATATGCAGTTCATAATGTGAACATGCTAAGTGAGTCAGATGACAAGATAAGTATGCCGTAACTCAGTGGACTAGTAAGCTGATGTATTCCAGTTGTAGAAACACTGGCGAAGATCTATCATGTTAGCATCCTACCAAACACGCCAATGATGTAAGTGGCAGAAATGGTCACCCAGGCATATCATAAGTGTTAGCTCATGTTGAGCAGGGGCCCATCACCTAAAAATATGTAAGTATAGCACGTGAGTTCAAATGAAGGGGTTTCTTAATTTAAAATTTTAAGATAAATTTAGAGAAATACAGTTATAGAAGGAATTTTTTTAATCAATTTTGAAAAAAACATCCATAAGTATATAAAGAAAAAGAGATCATTTTATTCATAAGAAATTCACAGCTAAGGAGTTTTTTAAATAACCCTTGAACGCACGTGATACATAGGGTTTCTTAGTGGTGCACGTAACCATTAATGATTCAATCAAATATTCCTTCAAAAAATAAACAAAAAAGAAGGAGAGACTGAGAGAGAGAGAGAGAGAGAGAGAGAGAGAGAGAGAGAGAGAGAGAGAGAGAGAGAAGTATTTGCAAGAGGTCAAAATGTCCAATTAGACCAAATACACAACATAAAGGCCATGGAGGTCTTCAACTAAATTTGTTGTTTCCAAGAAAAAAGAAAGAAAGTAGCTATAGGTGCTATGATGTAGGTTTGGTAATCCTACAGTTTATTGGGTGATTTTCAAGGGTCTTGTTTTTTATTATGATCCATTGGGTCTAGACAAATGCACTAAAACTGCATTTAGGCATACTTGAATTTGATGCATTACATAAATTTTGTGTATGTTAAGTTGCACTCTACTATAGACCATACAAAAATAAGTTAAAAATGTACCAATAATTTTTTTTAATTTAATCTTGTTGTAATGTTTTTTTTAAAAAAAATATTTTTTTTAATTCCATATCTTAATATTATTTTATTGAATCTCTTAGATAATTGAAGGCAAAATATACATGTTTAGTCTTTTCAAGATGAACATAAATAAATACACTATAATATTTAAGTTTTAAAAGACCTTTACTATTTAATGTGTGTGCATGCACTACAAGCCATTGGGGGGTCTAGCGAGGGGGTTTAAATTATTTAGCGTCACTTATACGATAACAAATACATCGCTTAAGCGACGTATTGTGGCCTAAGCGACGTCTAAATTTTTTTTTAAAAAAACTCGTCGCCCTATACGACGTTTTGGGAGTCGTCGTTTAAGCGAACATCTAAAATGATTGTTTTAGCGACGTTTGCATACTGATATGCATCGCTTAAGAGACGGCTAAAAAATTTATATCCCCGACCCAGCCCGCGGGAGAGAGATTTGTTTATTCGACCTGTGAAAATACTTGTGGCCAGGCAACTTCAAAACCGTCCAAGCTGCTGTGAATAGCATCTCCAAAACCAACAAAAAGCATGTCATCATCTACATCAAGGCAGGTATCTACAGGTGAGTGAATTATATACAATGCATTTGTATATGTGTGAAGTGTACGCTCTATATAATACATCCATAGGTGCGTGCAGACAGAGGGTCTCTATATAATACATCCATAGGTGCGTGCGGACAGAGGGTCTCTTCGACTAACAAATAGGAGGGGAGCTACTACAAGGCAACTAGAGGGTCTCTTGTCCAAATCTCCTTCTACTAAAGGCACTTGGGTAAAAGAAGTGCCAACCTGGCAACTATGTGAGAGGTAGAGATGAAGAATGCCAAGGCCTCCTTCACATCTAGGAAGGCTAAGTCTATCCCAGGAAAGCCAGGCTAAGGCCTTTTTGTTAGAGCCAGCATTTCTCCATACAAAGTCTCTTCCAGGCCTTACAATCCTCTACTAATGAATTTTTCCTAAATCTAACACTAGGCAAATATATCCCCAACATAACAGCATATATATTGTCATATATATACCTTCCCTTGATAAAGCCATGTTGTTTCTTAGATATGATGACTTGAAGTGCAGGAGTGAACCTGATGGCAATGGTTTTGGCCATAATTTTGTATATAACAGTTACCCTCTAGTGATTAAATCTATCACAAACATTTTGTTTGGGAATGATTTTCACCAACCTTTCCTTCAAGTCCTTATCCAAATTGCTTGTCCTACAGATTTTCAAAACAAATTCCTTTAAGGATGGTCAGAAGGCAATGAAGGATTCTACAGATAAACCATCCCACCCAAGTGATTTCTCTCTTCCCATCTTTAAAATGGCATCCCAACATTCCTCTATCTTAATATTTCTCTCCATCCATCTAGCCCTATCTATTGCTAATTTGTTGTAGAAATTTGGCTTCATTTTTTAGTAATCCTCTTTGAGACTGAGGGTTATTAACTCAAAACCTTTACCTATTTTTTGGCTATTAACCTAATCCCCTCTATCTTTTGGCTATTAACCTAATCCCCTCTATCTCTTAATCATTTTCAGCCAAAACCCTCTCCATAATCTCCTTACCCCTCTTCCCCTCAGTCAACTTAAATAGATACCCATTTGACTTCCTTTTGTTATTAAAGGTTTTCCACTTGTTTCTAATTTCCTCCCTGCTACTACATTTCTCATCTTCACTCCTCAACCCAGCTTGACATTTGAAATACCAAGTAGCCTCCTCATCAGTAAATTTCCCAATCTCCGTCTTTTTCTATAGAGTTTCTACAAGATCACCCCATCTCCTTCTTTCCTGTCTTTTTTCCTGAACTCTCAATTTCCCAACCCCACTAATTATATCCTGCATTGCATTGGAAAAAATCTTCCATGATTCTTGTATAGTGCCTCTCCTCTTGAGTCTCTCAATTGCGTCTCAGTTTGTCTAATAAATAGTTCATCCTTGAGTAATAAATTGTTTACCCTTAGCTTCCTAGTAGGAAACTTGTTTAACTGAGCTTCTTCACAACCCATTACGTGTTATCCCCATTTTAGAGGCATATGGTCATACAGTGCAGTACTGGAATCCACATTCAATTTGAGAGTGTGAGGAACCCACACATCTTGTTGACTGAAAAAGACCCTATCTAATCTTGAAGATGACCCAAAATATTCAAGACTAAAATAAGTATGCCCAAGATCCGATCCCCATTCATCCATATCCCACCCATCCCTTAAACCCATTCTCCCTCTCAGATCCTCCCACTTGATCTTCTCCTATCCCATCAAAACAATTCTACCCCCACACCTATCCCTATGTTTCTCAACCATGTTAAAATACCCCATAAGGATGCAATGACCCTGAATATTTAGGTTAACTATCCATTCCCACATCCCACTTCTGACTTTATGATTATGAGCCCCATAAGCATTTATTACCCAAGCTCTCTCCCCTTCTAGAAGTATTTCTACAACCAAAATTCTACCATTAGGATGATTAGCTATGATGTTAGGTTTCAAACTGCTTTTAATAATAGTCATAACTCCACTATTCCCTCCATTCACACCCCCATACAACATCACTACCCAATCCTTAAATTTATCTTTCCTCAAAATTTTAGACCCGTATAAATTATGCACTTGAATAGCCAAAATGGATAGACCCCACTCTTTGACTAAGCCCCAAAAAGCAGTGTTTTTCTTTTTATCTTTGATTCCCTTGACGTTCCTCGTGCACCGATTAATTTTTAATGCCTCACTCATGTTAAAGCAGTTTCAAGCACCATTTCTACCTCCTTCCCAGTCCACCCATGATCCCCCTCCTTCTGAATTTCTTTCCAAGCTTCATCCCCTTGTCAATTAAATTTTTGAACAGAAGAAGTCCCGTTGTCCTCCTCTCCTAGCAGGTTAAAAGGATTCAAATACACCAGAGGACTTAAACTGATATGTGTCGCTTAAGAGACGGCTAGAAAATTTATATCCCCGGCCCAGCCGCCGCCCGCGGGAGAGAGATTTGTTTATTCGAGGTGCACGCGGACAAAGGGTCTCTTGGAATAACAAATAGGAGGGGAGCTACTACAAGGCAGCTAGACTTGACAAGGTTTATGTAAATTTATGCATCAATTTGAATGCCTATCAATGGACCTATAGATTCAAATCTATTTGGGTCTTTTCTAGTAGCTCCAAACATGCTTGTTTTCTCGGGCTTATTCTGCACAAAGTAGTTTGGTCTGGCTAGAGAGCTACCAGAGTGGGGGTTAATAATGGCATTTGCTCTAGGTGTGGCAAAGGTGTAGAATATTTAATGCATCTGTCCACCATGAATATTTAATGCATCTGTCCATGAATTGTGAAATCAATAAGAAATTTCTTAACATCTTGCATGATTGCTATCCCCTTCTCATGGAAAGAGATACTTCTTGGTGAATGTAGGCATATGGATCCTATTCTATGGAATAACATTGGGAGTAGTCTTCTCTGCCATATTTGGAAAGATAGGAATTCTAGTGTCTTTGGGAAAGGGTGTACTAGTCACATTTATGCCTTTGTGACTAACCTAGAGCTATTGGCTCTATAGGCTAAAATGGCTATTAAAGAAGCTCGTGAGATGAAGATTCCAACATCCACTCGATGATAAAGAAATACAAATGGTAGGAGTGGTAGGTTAAGCTGTCAAAAATTTATGCCTCCACAAGGCTCATTTGTAACACGCGAAAGCTTTGGGAGTCTTCTTTCAGCGCTAAAAACACTCTTGGAAACCATCTGATGCAAAACGCAGATATAGAGAGAGAGTAGAGAAAGAGAGAAGTGCTGGAAATTCAGTATATTCTATGGTACAAAAAGGTACCTAAATCTGCAGCCATGGGCTGCCTTACATAAAAGGTGGTAACACACCAAAAATCTGTCCCCTATGGGACCCCTAAAGATCCAAACCCCTAGAGGGAGTGAATGAGTTCATAAATGCAATAAATGCGTTTTAATACAGCTGACTAGTTTTTCCTTCTAGCCGACTGGTCCTCCTTTTTGCGCTTGCTGTTGCCCCTATCCTCTGGTTCACAACAGCGATCACCTCAGTGAGCAGCCGCCCCGACAGCCTTGTGTGTAGCCAGCAACCCTTTTTCCTGCACCCGACAACCATCTGACCTTCAGCTTGCTCTCCATGCCTGTCTCCAGTCTACACTGCCTAAAGTGCTCTGTGCTCCATCATCCTGGTTCTACCTGGTTCATACTCTTTATCTGGCTGCCTCTTCCGGATTTAGCCCTGAGAATGTCCATGGCATCTATGATGCACATGACATCCCCCTCTGCTAAACTTGATGAGGGGATTCCAACCTGCTCTTGGATGACTGTCATCATCCCAATCCTGTCCCGAAGTCCCTCTGTCATCATCCATCCCTGGTAAACTTTTTTCTCTGAAAACCCAGCCTGTTCTCCAAACCACTCTGTCTCTGACGAAGATCTATGCATCTGTTTTCCTCTAGTCCACAATCTGTTCCTGCCCTGACTCTCGTCTTGGTCTTCTTTCCTTAGAAATGAGTCTGGCACTCTCACATCACCCTTGGAGGATAAACCTCCCTTGGGACCGTTGCCTGAGAACCTATCTGGCTCACGGAACTGCCATCCCCATCTGGCACTGTGGAACACCACCAACAAACCTCCTGGGAGTTCTTCCCGATTCTGTGCTCCTTGCCTTGGGCTTCGTATCCGTGTACTTTCCTCTACCTTGGACCTGTACACCATCATCTGGGACTGATTCAGTGTTTAGCTTTGCTGAGCCTGATGCTCTGATACCAATGTAACACGCGAAAGCTCTGGGAGTCTTCTTTCAGCCCTAAGCACTCTTGGAACCATCTGATGCAAAACTCAGATATAGAGAGAGAGTAGAGAAAGAGAGAAGTGCTGGAAATTCAGTATATTCTATGGTACAAAAAGGTACCTAAATCTACAGCCATGGGCTGCCTTACATAAAAGGTGGTAACACACCAAAAATCTGTCCCCTATGGGACCCCTAAAGATCCAAACCCCTAGAGGGAGTGAATGAGTTCAATGATGAGCACACTAGCTTTTTATATGTGTCTTAGACACTTGGTATGACGGCCAGCCATAAATGCAATAAATGCGTTTTAATACAGCCGACTGGTTTTTCCTTCTAGCCGACTGGTCCTCCTTTTTGCGCTTGCTGCTGCCCCTATCCTCTCGTTCAGCTGACAGCCTTGTGTGTAACCAGCAACCCTTTTCCTGCAGCTGATAGCCATCTGACCTTCAGCTTGCTCTCCTCGCCTGTCTCCAGTCTACACTGCCTAAAGTGCTCTGTGCTCAATCATCTTGGTTCTACCCGGTTCATACTCTTTATCTGGCTGCCTCTTCTGGATTTAGCCCTGAGAATGTCCATGGCATCTATGATGCACATGACATCATTATGGTGGAGAATATCTTGGAAAGAGCTACTAAGATCCCACCACTAATGTTGATGGACATTTGCACGAATATAGTTTTTTAGGCATACATGTTTAATGTCACATTTGAGAATATTGTTGCTAACTATAGGGGGATGCACACTTGAGAAGGGAGTAGCCAGGTATATAGAGGTAAACTTGGGAAGGCTTGCATCATAGTGCTTGGAGGATGGTTGGTATAACCCTTATTATAGCTAGACCAATAAATAAATTATTAAAAAAATGAGATTCATTTGTTTAGTTCAGAGTTTTCAAAACCCAACAACTTACCTGTCTTTCACACCCAATCATAAACTCTCTTTGTTCCGTTGAGATTGGCTCATGATCATTAACCCCCCGTTGCATACGGGTGTATAACCAATCCATGAAAGTAGGTACGTCCCCGTCATTATTTACATTGGTTTGACGTCTGGATCTCCTCTTTTTACGTCTGCCAACTCATTTGCTTGGAAGTTCCTTCTCGTACTCATCAACGAATTGTTGCATGCATTCGCTATTATAGACAATGAAAGTAGAAATATCCAATTTATCTTGGACCTTAAGTCGAAAAGGGACTCCCTTAGACGACTCATTTGTCCATACACGTGGAGCTTCAAAATCGGTTTTCTCAAGGTATTCACAAACGTAATACATGCATTTTTCAAGCATCCATCCCTCCACCATAGAACCCTCTGGTCTTGCTTTTTGACGTACATAACCTTTCAATACTCCCATAAATCTCTCGACCCAAAACATCCATCGAGTGCTCACAACACCAACGAGCTCTATCTCATCCACTAGATGGATTAGAAGATGAACCTGGATATCAAAAAAGGAGGTTGGAAATTCCTTTTCCATTAAACAAAGAAGCTCTATACATTCACGCTTCTTTTGTGGAATTGACCCTTTGGCAATCTCTTTAGATGTAATCCATCTATCAGTAAAAGAAAGAAGATATTGGAGATGTTTTTGAATTAAGAAGATATCAAATAAAATTTTATACTAAAAATTAATGACCAATAAATACCTTGCAAGCGATCCAAGGCGATATATTACATCTCGGACTCCTCTTGTAGTACATCCATCAATAACAAGGGGTAGAACATGCTGCATACATGATTAATCCGATCAACAAAACATGCAAGAAAATAAATACTTACAAAGATTTGGATAGATTTACCTTCACAAAATTTTGCCAATCATGTGTTTTTAAACCAGACAAGCTCTCTTGTCATCTAGAGTGAACATGTTTCGACAAGATGCTCCATATCCTGTAGGCGTACGAATCGACTGAATCTTCCTGTTGATAGTCTCCAGCTCTTCTGTCTTGAGCACCCATGGGGCAGGCTCGTAGGTTGTCTCACGTCGAGTTTCATATCATAAAGTGGCCATAGATTGGGCTTTGAGTTTTGATCCTTTAAGTCATTTCTTGCTACCGCTGTGTCTTTCAAGCCAACGAGGTGTTGCCATAACGAATGACCAACGTTCTTGAATATGTGCATAGGATCAAGAAGATGACATATCCTCAAATCCTTCCAATATTCCAAAGTATACCAAATCGAAGGACTTTGAGCTAGAGCACGTTTTCCTCTCGCTCGCTTCTTTACAGCGTCTCATCATCGCCGCTTATGATCTCCGACTCCGGATCGATAGCGGGCCCAACAGTCCACTTTAGATACCAATCCTTCCGTGTCATTGGTATTGGACATCTCCCTTCTTCTACCTTTCCATTAAAATGTATGGTTTGCCTTCTGTCTCATAGTAGATAATGATCTTCAGATAAAAATCATCTATGTCGAAGATATATATTTTTGTTAAGGTTTTTGCTGTAAGTCGATCTCAACCAATCACCACAAATTGGACAAGCTTTATAACCCTTGGTACATATCCCCGCATGGAAAACATAACAAAGATGATTAGCGCAATGAACATCGTACAAACGTATGAGACAATATATATATTTAAACCATTTACCTGAGCAAAACCCATATCCTGCAAAGTCGTGGATAGTCCATGCTAAAATTCCACGAACAATGAACTGTCTTTGACCGATGCTTCTGGACATATCCATGACATCGATCCCTCTCCACAAATCTTGAAGATCGTCGATGAGAGGGGCCAAATAAACATTCAGATCTTTAACTTGTCGTTTTCTCGGAATTAAGAGTGAGAGCATTAAATGCTCTTTCTTAATGCTGAGACATGGGGGTAGATTATAGTTAATAACTACCACTGGCCATGTAGACCATTTACTTGATCTCATTGAAAATGGATTCATGCCATCTAATGCTACACCCATCTTTAAATTGCGTGGTTCTTTTGCAAAATCTGGCCATCGCAAATCAATATGCTCAAATGCAGGACTATCTACTGGAATTCGCATTACTCCATCTTTGCTCTTGATCTTTGCTCTTGTGCTCCGCTCCCCATGTCATAAGCTTAGCTAATTCAGGGCTTTGGAACATATGTTTTATACGTGGAACCAGGGGAAAATGTCTCAATACCTTTCTAGGGACCTTACCTTTCTCCTCTTTATATAACGAGGCGTTTGACATTTTGGACACGTCACACCATCCTCGTACTGACCTCTATATAAAATACAATCGTTGGGACATGCATGTATAGAAGAATAGTCAAGTCCAAGACTACTTATCATCTTCTTCACCTCATCATATGATGCAAGAAGGGAATTGCTTGTTGGCAAGAACTTCTGAGAGAGTAGCCTGCAAGTTCATTAAAAATATGATCAATAAGAAGCAACCATGTTTAGAATGTAACAAAAAAATATGTTAGATTGTTACATACTTCAAAAGTGCTGAAATGGATAGATTACTCCATCCAAAACGGTTTTGAAGATTAAGAATAAGTAAGCTTGCACTTAGTCATGTCAGTTGGCTTCCTGTGTAGATATGCTTTATAGCTTCTTCTCGAAGATACTTCTCGTTGTTATTAGGAATATCGCTCGCACTATTATTTTGATACCAATCCTCAATAAAATCAGACATGCCATCGTCATTATCAAAGATATCATCACGCCCATTAAAGTCCTGATAATTTTGTTTCTTTAGTCTTGCATACGCATTAGGATCACTCCTGCGTAGGATTCTCATGCACTCTATTGACATGTGAGATACGTCATGTGAACGTTGATTTGTGATATTGTCGATGTCATAATCCAGAATCTACATATTTGAAGCCAAAGAAATTTGTATCAATAGCATGCTTCTATATAAAAGAAAAGAGAGATGTGCATGGAATTCAATAATTATCACAGATACAAAATAGTTAGAGACAATAAAAGACGATTATCAAATTAAATTAGAGATAGTAGAGAACGTGGTACAAATTAAAGTGTAGAATTAGGGTACAAGAGGTCAAAATAACATTAGGAATTGTATACAATGAAGCTCTCAACCCTCATCTGTTAAGGGTGCTCGTGGAGGTCTACACCATCCATAATTAATCAGTAATTCATCACCAGCACACGTAATGATCTAATAGCATTGACAACTATGTATCTTTCTACATCCCTACTCATATGTCCTGGTTCATGACTATTCTCACACTCCACAAATGTGCAATTGGTTCTTGAACTCATCCCTCCACTACTATTGATTAAACTTGCTATGTTTCCTTGAGAGTAAGGTCTTCCGTCAACATAGAGTCTTTGTCCTTCTGCATGTGTAATCCCTCTCTATCAGAAAGAGAGGCTGCATTGAGACATAACCCATAAGTACTCATGGACCCCATCTATATATAGGTCCACAAAAAGACATAAGGGTGACCTCTAAACGAGGGGGCACATGCAAATCCTGTGCAATAAAGAGGCCTCGTCCTGCTCCACTGATGGTAGACGGAGCAATCATGTAGCGATTGCCCCAGAAGCTAAAAACCACTCCATCTAAAGGAAGTGATCCTCTCTGCCATCCTCCGTATCGTCTTCGATCATACGTCTGTACTAGAGAATGCAAACGAGTAGGCGCAACGGATGATCTCCACCCGTCTCAGCCTCCAAAGCAGGAGGTAGAGGATGTCGAGAAACCTTGAGCTGCAAGACAAATGACCTGTCCGTGCCGTGTGTGCGAGGGACATGTGCACCACTGATAGTGAAGTCATCCTCGTTCATCAAGTGAATATACCTACATATATAATATGGTTGCATTATATATGAGCCTTTGATTTATAAAATAACCAATAATAAAACTAAGAGAGAACAGTCATATACCATAGGTCGATGTCGCTCCTCAGGTGGTGGTGCTCGCTCAAAAGTACCATGAGTCATCTCATGTGAAAAGCACT
Organism: Cibotium barometz; assembly: GCF_041138505.1. NCBI lineage: Eukaryota > Viridiplantae > Streptophyta > Polypodiopsida > Cyatheales > Cibotiaceae > Cibotium > Cibotium barometz. The sequence goes on from NC_141055.1 coordinate 51,689,657, forward strand.
CCCGTCGTGGCCTCCAATATGTGCCACGACAACGAGCGCACTAGTATATATCAGACTCATCGTAGTAGAAATCATCGTAAACGGGTTCATGTGCAGTATTGGAACTCTGTGCACCCCAACCACCACCAGTAGGAGGTGGCGGTGTACCCTCTGATTGGTCCGAATCTGATTTTCAAGTACCATAAAAACATGAGTCATTTATCAAATGATCGAAGTTAAAAAATCAATAAAAGAAACAAAACATTGAAATCTAACAAGTTCTATGGTATATTCTAATGCTTATTGTAATATGAAAAATAAATAGACGCTACTGTATGGTGGAGACAAACAAGAGGAGGGCTGATATGTGCATGGAGACATAGAATTAATATGAACTTTGCTAGATTGATTCTTACTATTCTCTAATCTATGTTATTTTGTTTAATCAAACTTACATAGACGGCAGCACGAACGAGACTGCAAGCTGGTCACACATCTAGACTAGGCCGGATGGGACGAGATGGATTTGTGGCCACATTTGTGAGTATAGACCGTTCAAAATTTAACTTTCAAAGGTAATATTATTGAATGAAGAAATCAATAAGTCTTTGGTTTTGTCTTGATGCAGACCAAAGACTATGGTCGTGCACCTACGGTGCAGGAGATGGAGTACGCCACATACTACGGCTACCGCGCTTTGCAGGCGACACTTGCTGACAGGCCAAATCGGTAAGTTAATTAGCCTAAGTATCTACGAGAACGTTATTTATTTATCTTTACATTTAAGAAAAAAACAAACCCTAAACAAGGAAAGAGGCGAGGCCACATTGTAGCACATCAAAAAGAAGCAAAAGATTAGCAAGCATCAACAATTTCTCAAAAGCTCTTGGAAAGCTAGATAGAGACAAATCAGAATCTTTATCGCAGTTCCAGTTGACTATTTTTCTATGTTAGGCTCTAATATTAACAAGCTTTTGAGTTTCATAATTTTTACGGAGGTCCCAGATTCTACACTACGTATCAACTCAAGCTAACTTTCAAGCTTAAAGATCCGGTCTTGATAATAAGAAAAGCTATATGCACATTCATCATCAGCCACAATGTCTTATAAAATAACATGCTAACATTTCTAAACTCCAAGGATATACCACCTCCAAAACATCTAGTTTTTTTTAGTGCAAGGATCCAAATCCACATTAAGAAGAAAAGTATGGATTTTATAACCCACATTGAAAGGCATTATCCTTGGGAGGGGATGGATCCTGGCCATGGATTGCATCATCATTTGCGGAAGGACCGCAACGTTCGAGCTTCCATTTGAAATGGTTATTGTAGCCCTAGTGGATGAGGGCACCCCAAATTTTTCAACATTCCAAGCCTCATCCTCCACTTACGAGCGACCCCCTCAGGTAACCTCGTAACACTACACAACACTCACCTCACAGGCGAAGACGAAGACCAACACCCAAACCTCAACCTCAACAACCATTGAGGGAGGACACCAAGAACAAGGAATCGGTACCCAAGAGTACCATGGCTAGCCAAGGAAAGTATGACACCCATGCAAGAACCTAGGAGCCACCATTTGGCCCGAAGCCCACCAACGATGAGCAGAGATCCATGAAGCGGGAGCCTCATGCAACGATTTTCTACCCAACCCCGAGACTCGTTGGATCCCCATCAAGCTACTATGAAGGAAACGTGCCCGCCTAAGTCCGAAAACCCTTGCCAACCTCATCACCCTCTGTGAGTAAGGTACACACCTCAAGGTCGCTGTTGTAATCCATCGTTGCCGTCCATAGAGAGACCACCACCCTACAATCCTCAACCTTAACAATGCCATGCAATCCCTCTCCACATAGAATACTCTCGACCTTTCGATCTACACCATTTTTTAACTCCAATGTACACGGCTACCTCAGCCTTAACACACTGGATCTATTGTGTCTTGGCTATCTCGACTTCTAGCAAGATGGAAAGTCTTTAACTAGCCCATTGTTGACATTGTGTCCATAAGTGTGTCAACAAAGAGAGTGGGAGTGGTAGACTGCAAGAACTAGAGAGTGGAAAATGCATTTAACAACAACTTGATGCTAAGATGCGAGACCAGATACTATTGCACTCAAACAATACCTAACATTGGAGAAACTTACTATGGTTGAAAGGGAAGTTCCATTCCACAGTGCACATACATAGGCATTCTCGACAAGCCTTTCAAGACCATGGCTAAAAACACCAAATATTATAGGGAACAAGGGTAACATCTTACTACAAGGAATGCAACTATATTGCTATTAAATAGAACTTTTACAATATCAACAGTGCCAAGATGCAAAATCAAGATGATTAAACCCATCCCATCCTACAAAACCATGGAAAACCATACACAATAATGCATCAAGCTTTGTATCAACAATCTCTAGCAGCACAAACTCTCTTACCTGATGACCTAAAGGGTGGATGTTGTGTAGTAAATCTATCTTTTTTGTCCTCCACGAACTTAATTGTGGTTCTATCCCTCACAACACCTCCTATCTTTCTATGAGAAATGGTACCAAGAATATGATCCTTATGACCTTTCTATCAAAGGGGATCATCAATATTACCATCCCAGAAAAGGAACATCAAGTAAATATTAAAGAAAGCAGCAAAGAGAGTCAAAAAAAGCAATTGAGTTAGAGGTCTTCATGCTGGAGAACTGTACACATAGGTACACCTTCCACCGATTTCCCATGCATGTCACCTACATAATTCACTATGGGCATCATAATTTTTTCACTTCTCACATCTCACAATACCCATACACACATGGACCTCCAATTAATCTCATCAACACTAAGCCTCCATGTACATTTCTAGATGGGAGGACCATGGTGGCATAAGCTTGGCCCATGGTACCACCCATCGCCTTGAGAACCCCTAACCTGGCAAGTACCTCCAATGAACACTCCTACATGTATCCTTTGCTTTGACTCCAATTAAATACCAAAAAAAACTCGCCCTAAGACATCCTGGATTACCATCTACCCAAGCCAATCATTCCTAGCACTCATTTTGCTAATCACAAGGTGCAGACCACTTCTACCAACTACCTCATGATAAAGGGTCCACAACCCTTCCACAACCAGCATAGGCTTGGCATAATGCACCTCTACATCGCCTATCCCTTTCCATGTCGCCTTGACAAGATGCCTACCATCTTGGCTGCCCAAAGAATCCCATCGCTTTGCCCTGCATTTGGTTACAAATCCGTCCTAAACGATACTACTTAACCTCGAACAGTTGCCAACTCCATGGCGTATCCTGAACCATCCACACAATCCACTTCCCAACAATAGCTTCCATCACTGACTTGGGTGACGGACACAAAGATGTGCTAGCAATTAGCAAGGGAAATATGTTAACCACTCTCTCACCCGACCTACCATCTTACCCGCTCTGAAAGAAAACTTAACTTTTGCAAGATGACGGTGGAACATATAAAGCAACCTAACCATACGCTTAATGATAAATAGGAAAAGTCTACGGACTCTATGTCAACATAGTTGCTTAAGACTAGTAATAGAGACCGAACCTATTTAAGTTTGACTGACCTAGTGTGAAAACTAGTCATTTGTATATAAGTCATTTTTGACAATAAGCAATACACAATCATTTCCTTACAATAGTTTTCTTATGAGCTCTTATTCTTCCCTCGTCTTTCTTGCTTGCATGCTAGATACTATTGAATCTTGCTTGCTTGATGGATGCATACTAGATAGGTATTATTGTAGGTTTTCATAGTGTATTAGCTTCTTCTTCTTTGCCTGACTTTTGTGAATGCTTCCATCTAGGCATTGAGAGCTCTTCCTTGACCCTTTCGATAAGGAGCATTCCGATATAACAACAGCCAGACGAGCTGGTGCACCACAATGGAAAGTTGTACTTATAGCTCGAAGGCAAGACCAAACGACACATGCTTCAACAAGGCTAAGTTAAGCTCTAGACTTAAACAACCCTTCTCCAATTTCTTCCCCATTTTTTCTTTTCTTTTTTAAGTTATGTCCTCAAGTGTACTTTTTATTATCATATACACAATCCCTCCTCAAGGGTGGGCAACTAGCTTAGCATCCTCACTCAAAAATCAAATCCAAGAGAGCACCTTCAATAGCACTCCAAGCCGACATCCCTCTAGTAGAGCTTTTGTTCTTTAATTATAGTAGAGCTTTATTTTTTAATGGATCTACCTCCATCTACTGGATTTGCCTCTTATTATATACAAAAATCATAATAAAAGTGTTAAGGTTAACAGATGGTGCACCTTTCAAAAAATGTAATTGTAGCAATTGCAACACTTAAATTGGCTTTATGGTTCTCTAAAAGAGAAAGAAAGAAATAACATTGATGAGTTTCAAATGATTTACCATGGTAAGGCTTCACAAGATTATCGAGGGATCAAAAATTATGAGCATAAAACAAAGATATTTCTTGATTTTTGAGAGACAGAGAGAAAGAGAGACAGAGAGACAGAGAGACAGAGAGTGTGTCCTTGTATGCTGCTAAAATGACATGAATCAACTTCAAGATTCGAAATTCTTTCTTCAAGAAGAAAGCATCCCAAAAATTAGGCCAGTGTTAACTGAGGTGAACAAAAACAAAAGCTTGAAAGAAAAAGATGCAAGCCTACATCAGTTTAAAAGGGAAAATCATAAATGTGAGTAATTACATGCATATAGTAAATTAGCAACTACACTACAACATTCACACGAATTTACAATGCAATAGAGAGCCTCATGGGCCACAAAGTTGCTAAAGCTAGTGACCCATTGCAAGAATTCATGCATTGTACATATAGTAAAGGGGAAACTAGACCTCATGTTTTGAATTAGTGGAAAAATAAACCACGGTGGTGATCCCTTAAGTAAGGACCTAAACTAATCCCCTTTAGTACAAGATGACAACATGTTGGAAACACAGAGATGGCCAACTACTACTATAGAGTTCACACTTTGAAAAATGATGAAATGGAGAGCCTAGGCTATTAGGTGTTTTTTTCTAGGCTCTCATGTGTCCAGGTTCACATCTCTAGACTCATGTCTCCATGCTCACATATCCAAGCTTACTTGTTTAGGTTCTCACATATGCAAGTTTACACCTCTTTCGTATGAACACTTCCATTTTTGTATGAACTTAGCTCATGTATTTCCCTTTTTTATATGAACTTGCCTCATGTACTTCCCTTTTTTGCATGAACTCAACTCATCTTGAGAAATGTGGTGCCAAAGAGCACAAGGAAAATATAGAGTGAGTGTGAGAAGCCACATCACCAAGTGAGAATTATCCACATGCAGGGGAAAAGCTAAGTTGTACTCTCCTCATATAAAAGGACGACATTTCAAGCAATGGAATATATGCACAACATCTCAAGTCTTTTTATGAGTACAAGTTTCCATCTTGTAACCTAACTGAACTTGAGTCTAAACTTGATTACCACACACTCATCGCAATGAGTCTTGTTCATTTCTATCCACCTTAGATTAGTATCGTCATTAGTGTAAGATTAGATTTTGATTAGATAGAATTAGATAGATGTCTTTTGTTTAGGAGGGCTCGATCCGTGTATTTCAACATGGTATCAGAGCTTAGGTCTAGCTCTCCTAGCTTAGTTCTTTAGTACTAGCAACAAGTAGTTAGTGTGTGGTTAAAATAGAATTAAGGAATTCTTTCTTCTTCTTACTTCAGTAAGGTTTACCATTAGCAAGAGAGAGAGAAGAAGAGAGGGTGAAGCTCTACTCCAAGAAGGCAAGTCAGCATCTTTTGGGTATATGCATTGCCTTCAGCTGTCCTGTATGCACTACGAGGCTTGCAAGGCACACCTGTCAGATCTGATCTGAACGTGGGCAAAGAAGCACCAGTGAATGGAAGAGATCCCCCTACAGTCATTTTCTCAGGCTGAGAAGAGTTGTTGGTGTTACAGCAGTACCAAATTGATCCCTGGTTTCCCACTAATGTTATGCACTACTACGCAAAGCAATCCATGATTAACAGTGTTGACATGCGCATCACAAAAGGAGACGACGGCCTTGTAGAGTCTTAGCAGCTAGTAGCTTGAAGAGGCATCGTCAGTGAAGCAGCTGTGCTGTAGTGGAGAGAAGATCTCCCACTCATACACCTTCAGAGTAGCCTCAATTGAGCCAAGCAACATCCTCCAGGAGGTGAAGGAAAGCGAGTAACCAGGCAATCACTCGCAGCAGACCAGCAGCAACGAAGATAAGAGAGGCAGGTCGCTACATGCACCCTCACCAAGGGGAAGTTGTAAAAAGAAAGAACGACTTGCAGTTTGCGCAACAACAAGCCAGAAGAAGCAATTTGCACAGAAAAATACACGACCCGCAGCAGCAGCCACCCATAACAGATAAGTTTGAAGATTTTCTTTATTAAAAAATAAATAAAAAAGAAAAAGAAAATAAAAAATCCCTCTAAAGTTTTAACTTTTTTAAGAGATGGTTCACACGCTTTGCAAAGCTAAGATAAAAATGCACTCCTTCATGGGCGCCATCGATGAGAATTTTAAAGTCATCATCATCGACATGTTCAACCTCGTCTCATCGACAAAACTCTTCCATCAAACAATATGGTTAAAAAGTCTCCCGCATCATCATCAACTTAGGCATCATTAAATCCCACCAAAGTTCTTGTATCTAACCATGAGTTGAATGTCATTGTAATCAGCGGCGGCCAAATGAGCACGCTAGTGTGTGTGAAAAGAAAAAGTACAATCTTTGTAAAAATGTCGCAACCACATGAGTATGTGAGAAGTCACTATCTCAAATTGAGATATCCTCTTGGGTAAAGGAGGAAGCCCATATTGTGCAGTTAACTTTGTTAACTAATATTTTTTAACATTTTCACGTGATTCAGGCGCATTTCAAACCCCGTTTTGGCTTTACAACTTTCCAAGGCACTTTGTAAATTGTTGATTTTGATTGTGTTGCTTTTCCATGCCTTGAAAGACTATTTGAATTATTTTTCCAAAAAGAGAAGAATGTGCAACATCTTGCAAGGATCCAAATCCATTTCAAGAAGAAAAGTATGGATTTTATACCCCACTCTTGTTTGGAGGAAAAACAAGATAATCCACCGTTCTCACTAATATTAAGACTAGCTCCTCATCAAAGTATGGATTTTATACCCCACTCTTGTTTGGAGGAAAAAAAGATAATCCACCGTTCTCACTAATATCAAGACTAGCTCCTCATCAATCATATCAAGCCATATACTCTTCTTCAAGCGACACATCCTTGCCATATTTCTCTAATCTTACGGGTTTTGATGTTTCAACTTTATTTTTATTTTTCTAAATCCCTAAAATTTCTTGCATAGCCAAAATTCATTTGATCATCTTGTGGGGGAGCTCAAGGAACAAGTTGGACTCCTCGCGAGACGAGAGTACTCGATAACCAATTCTTAGCTTTATCTATGCTCATTTTTTCTGTTCATTTTAGCCCACTACAATTTTTAAGTCTCTTGAGATTAGCCCATTCTCTTTTTGTAGTCTCTTGATTAGCCTTGGGTAGAAGACACACCTTCTTAGGTTTTTCTTCCCAACAAGAGAGCTTAGGTCTTTTATGGGAAAAAATAACTTGCCACGTGTTACGAATAACTATAAGCACTAATATGAAGTTGGAACGATCATCTACAAGACCTTGGAATTGATTATCTCTTACGAGAGTAGAGTATTAGTCTCAACCTTCATGATTTTTTCAATAGTTAAGCCCATACCAAATACATCGCACACACAACTATGCCTAAAATGGGAAGGGGGATCCACCTTTGTTAAGAAAGATTGCTCTTAAGGCAAAAAAGATGTCTTTTTTTCGTACGATGGTGCATTATCAGAGAGCCCAACTTTTATGCTTCATTAATGTGTCCTTGAGTCTTACTTTAGTAATTCATATTAGATGTTTCAATTTAAATTTCTTATTTTTTGAGAAATTTTTCAAAGAGTGACTACCTTGTGTTTTGTTTACTAAGAAATGATTTCATCTTTAATGCTCAAAACCACTATTGATAAGTTCAACTAATTTCTCTACCAAAACCAAAAATATTGCTTCTATACCCTTTTTAACCACTTCATTTTTTAACATGGTTTTGCCTGCCCGCCAGAACTACCATAAGGCGCTTCACCATCGTACCCGCTTAAACGGATACTTAAATTTTTCCTACCATAAGGCGCTTCACCATCTTACCCGCTTAAACGGATACTTAAATTCTGTAAGCCGGTGCTAGAACATATAAAGTAGCCTTACCATGCGCTCAATGTCAAATAGGAAAAGACTACAGACTCCATGTACATAGTTTCCTAAGACTAGTTATAGAGACCCAATGACACATGCTTTGGAAAGACTAAGGTAAGCTCTTGACTTGAACATATTTGCAGATGTTGTCAAGACTAGCATAGGGCTTGGCATTGTTATGCTAGTGAGATGACTACTCTCGTGTGCTATCGGCACAGGGAGACTAGCCTAGGGCTTAGCTATGTTTTTCTCTCCATTCCAAGCTATTGGAATCACCCAATATTTCTTGGTGTTTATTAGGAGAACACACTCTAAAAAATGCACAATTTTCAAGCCATTGGATGCGGTTGTTTGTGTGATTTTGATTTGAAGTTTATTCTGCATTAAGGCATTCTATTTTCTTCAATTCCTAGGGCAAAACCCTAGTTTTTTGTGATTGGCATAAAATTAGAGCCCAAGAGACTTATATTTCATTGCTTTGAGCCAAGAAATAGCTTAGCAATTGTGATTAGGGATGGAATCCATTCCAAAAAAATGGTTATTGAGCTCCATTAGGTTGAATTAGTGTGGGTTGTCAATTTACGTTCATGTATTCCATATTCTTTCATAATTCATTCATGCATTCTTGGAATTGGTAGAATAGAAGAATGCTAAACCATTTAAAGAAACAATTAAAAAAACACTTAATTAGTACACAACCACTAATTAGGATTATGACCATTATCACATTTAATCAAATCTAAAAATCTCAAAACTCAGACCAAACTAGCTCTCGCGTAGTAGTAGGAGATAAGATCCCATAGTCCAATGCAAAGAGATGTGAGTCTGTAGACATGAGTTTGGACACATGAGCCCTATGTTTAGACACGTGAGCATGCAAACGTGAGCTTTAAGGCATAAGTCTAGAGGTAGGTATATCTAATATAGTACGAACTAACTGGACACACCTACCCATGTCATTGGAAGATTTTCTTATAATACAATCTGTACCGACTAAAAAATTATTATCCTTTGTAATTAGTGAAAAAATAAGTACACTTATTACCCACACCAACCCTATCACTCACAGACCCAATTTTTAGATTTGTGTGCCCTAAGTAGACTCATTTCATACAAGGAAAGGATTTTCTTATAATACAATCTGTACCGGCTACAAACTCCAAGGAAAATTGTTATCCTTTGTAATTTTTTAAAAAATAATTACACTTATTACCTATCATAGACCCAATTTTTAGATTTATGTACCCCAAGTAGACTCCTTTCATACAAGGAAAGTACATGAGCCGAGTCTATACAAAGAAAAATCATGAGCCTACAAACCTATGTCTAGAGGAGTGAACTTGCATACGTGAACATGCATGCATGAGCCTGCACTAACTCCCATGTTGCATTTTCATCCAATGTTGTCATCTCCTCATCCATGGCATCTTCCCATTTTTTATTTTCAAGTGCCTGCTCAAAAAAATTGGACTCTAAGTAATATATTATTTCTTTTACAATGTAAGTAATGGGCTATATATCCATCATCATACCTCAACCTATGATTAGACTATCTAACCCTCGTAGAACTACATACACCTGGATCACTACTACTAGTAATAAATTCACATAATGCCAAGCTCCTCATGAAGACTTGGCTCAAAGAAGCCACTAGAGTCACCATCCACATACTAGTTACTTGCTGCTAATACATCCGGCACAAAAGTTGAGCCTCATATCTCAATAACACTAACCTTGCCATAGGCCTAGTTTCTAGATTTGCATGTCCTAGGTTGGCTTTTTCCATATAAGGGAAGTACATGAGTTGCGTTCATGCAAAAAAGGGAAATACATGAGCCAAGTTCATACAAAAAAGGACAATAAATGAGCTAAGTTCATACAAAAAATGGAAGTATGCGAGCTAAGTTCATACAAAAGAGGCGTAAACTTGCATATGTGAACCTGCATACGTGAGAACCTGAACATGTAAGCTTTGATATGTGAGCATGGAGACATGAGTCTAGAGACGTGAACTTGGACACATGAGAGTCAAATGACATGAGCCACGAAACATGATTATGGACATGTAAGCCAATATACATGAGCTAAGAGACGTGATCTTAGCGACATTAACCTGGATACATAAGCCCATACACAAGAGCCTATAGATATAAGCCTAGACACGTGAGCTTATAGATGTGAGTCTAGAGGTGTGAACCTAGACATATGAGGCTAGAGACATGAGCCTAAAGACGTGAACCAGGATATATGACATGTGAACCTCCTATAGACATAAGTTTGGTGAGACCTGAGCCTAGACAAGTTAACTTACAGACATGAGCTTGGATACGTGAGCCTAGAGATGTGAACCTATAGGCGTGAGCTTGTAGACATAGGTCTAGAGGCATGAACTGAGAGACCTAAAGAGCCTAGCAATAGAAAAAAGAAACTTGTTTTAAATCATTCACCGACTTTCAACCAATCATAGCATCTAACACGCTAAACAGACGACTAATACATTAATTTGCTAGCTCTCTCATGTCTTCCTTAAAGGCCTATGCCTGTTGAGGAGTTGCATTTTCTTTTGCAAGATCCTTCTCATCACCTAAAATGGACTCCCAATATCCTTTTTCCATGAGGAAGTTTAAAAAGATGCAATCGGAGACACAACAATAAGGTGCACTATATGAAGGATGAGCCTTACTATACATGCCCAGATTTTCAAAAGAGAGTGAGCACAAAAACATTGTGTCTAGCTTGCAAGCACATCTACTTCATTTTTTACATGTCCTAGGGCTTCATTAGAATGAGAACATTTTTATGCATCAACTAATAATTTCCAACATAGACGTTTCAAGAGCTCTCAACAATTGCAGAAGGAGTTTTACCTGATTGGACCCCAATTCACTTACTTATTAAGAGAAATTCATGTTTTCTCTTCATGAGGATTTTTGGAGTGTAAGATTCCTCCCCAGCCTTTGAGGTATACAGGAGTAAGAATCTTCCTTTCTGATCTTATAATTATTCCCTCTCTAAAATAAAAGAAAGTTCTGTTTAACAAAGGAAGACCCTTTTCCTAGAATACTTCTCAAGAGTCCCACCTGTTTTAAGGATTCAGAACAATGAGTTCAGAAGTGAGAATCGATGTTTTGGATATCAAGGTTTTGGTCTTCATTCGAGTACGGCCCAAAAGAAGTTCTTTATCTCTTGGGGAGTATATGAAGTTATCCCCCAAATATTGTGAGCCTTATATCTGAATTCAATGAAAGTAGGTGACTTAGCCTACAAGCTTCTTTTATCTCTTCATCTCAAAATTCTTAATGCCTTTTATAGAAAAATGTGTCAAACCCAAATCATGGAAAGACGGTAAAACTTCAGTGGCAAGTTACCGTTGGCTTCTAAGTTACGCTAGCTCCTTCCTTTATATAAATCGTAACTTTTACTTGTCGCTCACAGTAATCTTACTTCCATCGATCTCCTTTCTTTCTTAATCTCCTTCATGGCTTGGCAACAAGAACTAGTTTTATCCATAATGATTCCTCACCTTCAAGACGCAAGTGAATCTGTGAAGAAGGATTTTATAGAGCAGTATGAGCGCTCACTTTTCCCTCACTTGGGAACTTCTGTAGCGCAAACCAAATGGCGGACCTATCAAAACATAACTAGGGTAACACCCTGGGGTCAGCAGCACTTTCGTAACAATGTCCGCTTGGCTATGGTTATTGAAGCTTTGGGTTTGGGTCCCCGATACTACTGTGTCATGAGATCAAGGCATCTTGGGTTTTCTGAGCGGGTCTTCTTACTGGCATGTTTTCTTCCTCATGAGAAGATATGCCTTTATCCCGTTTTTGGCTTGCCTCTCAGAGGTCCTTTTGTTAGATTACCTCATACCACTGAGATAGGTGCAGCAATAACCAACAGAATTATTCCCATAGATGAGTTACCTTATACTTGTGCAGCTTGTGAGGACTGCTTTTGTGATCATATGATGGACGGGCTTATGGAAGTGTAAAGAGTTCTTCTATCTTTACTGTATAAGTTCCGAGAATGAATAAAGTTTAAATCTTGTTCTTATTTTGAATCTTGCTCTCTTTAAGACGTTTCTTGGTGGTTAATCTTGATTAAAATTTTTCTCTAAGTCTCATATTCGTGCATCTTGCGAAATTATCCCAGTTTGCGAGATGAGGACATCTCGCATTTTCTAAGTGGGGTAGAATGTAAGATTCCTCCCCCACCCCCTTTTTGATGTCTAGTATCTTTCCCTGTAATCAATCCCTCTTCAGAAATATAAAGACCTTGTTTCTATCTGTTTTAGCCTAGAGAGAGAAAAATATTCTAGAGAGAGAATATTCAGATTTTGAATATTTTTGGATAGAAAAATATCTCTTCTAATTCTGATGAGTTTCCCTGAAATAGAAATTCAAAAAGAATTTTCCAATGTGCAATTGGAATTAATTGAAAATAGGTATAAAGAACCTTAGCCTAAGGGTCTAGATTTTCAGAAATCTTTAGACTATGGTCCAATTAAGGTTCCTATGGACCAATAGCATCAATCCATGTGTAGGGAGGAGATAAATCCAACTTGTAAAAAGAAAACACCCAAAAATACTGTGAGATCCCTGTTCCCACCGTGCAACAGATTCGGGGTACTAGCAGCGGAAGTAGCACTTCATGCGCGGGGCAGGGACCCACACTCGGGGCCTCGTCCACGGATATCCGGACAAGAGACTAATCCGTCGGTTTTTCAAAAACCGAACCCGAAAAAACTTCCCTTATCCGGAAAGCATGGGCGATTCCACCAGGATAACTCTTTACTCTAACGTAGTCAAAACCTTTACTGATCAAACAGATCCGACTGCATCTATAAAGATACTTGGTCAGATCAAGGAAGAAACTTGCACTTGGATCATTGGGATCAACGCTTTTTTCCCCACCAAGGAGGCACAGCCGTTGATTCCTATCCATAGAACAATTACTATCCGGGATTTACTTTATCTATCGTAATAACAGAAATTGAGTCTCGATTTACGGATCCATCAGTCCAGCCTAACCCCATCCGATCCCATGGGTTAGCCAACCGCCCAACCACTGTGGTGATGGGATCCAATTTGGAATTTGGGAAGTTTTTGTCCCGGGTACCAAGGAAAAGAGTTCCAAGGCCCCCTAGCCGGAAGTTCATGCAAACATAAAACTAGCCACACCACTTACACACCCAATATGAAAATTGCCTTTTTCTTAGCATCAGCTAACTTTAAAACAATCCTTTAATGAAACCATGGTACCACTGATCACAATCTTCCAATTTATCCAGTTGAATCATAATTTCCCATCATTCCTTCATCAGATTATCTATAGCATCATTGGCAACTAGAACGCTCACCACCTGTCCACACAGGGGCCTTTTCAATAGTTCCTAGCCCATAATACTCGGCAATATAATCACTTATAAAAATCAAGATGGACTCTCGTTGAAGATCAGCAAGATCAACCAACAGATCCATATAAAGAGCCATGGACTCATCCATTGAAGACCAGCAAGGTCAATCAACCAGATCCATGCCCGGTTTCACAAAACAACTCTTACTCCTTGTTCCAATATCTTCCTCGACGCACGCGTGGGTATCCTGGGCGACCCAGAGCCCGAGCACCGTATGGTCAGCACCCTCTAGGATCCTTCGCAGGTGACCTAGCGCTTCACTCATAGGCCGCTTCCTTGGTCCCTCATCCACCGTACCGGAAGCTCACCATTTTAATCGAACCGAGGCTGGTCAAGACCTCGGCCGACCTTGCTACGCGAGACGTCCTCCATTGACTCTCCGTCAGCAGTTGTAACTTTATCAGTTAGGTCTCCACGACCTTAATCACAAGACGGTCAAAATGCTTTCCCAGCATTCTTGACATAAAACAGCCATTTACAAACAGCATTTACAAACAGTTTACAAATACAATTTCTATATTAACTCTCATTTTTTCACATTATCCCTCATACAATCCACATTACTTATTCCACATTTCATTTATATGTGTACTCATCCAATCATATCATTTTCCATCTCTTCACTTCAGATTCCTTCACATCACATATCATATATTCACATCCATATCCACATCCATACATCCACATCCACATCCACATCCACATTCACATCCATACATCCACATCTACATGCTTATCTCCATTTTCACATCCTCATTTATACATCCACATCCCATATCCACATTCATACATACACATCCATATCCACATCCATATCCGCATTCATACATACACATCCATATCCACATCCACATGCATACATTCATTATCACGTCCTCATTCATACATCCACATCCACATACATACATACATCCACATCCACATTCCCATTCACATCTATACATCCATATCTACATGCACATTCACATCCATACATCCACATCTATATCCTCATTCACATCCATACATCCACATTCATGCATCCACATCTACATGCATACATCCATACATACACATCCACATTTACATCCATGCATCCACATCCACATCCATACATCCACATTCATACATCCACATCCACATCCACATTCACATCCATACATCCACATCTACATGCTTATCTCCATTTTCACATCCTCATTTATACATCCACATCCCATATCCACATTCATACATACACATCCATATCCACATCCACATGCATACATACATCCACATCCACATTCCCATTCACATATATACATCCATATCTACATGCACATTCACATCCATACATCCACATCTATATCCTCATCCACATCCATACATCCGCATTCATGCATCCACATCTACATGCTTATCTCCATTTTCACATCCTCATTTATACATCCACATCCCATATCCACATTCATACATACACATCTATATCCACATCTCCATATCTACATGCACATTCACATCCATACATCCACATCTATATGCTCATTCACATCCATACATCCACATTCATGCATCCACATCTACATGCATACATCCATACATCCACATCCACATTTACATCCATGCATCCACATCTACATCCTCATTCACATCCATACATCCACATTCATACATCCACATCCACATCCACATTCACATCCATACATCCACATCTACAAGCTTATCTCCATTTTCACATCCTCATTTATACATCCACATTCATACATACACATCCATATCCACATCCACATGCATCTTATCATATCTTATCACTTCCCATATCTTTTATGCATACCTCTATGCATGAAATTCAATTATGCTAAAAGTAACACTTTTATAATAAAATATTCAACTTTTATGCATACCTCTATGCATGAAATCCAATATGATAAAAGTAACACTTT
The DNA here is from genome assembly GCF_041138505.1 of Cibotium barometz. Lineage (NCBI taxonomy): Eukaryota > Viridiplantae > Streptophyta > Polypodiopsida > Cyatheales > Cibotiaceae > Cibotium > Cibotium barometz. The sequence goes on from NC_141055.1 coordinate 51,705,229, forward strand.
TGATATAAAAAAATTATCCTTTATGCATACTTCTATGCATGAAAATTAAAAATGATAAAAGTAATACTTTTGATATAAAAAATTTTCCTTTATGCATACTTCTATGCATGAAAATTAAAAATGATAAAAGTAACACTTTTGATATAAAAAAATTATCCTTTATGCATGATATTAAAATTCAATTTCTCCATGATTATAATGAAATTCTTTCAATTAATCTAGGATGATAATTCCTAGAATATGGTAGGAAGTCCTCTTTTTATGCTTTGAATGAAATTATTTTATGCATAATTTTTATAAAAATTTTGCCATAGCTCCGCTGCTATGACTGATAAATCTCAATTTTTTCTAAGGGATAAAGCTTATCATTAAGAAAATAATTAAAATGATCTCTAATTGGATCATTAATCTATAATGGATTGAATCATCAATATGCATAAACTAAAAGCATAGAAAAAAAAGCCATTAATTTGGCCTCAAGCATAGCTTAATCTTGGATTAAGGAAAAGCTTTATGAAAAGCTTCATTTGGATTGAGAATGGGTCATGAGTATGACCATTTCTTGAGTGAGAGAGAGAAATTACATAAAAACCATTAGAATTTAAACATAAATAAAAATTAACTTCAATAGCATTTATTAAATTATGTAACTCTTCACTACTATTCACCAATTAACTTTAATAGCATTTAAAAAACCATACCAATTAAGCTTCTCAAGCTTGAGAGGGGTTGAGAAGAGAGAAACATTGAGAAATTATAGAAAAGATCAATATTCACTAATTACCTTACAAATTGCTTGATTCTTTGTTCACGGTAGAGGCCCCCAACCAATCAATTGGTTAAGTATGTTGATGGAGCCACTAATGGGGATTGAAGAAAGAGGGAAGATCCAAAAACTAGTGAATTATTAAATGAATTCACAGTTCTTGGCTTAGGTGGAGTAGAGTAACGATGCATAAACACTATATATTTTTCAACAAGGGGGAGGCTTCTATTTATAGGAAAAATTGAGCTCCTAACCAAACAAACTGATTCTAGAATTTTCTAAATCAGTTTGGTCAATATTTGACCATTTTTAGGTCAGTTAAGCTAACTTTTTGGAACTAGACTTGAATGAGGAGAGAGGAGAGATGAAATATCTCAATTTTTATGAGTTTAAAACTCATTCAAGCATGTGAAATATGCACCTCCTTTAAAGAACTCCCCTTCCTTACATATGTGTCATAATGGAATCATTTTAATATTGCTCATAGTTTTTTTTACTAATAAACCTTGTACATTTTCAACTCTTCATCTTATGTGAAATATGCACCTCCTTTAAAGAACTCCCCTTCCTTACATATGTGTCATAATGGAATCATTTTAATATTGCTCATAGTTTTTTACTAATAAACCTTGTACATTTTCAACTCTTCATCTTATGTGAGCATTTACTCATTTTTGGATACCCAAAATATCTCATATTTTTAATATTGCTCATAGTTTTTTACTAATAAACCTTGTACATTTTCAACTCTTCATCTTATGTGAGCATTTAAGGGACTCCCCTTCCTTACATATGTGTCATAATAAAATCATTATACCCAAAATATCTCATATTTTTAATATTGCACATAGTTTTTTACTAATAAACCTTGTACATTTTCAACTCTTCACCTCATGTGAGCATTTACTCATTTTTGGGTGTTTTCTTTTTACAAGTTGGATTTATCTCCTCCCTACACATGGATTGATGCTATTGGTCCATAGGAACCTTAATTGGACCATAGTCTAAAGATTTCTGAAAATCTAGACCCTTAGGCTAAGGTTCTTTATACCTATTTTCAATTAATTCCAATTGCACATTGGAAAATTCTTTTTGAATTTCTGTTTCAGGGAAACTCATCAGAATTAGAAGAGATATTTTTCTATCCAAAAATATTCAAAATCTGAATATTCTCTCTCTAGAATATTTTTCTCTCTCTAGGCTAAAACAGATAGAAACAAGGTCTTTATATTTCTGAAGAGGGATTGATTACAGGGAAAGATACTAGACATCAAAAAGGGGGTGGGGGAGGAATCTTACATTCTACCCCACTTAGAAAATGCGAGATGTCCTCATCTCGCAAACTGGGATAATTTCGCAAGATGCACGAATATGAGACTTAGAGAAAAATTTTAATCAAGATTAACCACCAAGAAACGTCTTAAAGAGAGCAAGATTCAAAATAAGAACAAGATTTAAACTTTATTCATTCTCGGAACTTATACAGTAAAGATAGAAGAACTCTTTACACTTCCATAAGCCCGTCCATCATATGATCACAAAAGCAGTCCTCACAAGCTGCACAAGTATAAGGTAACTCATCTATGGGAATAATTCTGTTGGTTATTGCTGCACCTATCTCAGTGGTATGAGGTAATCTAACAAAAGGACCTCTGAGAGGCAAGCCAAAAACGGGATAAAGGCATATCTTCTCATGAGGAAGAAAACATGCCAGTAAGAAGACCCGCTCAGAAAACCCAAGATGCCTTGATCTCATGACACAGTAGTATCGGGGACCCAAACCCAAAGCTTCAATAACCATAGCCAAGCGGACATTGTTACGAAAGTGCTGCTGACCCCAGGGTGTTACCCTAGTTATGTTTTGATAGGTCCGCCATTTGGTTTGCGCTACAGAAGTTCCCAAGTGAGGGAAAAGTGAGCGCTCATACTGCTCTATAAAATCCTTCTTCACAGATTCACTTGCGTCTTGAAGGTGAGGAATCATTATGGATAAAACTAGTTCTTGTTGCCAAGCCATGAAGGAGATTAAGAAAGAAAGGAAATCGATGGAAGTAAGATTACTGTGAGCGACAAGTAAAAGTTACGATTTATATAAAGGAAGGAGCTAGCGTAACTTAGAAGCCAACGGTAACTTGCCACTGAAGTTTTACCGTCTTTCCATGATTTGGGTTTGACACATTTTTCTATAGAAGGCATTAAGAATTTTGAGATGAAGAGATAAAAGAAGCTTGTAGGCTAAGTCACCTACTTTCATTGAATTCAGATATAAGGCTCACAATATTTGGGGGATAACTTCATATACTCCCCAAGAGATAAAGAACTTCTTTTGGGCCGTACTCGAATGAAGACCAAAACCTTGATATCCAAAACATCGATTCTCACTTCTGAACTCATTGTTCTGAATCCTTAAAACAGGTGGGACTCTTGAGAAGTATTCTAGGAAAAGGGTCTTCCTTTGTTAAACAGAACTTTCTTTTATTTTAGAGAGGGAATAATTATAAGATCAGAAAGGAAGATTCTTACTCCTGTATACCTCAAAGGCTAGGGAGGAATCTTACATTCTACCCCACTTAAAAAGTGCGAGATGTCCTCATCTCGCAAGGTAGAGGACAACTCTTTTTCTTAACATCCAATTTTATTTTGGGGTTCCTTATATTCTGGTCAACCCAACAAAACACTGGGATAAATATCCCTTATATAGAACTCATCATTAATATTCAGATCATATCATTCATATCTTTAACATGATAATGGTCCATTAGACCGAAAAATTTTCTGCTGAACATTCCTCCACGGGAATTTCAGTCAAGCAAGTTCTCAATTTGTCATCCCTTAACTTGATCTACTGATCAAGTGTTAACAGTAACAATTTGACAGCACAACCCACTAATCTCATAGTGATTTGCTGAATTCATTATCATCATTCCAGTTATGAATATCATGACTGGGACTCGTCCCATTCATCCTCATTGTGGTTTTGTTCAGATTTTTATATTTCAACTAATTTCAGAAATCATCATTTTTCAATCAGAATTTTCAATCAGAATCCAATTCAATTCATCAATTCTCAAACAGAATTAAAAATCATATCAACCACATTCGAATTCATCATCTGGATAGCATTAACGCTTATAATTTCAAGTCTTAGATTTACTCGTATATACTGTCAGTAAAGAGCTGCAGTATACTCTCGGTATATACGGGTAGTCGTGGCTCTTGGAATTATAAGGTAAATACCATCATGTCTAGGCCTCAAGCAAGTCAGGGATTCTATATAATTGCGGTACTTCTATCTGAAGACCCAATTACCAAATTACGAATTTCAGTTTGAATATCAAATTACATGAATTATATCACACAATTACAACCTTTTTGTGTTTCTACATAAATTTTTGACATATTTGTCTTCTCAGTTGATCTTTATTAACCAATTCGCTCTGATACCAACTGTGAGATCCCTGTTCCCACCGTGCAACAGATTCGGGGTACTAGCAGCGGAAGTAGCACTTCATGCGCGGGGCAGGGACCCACACTCGGGGCCTCGTCCACGGATATCCGGACAAGAGACTAATCCGTCGGTTTTTCAAAAACCGAACCCGAAAAAACTTCCCTTATCCGGAAAGCATGGGCGATTCCACCAGGATAACTCTTTACTCTAACGTAGTCAAAACCTTTACTGATCAAACAGATCCGACTGCATCTATAAAGATACTTGGTCAGATCAAGGAAGAAACTTGCACTTGGATCATTGGGATCAACGCTTTTTTCCCCACCAAGGAGGCACAGCCGTTGATTCCTATCCATAGAACAATTACTATCCGGGATTTACTTTATCTATCGTAATAACAGAAATTGAGTCTCGATTTACGGATCCATCAGTCCAGCCTAACCCCATCCGATCCCATGGGTTAGCCAACCGCCCAACCACTGTGGTGATGGGATCCAATTTGGAATTTGGGAAGTTTTTGTCCCGGGTACCAAGGAAAAGAGTTCCAAGGCCCCCTAGCCGGAAGTTCATGCAAACATAAAACTAGCCACACCACTTACACACCCAATATGAAAATTGCCTTTTTCTTAGCATCAGCTAACTTTAAAACAATCCTTTAATGAAACCATGGTACCACTGATCACAATCTTCCAATTTATCCAGTTGAATCATAATTTCCCATCATTCCTTCATCAAATTATCTATGGCATCATTGGCAACTAGAACGCTCACCACCTGTCCACACAGGGGCCTTTTCAATAGTTCCTAGCCCATAATACTCGGCAATATAATCACTTATAAAAATCAAGATGGACTCTCGTTGAAGATCAGCAAGATCAACCAACAGATCCATATAAAGAGCCATGGACTCATCCATTGAAGACCAGCAAGGTCAATCAACCAGATCCATGCCCGGTTTCACAAAACAACTCTTACTCCTTGTTCCAATATCTTCCTCGACGCACGCGTGGGTATCCTGGGCGACCCAGAGCCCGAGCACCGTATGGTCAGCACCCTCTAGGATCCTTCGCAGGTGACCTAGCGCTTCACTCATAGGCCGCTTCCTTGGTCCCTCATCCACCGTACCGGAAGCTCACCATTTTAATCGAACCGAGGCTGGTCAAGACCTCGGCCGACCTTGCTACGCGAGACGTCCTCCATTGACTCTCCGTCAGCAGTTGCAACTTTATCAGTTAGGTCTCCACGACCTTAATCACAAGACGGTCAAAATGCTTTCCCAGCATTCTTGACATAAAACAGCCATTTACAAACAGCATTTACAAACAGTTTACAAATACAATTTCTATATTAACTCTCATTTTTTCACATTATCCCTCATACAATCCACATTACTTATTCCACATTTCATTTATATGTGTACTCATCCAATCATATCATTTTCCATCTCTTCACTTCAGATTCCTTCACATCACATATCATATATTCACATCCATATCCACATCCATACATCCACATCCACATCCACATCCACATTCACATCCATACATCCACATCTACATGCTTATCTCCATTTTCACATCCTCATTTATACATCCACATCCCATATCCACATTCATACATACACATCCATATCCACATCCATATCCACATCCATATCCGCATTCATACATACACATCCATATCCACATCCACATGCATACATTCATTATCACGTCCTCATTCATACATCCACATCCACATACATACATACATCCACATCCACATTCCCATTCACATCTATACATCCATATCTACATGCACATTCACATCCATACATCCACATCTATATCCTCATTCACATCCATACATCCACATTCATGCATCCACATCTACATGCATACATCCATACATACACATCCACATTTACATCCATGCATCCACATCCACATCCATACATCCACATTCATACATCCACATCCACATCCACATTCACATCCATACATCCACATCTACATGCTTATCTCCATTTTCACATCCTCATTTATACATCCACATCCCATATCCACATTCATACATACACATCCATATCCACATCCACATGCATACATACATCCACATCCACATTCCCATTCACATATATACATCCATATCTACATGCACATTCACATCCATACATCCACATCTATATCCTCATTCACATCCATACATCCACATTCATGCATCCACATCTACATGCATACATCCATACATACACATCCACATTTACATCCATGCATCCACATCCACATCCATACATCCACATTCATACATCCACATCCACATCCACATTCACATCCATACATCCACATCTACATGCTTATCTCCATTTTCACATCCTCATTTATACATCCACATCCCATATCCACATTCATACATACACATCCATATCCACATCCACATGCATACATACATCCACATCCACATTCCCATTCACATATATACATCCATATCTACATGCACATTCACATCCATACATCCACATCTATATCCTCATCCACATCCATACATCCGCATTCATGCATCCACATCTACATGCTTATCTCCATTTTCACATCCTCATTTATACATCCACATCCCATATCCACATTCATACATACACATCTATATCCACATCTCCATATCTACATGCACATTCACATCCATACATCCACATCTATATGCTCATTCACATCCATACATCCACATTCATGCATCCACATCTACATGCATACATCCATACATCCACATCCACATTTACATCCATGCATCCACATCTACATCCTCATTCACATCCATACATCCACATTCATACATCTATACATCCACATTCATACATCCACATCCACATCCACATTCACATCCATACATCCACATCTACAAGCTTATCTCCATTTTCACATCCTCATTTATACATCCACATTCATACATACACATCCATATCCACATCCACATGCATCTTATCATATCTTATCACTTCCCATATCTTTTATGCATACCTCTATGCATGAAATTCAATTATGCTAAAAGTAACACTTTTATAATAAAATATTCAACTTTTATGCATACCTCTATGCATGAAATCCAATATGATAAAAGTAACACTTTTGATATAAAAAAATTATCCTTTATGCATACTTCTATGCATGAAAATTAAAAATGATAAAAGTAATACTTTTGATATAAAAAATTTTCCTTTATGCATACTTCTATGCATGAAAATTAAAAATGATAAAAGTAACACTTTTGATATAAAAAAATTATCCTTTATGCATGATATTAAAATTCAATTTCTCCATGATTATAATGAAATTCTTTGAATTAATCTAGGATGATAATTCCTAGAATATGGTAGGAAGTCCTCTTTTTATGCTTTGAATGAAATTATTTTATGCATAATTTTTATAAAAATTTTGCCATAGCTCCGCTGCTATGACTGATAAATCTCAATTTTTTCTAAGGGATAAAGCTTATCATTAAGAAAATAATTAAAATGATCTCTAATTGGATCATTAATCTATAATGGATTGAATCATCAATATGCATAAACTAAAAGCATAGAAAAAAAAGCCATTAATTTGGCCTCAAGCATAGCTTAATCTTGGATTAAGGAAAAGCTTTATGAAAAGCTTCATTTGGATTGAGAATGGGTCATGAGTATGACCATTTCTTGAGTGAGAGAGAGAAATTACATAAAAACCATTAGAATTTAAACATAAATAAAAATTAACTTCAATAGCATTTATTAAATTATGTAACTCTTCACTACTATTCACCAATTAACTTTAATAGCATTTAAAAAACCATACCAATTAAGCTTCTCAAGCTTGAGAGGGGTTGAGAAGAGAGAAACATTGAGAAATTATAGAAAAGATCAATATTCACTAATTACCTTACAAATTGCTTGATTCTTTGTTCACGATAGAGGCCCCCAACCAATCAATTGGTTAAGTATGTTGATGGAGCCACTAATGGGGATTGAAGAAAGAGAGAAGATCCAAAAACTAGTGAATTATTAAATGAATTCACAGTTCTTGGCTTAGGTGGAGTAGAGTAACGATGCATAAACACTATATATTTTTCAACAAGGGGGAGGCTTCTATTTATAGGAAAAATTGAGCTCCTAACCAAACAAACTGATTCTAGAATTTTCTAAATCAGTTTGGTCAATATTTGACCATTTTTAGGTCAGTTAAGCTAACTTTTTGGAACTAGACTTGAATGAGGAGAGAGGAGAGATGAAATATCTCAATTTTTATGAGTTTAAAACTCATTCAAGCATGTGAAATATGCACCTCCTTTAAAGAACTCCCCTTCCTTACATATGTGTCATAATGGAATCATTTTAATATTGCTCATAGTTTTTTTACTAATAAACCTTGTACATTTTCAACTCTTCATCTTATGTGAAATATGCACCTCCTTTAAAGAACTCCCCTTCCTTACATATGTGTCATAATGGAATCATTTTAATATTGCTCATAGTTTTTTACTAATAAACCTTGTACATTTTCAACTCTTCATCTTATGTGAGCATTTACTCATTTTTGGATACCCAAAATATCTCATATTTTTAATATTGCTCATAGTTTTTTACTAATAAACCTTGTACATTTTCAACTCTTCATCTTATGTGAGCATTTAAGGGACTCCCCTTCCTTACATATGTGTCATAATAAAATCATTATACCCAAAATATCTCATATTTTTAATATTGCACATAGTTTTTTACTAATAAACCTTGTACATTTTCAACTCTTCACCTCATGTGAGCATTTACTCATTTTTGGGTGTTTTCTTTTTACAAGTTGGATTTATCTCCTCCCTACACATGGATTGATGCTATTGGTCCATAGGAACCTTAATTGGACCATAGTCTAAAGATTTCTGAAAATCTAGACCCTTAGGCTAAGGTTCTTTATACCTATTTTCAATTAATTCCAATTGCACATTGGAAAATTCTTTTTGAATTTCTGTTTCAGGGAAACTCATCAGAATTAGAAGAGATATTTTTCTATCCAAAAATATTCAAAATCTGAATATTCTCTCTCTAGAATATTTTTCTCTCTCTAGGCTAAAACAGATAGAAACAAGGTCTTTATATTTCTGAAGAGGGATTGATTACAGGGAAAGATACTAGACATCAAAAAGGGGGTGGGGGAGGAATCTTACATGGAGGCTGAAAACTCTGTTTTTCCACCATTTCTCTCCATTTCCAAGCTCTCCATAGCCATACCCAACTTGCTAGGGTGTTTTCCAAGCTTCCAAGAGTGTTTCCAAGTGCTAATCACTCTCCTACTCACTCCCAATGACTGAAATTCAGCAAAACAGCTCTCATTTTTGCTGTAATTTCTGGTCTTTTTGCTGAAAACCCTAATTTCAGCCTTCCTTTCTCAAGTTGAACCATAGGGGAAGCTTTCCCAGGGTTCCCTTCATCCTCTTGAAGACTTTTGTCGCGCGAAGGATTGCGGCAAATCGAAGATATCAACACTTCTAAAGCTTCCAACACGAAGGCTTCCGCTTGCAACAACTTCTATGAAGACTGGTAAGCTAATTGGACAATGTGTTGTCATTACTTACTCAGTAGAAGGGCAGGACTCCTTGTTTAGCCGCCCTGTGTAGTATTTCTCTTGTCCTATGTGCTCTTGAAGATGTTGCTACCTTGCTTGGTAGAACATAGAGCCAATGGTAGAGAATATGGGCACAGAAGTCGGGCCGGGCATCAAGGCAGCTCCTTGGTGATCTACATCGACATACCATTGTTTTCTAAATACTGAATTTCATATGCATTGGCATGGAGGATTTGGCAATGGATGCCCGTGAAGCTATGTATTGAATTTCTCCAATAGTAATACAATTTACTCAAGGGAGGGGTCGGTCGTTCCGGCTCATTGTGTGTCTCTTGTCAATTCAGCAATTTACTTCTTGTATTTGAGCAAGTGTCCTTCAAATCTTAGTGTATTTAAGTGTATTGATTAGCATTGTGTTCAACCAAGTTACATTGGTATCAGAGCATACGGTTCTCTTTCACTTCTATCGTGAGAGACGATCACCGTGAACACTAGCTATCTCTACACTTAGAACATTATGGACAGCCATACAATGAATGTTGGAGATGCTAATACAAGAGGTAAGGACAATGAAATGCATGTCTCCAATGCTTTACAGGATGAGCAAACTCATGTGGTGCACAATAGGGAACATGAATATGTGGGACAGCCGTCCTGTGGCAAAGAGAAGATGCAAGAAGAAGAGTCCATAGTCTTGAGGGCTGAACTTACTCATATGCAGGCTCTTCTCCAAGCACAACAAGAAGAATTGAATCTCTATCGCCGCGAGGATCCATTGGTACATGATCGTTTGAAGGCCAAGAAAGCTGAATCTTATATGGATCATGCAATGGCAATGATTGCTCAAGAGTTGCACATGCAACTGAGGGATGCAGCACGTGCATACTTGGCTCGTACCGAGGATGCCTATGCAGAAAAGGCAACCATCCCACATGTCTTGGAATCCCCACAAGTGCCCGAACAAGAACTTATGTCTAACAAGATGAATCTCCATGCTATGGGAGAGGAACAATCAGTGACTTCACGCCATGCAGGAATATCTCATGTAGCCCGTGAAGGATACAATGTTTATGGCAGTGGTCAAAATGTATGTCAAATGCCATTGCCGACTGAAAATGTACATGCACAACACATGCAACATGGGCTGCAATTTTCTGTTGGTGCGCAGGTATTCCGCGTATCTCTCATGCCACTCATGCCTTCGAGTGTGCTCGTGAGGGAGAAGTTATGGTTGAAAATGTATCAATGCATGTTGAGGGGCCAGCCATGCCTCATGCTTACAGGGCACATGTATCTATGCCTTATGCATCACCTTTTGCTCCAAAAATGATGTCAATCACAGGGGCTGTCCCAATGGACAAACATGGGGGAAAACATGTTGAGATGCACACACATGCATCAAAGTCTCGTGACTTCAAAGCTAGAGACAAATCTGTGAAGTTTGACACATATCATGGGGAATATGATGCATCAAAGGCACTTGCTTTTATTGCCCAGTTTGATATTGCTTTCAGTGATGATAAGGATTTCACTCAGAAATCCATGATCTAGCATGTAAGCATGTTCATGAAAGGCACTGCTGCCCATTGGTGGCTCACGGAGAAGCTCTCACCGAATCTTGTTAGATCATGGGAAGAGTTCAAGGAGAGGTTCTATGCTCAATTCTTGCCTCCCAATGCATTGAATGAGATAACAATGAAGTGGGATTGGGTAAAGCAAAATGAGGGGGAATCGGTAAATGCATAAATGAAGAGCCCAGAGCTGAGGATGGTCATTTTCATTAGATTGCATGCAAAAACCAACGCAGTGGTGAAGAGAGTTAATGAGTGCGCTGGTGGAGAGAGCCATGTAGTGACACATGTCCAGCTGTGCACAATGGGAAAGACCACCGTGGTGGTCTTTTCCAGCAAAGAGCAAGACCAGTGAGGTGCGTGGGGGCTGCATAGTGACACATGTCGAGCTCTGTGGTGTTGAGAACCAGGAGTTTTGGCAGATTGCACTGGCGTGATGACATTGACTGGTGACAAGGACCGTAAAATACGCACGGAGTAAATGCACGTGGTGATGCATGTCGAGGTCAGCAGTGTTCAGGGCAGAGTCATTAATATGCTAGTATGCCGGAAAAAAACCCGACGAGAGCGTCAGCCCGCTCTGAATCCAAAATCTCACCCCCCCCGGCGTGTCACGCTGCGGCCCCAAAAATAGTTGCTACACCCGATCATGCATTGACCTATGATGCACGACCTCCAAATCCGAAGTGCAACAATCAATATCGCTCCATTTGTATTCGCCACACTTCTCTTTGTTGTTGTTTCACTACTCGCTTATCGTGTCCATTTTGACTGGCATCTATTCGGGCTTTCTCCTCCTTTGTATGTCTCCTTACTAGAGACCTCCTATTCTTAAGTATGTCTTTGATTTTGTGTCGTGCCCATCTACGGTTAAACCTTTTATCCCTTTGCTGCTTAAAATGTATAAAAGCAGTCTTTATAGTGTGCAAAAACTACTTGGCGCAAGTAGTTTACCACCTCCTTCCCCACGAGAGTCATCAACTATACCACCCACATCTGTGATATCATAATATGATATATCACCATGATGTGGTGGTGACTCTGAAGAACTATCCCCACCCCCAAAGCACTGCCCTAGGCATCCTCTATCTCCTCTACCTCCACTCTCAATGCTAGTGCAGCGTGAGGTACGACTACCACTATCTCCCATGACTACCCTCCCTACGATGACGACTCCCACTCTCATGAGAGCCATGATAACTGTGAGGTGTCACATCTCTTGAAAGTGGAGGTGTAGGAGATGCTATAGCACTAACTGGGGTTTACGAATGAGGGGTGAATGTAAAGGCAGGTGAAGTGTCTAGCAAGGGTAAAGTGCCTGGCAAGGGACTCTATTGGACCTGATGGTAAAGGGGTGCCTGCTACATAGGCTGCCAACTGCTCGGGGGTGGGAGTATAGCCAAAGATGCCCTTTACCTCCCTAGCAAACCATCATTGAGACTCGATGTGCAAGCCTTATGCAAGCTAGAGAAACATTATGCAAGCATTATATTTAAAGTACTATGCATAAGCTTAAAACACTATGCATTACGTTTAAAGCACTATGCATTATGCAAGCCATTACGCAAGCCTTGCATAAAGCACTATGCGTTATGCAAGCCATTACGCAAGCCTTGCATAAAGCATTATGCATTAGGCCTTATGCATAAAGCATGCATGAGGCCTTATGCATAAAGCTATGCATGTGGCCTTAAGCATAAAGCTTATGCATAAGGCTTATGCATAAAAAAGCACTATGCATAAGGCCTTAAGCATGCGGCCTTAAGCATAAAACTATGCATGAGACCTTATGCATAAGGCTCCTAATAAACAGCACAAGGCTCTGATACCATGTTGAAAGAACGGTAGAGAGGGAGGAGACACACACACAGGAGCAAACCCTAATGTATATTGCAAACCCTAACCATAGAGGGAAGCCATCTCCACTCTCACACAAAGCATAATGCACTAATCCATAATCCACACAACACACTATGAGTTGTGTCCACACTCTACTAACCCTAGCTAATGTCCACACACTATGACCAGTTGGACACGCGGTCATTTATGTCTCACACATGTTCCTACCTAATCTGCCAGCACATAGCATAGCTGGCTCAAACTGACATCGAGCTTGAATCTCAACAGCTTTAACTGGGATGGAGAGAAGAGATTTTGAGTCAGGTCTGGTAGTCACATAGGACTGTTAACAGTCCGAGAGTCGCAAGGACAGAGTTCTAGAGAGTCAATGGGTGGGTGTCATCTACTGTCAACTGTGCGTGTAGGGAGTTGAGTTCTAGTGAGGTTTGAAGTTTTTTTAAGGATTAGAGGTGTCTCAGCGGACACTGGAGGGTTGAAATCTAACTTAGAACTAAGTCAATTGAAGCAGATAGGTGGGTGAGTTTCTTATCAGCAGGAGATCAGAGGGGGAGTACTGAAAGGATCAGTGGAGTCCAAAAGCAAGTTCTTAAAGATATCTGATATTTGAGGAACTCTATGGAAGCTTGATGGAATTTTTTTTTGACTAGAGCCAACAGCCGAAATCTGAATCAGAATACAGTCAGAAACTTGGAGAGTTTGTGGTCAACTAAAGTCACTTGAAAGGTTCTAAGGTAAGATTAGAGCCATTGGAGGTCAAGACTGACATGAGAGGATATTTGGAGTAGTCAGCTATACTATTTAAGAAGTTTCGAGTGCTCAGGTATCCGCTTGTGTCATCTAAAGATCATGAGACATCAGCTAAGTGGACTAGTACCTTCATTTGGTGTTTTTGTTGGGTTGTGCTGCTAGGTGGTAGTTTCATCCTCACCGTGAATTTTGATTTCTTTTTTCTTCTTCTCTATAGTAATTAAACGATCAATGTGTTTGTATTCACATATGAACCCTAGAATAGCCAAACTGTTTTGGTGTCATGCCATTGCTATGGTATGTGGTTGGGGTAAGCTGAACACATGAAGACAAAGAGGCTTCATACCTTGGATGAGTAGCTTTAATATGGCTATGTATTCCTTCCTATTTATTGAAACCTTGTCACAAGCCTCCACCGCCTCATTAGGCTTGACCAAGTCACGAAAGTCATTTTGCAAACTTCCTTGACAACACTACTTCAAAACCTTGTACACTTTGAAAGCTTGAGAATTTCAATCAAGCAATTGTTTTTTATAGTAGACTTAATTATAGCAATTCTACTTAGAGGATTATACAAGCAGAAACCTACCCCACAATTCATGTATCGTCAAGCAAGCCTCATCTGTTTCTTCATAGCACCCCCATGTGTTGTAGGCATGTAACACTCTTAAACTATCTAGATCTCGCTCTTGACCCAAAAGGAGTGTTTTTTTGTTTGGTTTTTTGGAGTGCATGTTCCTCCAATGTTTTGTTAATTTCTCTAAGGAGTGGTACATTGATGCTAAAGGCCTTTTTGTGCCAAAAAAATCTTTGAATACATCGGACATATATTTCCCCCCAGCTATCTGAATGTAGAGCTTGAACTTTTAAGCCAAATTCATTTTTAACCATAGAAACAAAGTGTTAAAAATGAGAAAATACCTTAGTTTTTTCCTTCAAAAGATAAGACCAGCCATACTTATTGTAATCATCAAATGAATATATCAAAATATAAGCTTTCCTCCTAAGACGTAGTCCACATTAGGACCACACACACCTCTTTGTATGAGCTATAATTTGTGATCAACTCTATCAATAGCATTCTTTAGGAAATATTGGCAAGCCTGTTTGCCAAGGATACATTGTGGTGGTGGATTAATTTTAGAAAGATCCTGTAACATCCCATGTCAGTGCACAAGCTGTTTGTCATGTTCTTTGTCAAAGGAGACAATGCATTTATCATCTACAAATTGAACACTAAGAACCCCCCTTGATAGAGTGGGTATAGAAATAAGACTCTTATTTCTATACCCCCCCTTGATAGAGTGGGTATAGAAATAAGACTCTTATTTATTCCTAGAATAAAACATAGATTTTGAAGATAAATAGCCTAGGATAGTAAGAACTATCTCATCAATACATTTGATAGGAGGCATTGTTGGCACACGTAACACTGTGACAATTTTGCACATTCTCCATATGTTTGACCAAACATCTTTGGGAAGTTACGTTCTTAGAAGCACCACTAATAATAATGAGACATGTATCATGTTTAAGATTACAACTGCAAATAGCCATAAGTGAGAAGTCTTGATAGATAACGATATTAGCTAAGTCCTCTTTCTTTGAACTTTGATTGGGTAGAACTCTTGGAATCCTTGTTGAATATTTTTTTTTTTGGTTTTGAAGTCTAAAGAAATTTTTAATTGCATGGTCAGGCTTCTTACAATACTAGCAAGTCATCTTCTTTGGCTTATTATAAGCATCCTAATTAGCCGTCATAGAAGTTTTGTTGGAATTAGTCTTTTGTAGAAATTTCTTACCCTTATCCTTAGCTTCTAGAGCTTGATTACTATTAAAACTCTCACAAAAATTCTTTCTCGACTTTTCCTCCTACAAAACTGTAAGCTTAAAAGCTCCTGCTAATAGGTAACAGGGGTTGCATTACCTCTCAATAAAATCCAAAGATAAGTATTGAAACCCAAATAAGATTCAGAAAAAGAGTTAAGGGTGATGTTTATCATATCCTTTTCAGGAATGACTTCATCAATATTGAGAAGTTCCTCACATAAGTCCTCTAATTTTGTTAAATATTTATTTACAGACCCCTTTTCTTCCATATTTTCATTATCAAGTTTTGTTCTAAGTAAGGCAATCCTTGCATCATTTTTAAACTGATATATAATTTCAAGAGTGTGTCAAGCAACCATGGATGTTTTACAAGAGAGAATGAACGTAGCAATAAACTTTTTAATTGACAAGGAAATCATGCCAAATCTTAAGCATTATGTGAATCAAATCTTCTTTGGTCATCAGTAGTAATGTGAGAAACTGGATGTTGGGTTTGTTGGCCCTGACCCCTTTAACGAGTAGTAAGAGAAATGGTTGGGGAGAAGACGGAGGTCATCACACCACTGACATAACCCTATAAGCCCTTCACAAACAAGGAAATTTCTAACCATAAAACTCCATAGGGAGTAATTTGGCCCACCTAATTTATCCTCTTTGGAAAGAATACCAAACAAATCATTTGCATAGTTGTTGGGCCATAGCGGACTATTGGAGAACGTGAGAAGAAAAGATGCTATAATAGAGCTTGAATTAATGTTATGAGGTGTTGTTGAACTCTCTAGGAAGATGATGGAAGATATTAGTTGAATTTTCGATTGGAGTGATCTCCAATGAGATAATGGAGCCTTTACACGTTGTGGGGCGCTTGGAGAAGAAGAACCACTGATTGGAGAAGGATGATCATAGAGGTATAGTTGAATGATTAGTAGAATCATCGATGGATTGATATAGAGTAATAATCAAAAAATTAAACATGATCAATTGGGTTATTGAAAAAGTACAATTAGGTGATTGGATTGATCTATTAAAAAAACCTCGATTAGGAAATTAGAGTAGTTAGATTGTCAGGTGATTGGAGAAGCTGGCGAGTGGTGAACCAATAAATAAGGTGATTCAAGAAACCTAAAAATGATTAGAAAACATGTACGTTTCTCCAATCAAGATGATAATGATATTGTTATTTTCCATTAAATAAGTGGAGGATTCATTACATTGAACACCATTACCTTGCCATAGGGTGATATATTTCTAGTGGAAAATAGAAAGTGACCCATATAATTGTGTTCAACACCTAGAAAACTACTAAATAAAAGGCATACCAAGATGAAATGTCATAGCTACCACCTTTACCTAGACCATCACAAGGGAATCTATGACTAAATTCTTTCCAATGGGAAACTTACCATAGGGTGATCTGTTTCTTGTGGTAATAGAAAGTGACCCATCCAATGGTGTTAAAAATCTAGAAAAGTACTAAATAAAAGGAATCCCCCCCAAGATGAAATTTCATAGGTGCCACCTCTACCTAGACCATTGCAAGGGAAACTGTAACCAAAATCTTTCTTATCTGGCATCATCTTGGAGCCTCCTACATCTAATGCACCTTTCACTAAAATTAGTGTAGTTGTGTGTAGACTAAAAGAAATAGCATGGTGAACTAGAAAATTCTTGGGTCTAATCATTAGAAATAATGAGTTACTATTGTTATTTTGATAGCATTGAACCAACCAGGTAACTATAAGCCCTAGGTTGTGGCACTAATTGTTGGACTATATCCCAAAGATAAAAGTACATCAAAATCATATAAAGCTTTACCCTGAGCATATTGGATCCTTGAGCAAATACAAGTTAAATAAGAATCATCTTCTCTGGAGTTTGAAGGCTAGCATTACATCATTATGGATGTAGAGCCATAGAGTCTGGAACCCTAGGAATAAACTAGCCCAACTTAAATGGGTTATTATTGCTTCTTTATGATCCAACATTCTTGCTAAGACATTATCCTTATTTTGTTTTGGATATTATCTCTAATAAAGAATATAGCCCCATGTGCAAAATCTCCTACCATAATAAGCCCATAAATATATTGGTGATGGATGGGTGTATAGTGCGGCTTAGGTTGTATAATCTTATTCTATAAAAGCATAGGTAGGTAAGGAATGCACATGCTTAGCAACTAGGGAAGTGGTCACTTCTAAAGGGGCTAAGCAAGTGTTGAAAATGGAGGGAGTTATTGATCGCATCATAAAGTCCCTTGTTTCCACAACACAATCTACTGCCTAGAGGAATATGAGCCTCCAAAATCTCTTTCATAGTATGTCCAATACTAGAGTTAGTCTTGTACCTATGACTAGGAATAATAAACATAGTTGTCTATAAATTGCCAAATGATAACAATATCAATTAGCCATAAACTTTCAATTTGTGAATGAAATCCTCCAAAAAAAGCTGAAATAATGGTTCATATTTCTTGGGCGCTATTAGATTTGCGATCGTGTGTGTAAGCACACGATCGCTCCATTGACCCAAGACGAATGGTCCCAAGTCTTGAGTTGCACAGTTATAGTTAATAGATTATGCCATCCCGCATGTCTACCCCTAGATTCAAGAATAGCTACATGGTTGTGTTCGTGTCATACACCTTTACCAATGTATCTCATTAATCTTTGGGATTATCTACATCTTGGATATGAAATAAATCCCATCTATCACACAAATTGAGAAGTAATTTGCAACACCTTAAATTCTCTTTTCAACCAATTTCTATGTGTTGTAAGTTTTTTGGAGTTGCATATAACTGCAGGAACCCTTGGCTCTGTCTCTTCGCTGGTCACCAAATTCCAAAGCCCTTTGTCTTTTAGGAAGTTTCTCATGAGAAACTTCCCAATCTAGAAATTATTCCTGTCAAGATTTTCACCAACCATTTTATCTAAACCTTCACTCATCTTGGTCAAATATAATGCTTCAGTAGGCACACCAACAATCCAAATCAATGTGGTGTAGTATAATGCACACCCTTCAGCACTCATCTTGGCCAAGTGAAATGCTTCAATAGACAAACCAACAACAAACCAAATCAATGTGATGCAATATAATGCACACCACTCACCATTAGACACATGTAGCTCTTGCCCAATGTCGATGCCAAGTATTACATTTAGTGGCTCCACTTCCGAAATACATCTTCACATCAAATACATTCTTCATAATAGTTCTTTTTGAGCCCATCAATGATAATTTGTACATCATCCATACATATCCCCACCATTTTACTCCTTGCGTGCCGTTGCGGACATCCTTCTATGGGTGGCACATCCAGTTCTTGAAGCATAATCTTGTTAGCCGGTACTCAATAGCTTGTTTGGAAAGGACTCATAGTGTATAAAGTAGTGTCATGGGATAGTTCATGGGCACTGACATGAGAGGGATAGTTCTTGATAATGTCTATTTCTAAAGATTACTTTATTCAAATGTTTTGCTATTCTACTAGTTTGTTTTATTCACTTATATTTGTCACCATTTTACAATAGCGAGAGAGAGTACTTTTGTGTGCCTTTTTCGAAACCACTGGCCATGTACACTTTCTTATTTCTTCTTGTTTGAGGGTCTTGTATTAATCTTGAAAATATTTTCACTTTTTTTTGCAGTGTTTCGCAAATATTTCTCAATGTGCAATCTATGGCAAGGACAAATAAAACTGTAAGAAAAGTATATACTGAAGATCCAAAGATAGCATAGGTTGCTTCTGCACCCAGTCCTAAGAAGAAAAGAGTCAAGATTTTTTTATATGAAGAGATGTTTTTCAGAGATCAGGAAGGCCCAAACTGACACTTATCATCTTATCCCAAGGGCTGCCTTCATTTGTGTAGTAAAGCAAATATGTGACAAGATTGGTGTCTTAACTAAAAGTAATACCCCATTCAAAAAGTGGCAAGCTTCTGCATTGTGGTGCTTGCAAGAAGCATTTGAAGACTTTCTTATAGATTTCATGAATGATGCCTATATTGCTGCTACACATGCACACAGAGTCACTTTAATGAACAAGGATTTCTCAGTGAGCAGGCTTAGGTATAGATTTGATAAAGTTCTCAAGCCACTTCCCACCACAAATACTAGGACCTTTGATATCCTTACAATATTCTCTTGCATGAGGTAAGCATCAATCTTTAGCCACAGTTTTATCCTTTTCTCTCCTTTTGCCATACTTAATACTGTCTTTGATTATAGGGCATACATTTCTAAAATGCCCACAGATATTTCAAACAGCATATTTGTGGTTGATCCTCTAATATCAAGTGATATCTTCTCAAAGACAGGATCAAATATTGACGATTTTTGAAGGGCATATGACAGCCTGAGAAACTATTATATATTCATCCCATATAATGAAAGGTATTATTTTTTATTATGTTTTTAAATAGTTTTAAATTCATAACTCATGTGAGTAGATATTTTCTTACTATTGTTTTATTTGCAGTCGCCATTGGAGTCTTATATTCATTGATGTTTTTGATAGAGAGGTTATTTTCATGAACTCCTTAGCTGGTATCCATGTTCAATGCAAAATGTAAGTATCTCTTTTCATCAACTATCACAATTTTGTTACAAACATTGCACCTATTTGATATGCTCTTTATTGCAGTGCTTGCAAAATTATATTAGCATATTTAGAGAAAAATTATGAAGATCTTGCAGATCTAGAGAAGCCATTTAAGTATCTTCAGCAAGGTATTGATAATTTAGTTTTGATGTTTCTTTGTTTGAAGATGGGTTTCTTCTAATTACACTATTATTTCAGGTTCCAATTCAGTCTGACGTTACTAGTTGTGGATGGAGGGTGATTTCAAATGCCTGCAAGACAATAGATTTTAAGTTGTTAAAACAACAAGTCAATGTAAGAAAACTAGAGAATCCTTTGCATTACTCTTAATGTATTTGTACATTATTTGTCTTAGAACTCCACTTTTTTTGGCAGTGTAATAAATACCCTAAATCTTATATTTGGTGGATAAGAGAGAGATGTATTGAGATAATGTTGGACAAAGCAATTGCACCTGTAGATCCCAACTCCCCTCCTCCAGGAGATCAGGCTAAGAGAAAAGGGAAGGAGAAGAAGCTGAAAAGACATAAAGGCAAAGACAAGGGTTTGCCAGTGCATTCTCCTTTAAAATTTGAGAAGATGCAAAAAGCCTTAAAGGAAACCATTGCAAAGAAGTCCTCTGCAAAGAAGACATCTCAGCCAAAGAGTACCTCACAAAAGAAATCTCATGCAAAGAAGCCCTCTGCTCAGAAGCCCCTCAACTTCGGTGCTTTTCCTGCTCAAGCACAAGAGGAAGCAAAGTCTGGGAGTCCAAAAAAACCAAGTGAATCCCAAAGCAGGCAAAATCTGGGAGCCCAAATAAACAAAGTGAAGATCAAGAGCAGGCAAAGTCTGGGAGCCCAAATAAGCAAAGTGAAGATCAAGAGCATTAGAATATTTTGTAACTTCACACATACGCACTGACATTTTGTAACTCG
This sequence comes from Cibotium barometz, assembly GCF_041138505.1. Taxonomy (NCBI): domain Eukaryota; kingdom Viridiplantae; phylum Streptophyta; class Polypodiopsida; order Cyatheales; family Cibotiaceae; genus Cibotium; species Cibotium barometz. The sequence goes on from NC_141055.1 coordinate 51,726,532, forward strand.
CAAGATGTATTTGTACCATTTATTGTATATAAATCATAATTTGTTTTATGAAAGATGTATTTATCTACTAAATGTTTGTTCATAAATGGAAATGGTCAAGAAAAATGTCATTTGTCTATTCATTCATGGTTCAAAAATTACAACAGTTGGAGGTAAACAACTCATACAATATATACAGCATTCAGCTCTTCTTCTAATTGTAGTACCATTGGCCTTGAATTTATAACTAGGGGTGGTGTTGTCAAGAAACTCCAAGGTTTCCCTAACGTCTTTTAATGTCCACTGAGAGGTAACATTAACCTCCTTTCTTTCAACGTGTGGAATAACCTACAACTCAAACCTAAATGACATGCAATATATATTAGAATCCAAAGGTTCCCAGATACCCAACTTAAGTTTGTATCTCCTATAATCATAACCCATAGTAAGAGATTGGTGAGAGATATTGTAAGACAAAGCCAAGGATTGAGGGCATGCATTGCACCTTATGTAGTCACCCTTATGGTCATACTCTCTAGATTTCCAAAATAGTCCTATAATGTTGTCCAAATAATCTGCTGGGAAGTTTCTACTTAGCCATGATGCCTTTGTCCTCTGTAACTCTGCGTCTTTGAAGTAAGCTGCAAAGACATGTAGAGGCACAAACCATGATAACCGTATCCTCCTTGAGATCCTTCCCGGAGTCAAGGCCTTTTGAATATCCTAGGATATTTTATGTTTGAAGCTCTGCACCATCGCTTCATCTGGAATGTCCCAATTAAGAGAAGAAAGGCTTGGCAGCACTGCTAAATCCTCAATTTGCCCATACACACCTGTTTTTGGGGGAACAATGTACTGTGCGTAGTATACAAAAAGATTACCCTTATTAAAAAAAGCCACATTTTGGTCACCATACATGAGCTCTGCAAATTCTTTGTGAATGGCTTGGAAAGTACCACTGAAGCTCTCCACAAGCTGCCACTCTCAAAACTTGTTGAGGGAAAGATATTTGAAGAAATCGGAAGTTAAAACTTGTATTAAAAGGCAAAATATATTTGCAAAGTTGAACTACAACTTACAATGTGCTTGCAAAGGAATATGTTGAGTTGGAGGTACATATATATCCTTTGCCATCATGTAAACATGTTGGACCTGAGCAAACTAGCCTTCAGATGTAACCTTGAAAGCAACAATGTGTCCCTTCCAATGGTATTTTGTATCCTCTCTTTTTCATTTTTTTCACCTTGTGAGATCCCTTGCATGAGGGGAACATAGTAACCCAGTCATTTATAGTGAAACTCTTGGGTTCCCAAGTTCCATCATCCCTTTTGTTGTGTACGACACAAGAGTTTATTGAATGAGAAGGATGTCTTTTGGATTCCATATAGAATAGAAGCAAGAGAATAAAACAATGGAACTCAATGAGGTCCAAAAAGAGATGAGAGAGAGCTAAAAGATGCAATGAAGCTCAGTGAGGTCGAAAAAAAAGATGAGAGAGAGCTAGAAGATGAGAGCTTCTAGACGTTTAGAAGAAGAATGAAAATGGTATGGGCGCCAAAAGGAATATTGGAGGTAGTTTGTCCAAACTTCAAAAATTTTGGCATTAATTACATGCCTTCTTTTTTCAAATCTTTTGACAGATTTTGTCAATATAACAGATCCTAGGGACCACCACAATCAGTCTGAATATAGAGATTTTGGCTAAATTAGAGGAAAAAATCTCGAAATGGACTCTACTAAGTAGAGGAAACAAGAATACCATATTCTTGTGCACATGGCACACTCTCTTTGGCTCTTTTCTTAATCACGAGATTAGTAAAGGGCCCTTTTTTAGGTGTTTTTGGCCCTAATGTTGTGCACCCTTCTGCTGTCCAGTTTTTACTATGGGCCAGCAGGCACTTTAGAGTCTTCATATGGAGCTCATACACAAAAAAGAACTTGGTGGAGCGATTTGGTAGTTACTTTCCAGGTTTGTGTGGGGTGATTACAGGCTTCATTGGGCAAGGTTCTTGTGATGTCTTGCAAGGCTATCATTTGCATGACAAGAAACCTATGTTTTTCAAGAATCTTGATGATTTTTGGGAGAGAAATAGTCAATTTGACAAAGAAAACACATTTCTTATTCGATGGTAGCCTTTACAAGTGCCTTGGTAATGAGCTTGGAACCTTCTCTATTGTACCAAAGTTTGGCTCCATGAGTGATTCATGGTGTGCACCATTTCTTACTTACAAGCTAGCCCCATGGTTGTGGAAGTACCTAAAAGCACTAGATAGAAGATATTTTGTTGGGGGAGATGATGTCTTTAGTGAATGTGGAAATGCAAAAAATTTTCAGGTTATCACACCTATTGAAGAACATTCCAAGAGAAAGCTAAAGTGTTGTGGGGGTGTTTTGGTAGGCTGTTTAGCTCCCAAGACCGAGGATGACATGCAGATGGCACATGATGACACCTGCAGGGATGCTCATGCAATGAGCGTGCATTAGGGAAAGCTTAACAGTCCCATTGAATCTATCAATTCACATCTCCCACCTTGACCTCCCAAAATATACATTCTACGTACCTATGCTTGGAAGGGTAGTGTGCAATGGATCCATTGGATAAGTGTTGATGAAGGAATTGCATGACATTTGATTTCAACTCACCTCAATTTTCCTTCAATTGCTTGTGTGTTTAAGCCCTCTTCACAACTACACCTACCCCATCATGTTCTCCCTTACCATGACCACTACCAAAAAAGTTCCATACCATTATTTTTCCTGTTAACCTAGCATATCTCCTAGTAAAATAGAAGGGCCTCTTTTCCTTGAATTTTGAGATGCAGCCCCATCATACCAAACCCAATTTTAGTTGACATCCAAGTCTTTGTACTTCAACCATTGCCAATGTAGCATGAAGCAATGTTGCACAAATAGAGTGTCATACTTTTTATCGTCAGAAATGAAGAAGTGTATAGTCTTTCTCACCTCACCTCCAACACGATAGTAGGTAATGTGTGCACAAAAATGGTGACTTGAATGGAGTGCCAATGCATGGATTGGATTTCATTTTGTTCCTTGAAAGAGTAATTTTTAGCAAAGTCCACGACTGAAACAACTACATCATCTGGAAAATGCATAATGTACTCCTTGAACTGTTCAACCTGCCATCAATACATGAAGTCATGTTTGATGAACTTTTAAAGGTGGGTCTTAAACAACTACATCATCTGGAAAATGGATAATGCAATCCTTGAACTATTCATCCTACCATCGATACATGAAGTCATGTTTGATGAGCTTTTGAAGGTGGGTCTTAAACTACTGCAATAGATCAACTCATCTCCTTACATGCAAGGTCCTTCCTTTTTTTCTTCTTTCCACCTTCATACGTGCATGTTTCCATATCCTCAAATACTCTCACTGCGATGGTTTTTGCATCTTCAAACAGCTCACATGGGAAACATTTTAGTCTCTCTGCTCCACACTTTGTACATTCACTCATGAGACATTTTAGTGCATGGTAAGTAGACCCATCTTGCCTAGGGCACAAGATATAATCTATAACCTTTGAAAATCTCTTCACAGTGTGTTTAGATGTAGAACATTGACATGGTAGTGATGAATCCATGCACACCGTGCATGTACATTTTCACAACCCACCATGTATTCAAAAGGCCTAACTACGCATATGATTCACAACATCCTTCAAAAATGAAATTTGCACATGGTAGATACAACAACATGATAACGTGTTCAAACAAAGTATGGATTTGCTGACTCAAAGGCACAAAGCTAGATTGTGACATTGGGAAAAGCATCTTTGAAACATTGGAAGAGCTCAGTCTGTAATCTAGAACATAGAAAGCATGTAAGCCACCTATAAACATATTAATAACTATTAAGCCACCTATACACAGCTATTAACAGTTATAAGGTAGCTATTATAGAGTTATTAGACTATTAAATTGCTACTAGAATCTTGTCTAATAGTTAGCTATCACAATAAGATAGCCGATATAGCTATTGAGTGGCTATTAGACAATCATTAGAAAACTATCAAGTAAGCTATGAAGAGGCTATCTCTACTAGCTTCTAGGTACCTACTAATAGATGTCTACAGCTATTAGCAGTGACCAACTAGTAGTCAGATATAAGATAGATAGCTATTGGATATAATTATATTAGGTCGCTATCAATAGCTACTATTAGGTAGCTATCAATAGCTACTATTAGGTCGCTATCAATAGCTACTATTAGGTAGCTATCAATTAGATAATAAACAACTATAATTATATTAGGTAGCTATCAATTAGCTAATAAACAACTATAAGGTAGCTATTACACAGATATTAGGTAGCTATCAATTAGCTAATAAACAACTATAAGGTAGCTATTACACAGATATTAGATAGCTATTAAGTTTCTATTATAATGTTGTTTAATAGTTATATGTCAATGAGCTAGCAGACAACTATTAGGTGGCTATTAAACAGTCATTAAAAAACTATGAGTAAGCTATTAGGAGGTTGTGTCTACTAGCTTTTAGGTACCTAATAGCTATCTACAGCTATTAACAATGACCAACTAGTAGTCAGATATAAGATAGATAGCTATTAGGTATAATTCTGTTAGGTAGCTATCAACAACTACTATTAGTTAGCTGTCAATACCTATTAGACTATCAATAGCTATTAAAACTAGAAGATAAAAAGCTATTCAATATCATTCTATGAGACATAGAGCTATTAGTAAGCTATTACACTACTACTACACAACTATTAGATATATAGGCTTGTTAGCTCTATTAGAGGCACATCTATTAATTAGCTACACAACATCTAATAAATAACTACTAGCTATATACAGGTATTGGATAGATATTAGGTATAAATTAAGTGCACAACTATTATTGAACTAAGGCTGCTATTAGATTCATATCTACTAAATAGTTACTAGTTAAAATAGCTAGTTATTTTTTAGATGGGTTTGACCTTATGATGAGCGAGGGACCTTCGGGAGAGTTTATGTCATCAAAGAGAGGATTGTTTTGTACCAATTTACCCAAATGTAGGTGCATGAATGTGTGGAACTACTGTGCAGAACCCCCCGTGTGAATAGTCTGTTTTTTTGGGGAATGGTACGTAGTGGAAGGGGATCCCTCGATCTTCTCACTATTCTTTTCTTATAAAAGAGAATTTACCTCTGGATTTTATAGTGGGGAGCATGTTGAAAGTCCTTGGAAGCTACGATTCAAAAGGGGCACTATGCACCCTCCTTGTCTAAGAAGTATTCTAGAAGGACCTAATAAAGTTCTAATATCATATGAAAAGTATAAGAGTTTTAATGCATATTTCTTGTGTTATTTAAGCTTAGAGTGTTCTTATGCATCATTCCATATCTTGAGTTAAACTCCAATGTTTATTCTCTCATTTATTTTGTTTGCACCCTTGTGTGCCGGGGTTTCAATTTATATATTCTCTTATGCTTTATTCCAATTGCAAGCTTATGGCTTATGGATAGAGAGATTGCATAGACCTTATGCATAGAGATATGGGGCATTCTTGTAGGCCATTTAGAATGTTGGTTAAGTTAGGTTAGGAGTGAGTAGGTGGCTATGGTGGAGGGGGAGTCCTCAATATTTTCACTATCCTTCTCTTGTAAAAGAGATGTTGCCTTTGGTTTTAATGGTGGGGAGCATGTGGAAATTCCTCAGAAGCCCCAATCTAAAAGCAGCATTGTCCACCCTACTTGTCTAATAAGTATTCTAGTAGAAGGACTTGATAAAGAAGTGGCCAGGGCAATGCTCAATGAAAAGAGCATGCCAGATTATTATTGGGCAGAAGCATGTGCCACTGTTCTAATATCGCATGCAAAGTATAAGAGTTCTAATGCGTTCTATTGTTACTTAAGCTTAGAGCATTCTTATGTTATTTAAGCTTTAAGAATTCTTGTGTTAGAGCATTCTTATTTTGTTACCTCTTTTGTTTTATAGCCCTTGCACTAATCCTCTCTTTTGCCTTCACAAAAAAGAGGTAAGCTCTCTTTTTCTTTTAATTTCTTATGCAAGTTTTTCCTTTATTACACCGTTGGGTGGTGGGTTTATATTTAGCTTAGGTTTACCTCTATGCATAGACTCTTACAAGCACATAGAGCTTTATGTATAAGGTTCTACATGCCATAGGCTTTATACATAAGGTTCTATGCATAGAGCTTTATGCATAAGGATCTATGCGTAGAGCTTTATGCATAAGTCTATGCATAGGATTTATGCATAAGACTCTATGCATAGAGATTTATAGATAAGGATCTATGCATAGCGATTTATGTATAGGATTCTATATGTAGGATTTTATGCATAGAGATTTATGTATAATGCTTTATGCATAGGGAAATATGCATAAGACTCTATGCGTAGTCTCTATGGATAGAGCTATATGCATAAGGATCTATGTGTAGGGATTTTTGCATAGGCTTCTATGCATAGGGCTCTACGTGTACGGTTCTATGTATGAAGCTTTATGCATAAGGCCTTTATGAACATCTATTTATGAATGTTTTATGCTTCAAACAATTGACTCTTATGCATGTATTTGAGTTTGGTTGTATGTGTAGGCAAATTTGATCGACCCATCATCACACAACCCAGATGTCGCAAATCTTCTCAATATCATCAACGAACGATATGGGTAGTCGGCTTGGACACATTTCACTCAAACACATGTATGGTTTAACAAAAGCTTTTCACATACACAAATTTTACCCTTTATGCATTTTTTTAAGTTTTATCGTGTAATCTTATTTGTAGGCCAACTTACCATCGCCGGGCCGGTCGACTCCATATACCCCATATGGCCAGTCGTCTCCATGGGAGCAGTCCACTCCTTTGATAGGCACAAGTTCGAGTGGAGCACGCCCATCACGTTATGGTTGTGATGATCCTAAACTAGCAATGTTGACTAGACCCACCCCCTCTCCCTGATGTCCATCTTCTCCATGACAACAACGTAGTAGGGAATGTGGGGGGTACTAGACATGCTAGGTAGAGGGGGAGCAGGCTTTTGGTTTGACAAAAGTAGCACTAGGTCTCCCGAGTCATCTCCCCAACAGGGGGTCTCATTTTGAGCCATCCCTGAGGAGACCCATCTCACCATTTAATCCATGCACCATACCATATAATGTGGATGTTGATGGTGTCCTCGTGTGATGGATGCACGAACGAAGCAAGTCATGAACTACATACATGTACTTGTTGCTAACCTGGAGTTCAATGTAAGATTCCTCCCCCAACCCCTTTTTGATGTCTAGTATCTTCCCCTGTAATCAATCCCTCTTCAGAAATATAAAGGCCTTGTTTCTAACTGTTTTAACCTAGAGAGAGAAAAATATGCTAGAGAGAGAATATTCAGATTATGAATATTTTTGGATAGAAAAATAACTCATCTTATTAAAATAAGTTCCCCTGAAACAGAAATTTAAAAAAGAATTTTCCAATGTGCAATTGGAGTTAATTGGAAATAGGTATAAAGAACCTTAGTCTAAGGGTTTAGATTTTCAAAAATTTTTGGATTATGGTCCAATTAAGGTTCCTATGGGCCAATAGCATCAATCCATGTGTAGGGAGGAGATAAATCCAAATTGTAAAAGAAGATACCCAAAAATGAGTAAATGCTCACATAAGATGAAGAGTTGAAAATGTACAAGGTTTATTAGTAAATAAACACATATGTAAGGAAGGGGAGTTCTTTAAAGGAGGTGCATATTTCACATAAGATGAAGAGTTGAAAATGTACAAGGTTTATTAGTAAAAAAACTATGACACATATGTAAGGAAGAGGAGTTCTTTAAAGGAGGTGCACATTTCACATAAGAAGAAGAGTTGAAAATGTACAAGGTTTATTAGTAAAAAACTATGAGCAATAAAATTTTGACACATATGTAAGGAAGGGGAATTCTTTAAAGGAGGTGCATATTTCACATGCTTGAATGAGTTTTAAACTCAAAAATAATGTGATATTTTTATCTCTCATCTCTCTTGAACCAAACCAAATCAAAATGGAACCAAACCGAATCAAAAAGTAACCAAACTAGGTCCAAATCTAGTCCAAATTCAACCAAACTGACTTGGAAAATTCTAGAATCAGTTTGTTTGGTTAGGAGCTCAAATTTTCCTATAAATAGAAGCCTCCCCTTGTGGAAAAAAATATAATGTCTTATGCATTGTTACTCTACTCCACCTAAGCCAAAATATAATCTCTTATGCTTTGTTACTCTACTCCACCTAAGCCAAAATATATAGTCTCTTGTGCTTGTTACTCTACTCCACCTAAGCTAAAATATATAGTGTCTTATGCCTTGTTACTCTACTCTACCTAAGCCAAGAACTGTGAATTCTTTAATATTTCACTAGTTTTTGATACTTCCCTCCTTCTTCAATCCCCATTGGTGGCTCCATCAACATACTAAACCAATTGATTGGTTGGGGGCCTCTACCGTGAATAAAGAATCAAGCAAATCATAAGGTAAGTATATTGAATTTTGATCTTTTCTATGATTTCTCAATGATTCTCTCTTCTCAACCCCTCTCAAGCTTGAGAAGTTTAATTGGTATGGTTTTTTTTTTAAATGCTATTGAAGTTAATTGGTGAATAGTAGTGAAGAGTTACATAATTTAATAAATGCTATAGAAGTTAATTTCCACTTATATTTAAATTCTAATGGTTTTTTCTCTCTCTCACTCAAGAAATGGTCATACTCATGACCCATTCTCAATCCAAATGAAGCTTTTCATAAAGCTTTTCCTTAATCCAAGATTAAGCTATGCTTGAGGCCAAATTAATGGCTTTTTGCTATGCTTTTAGTTTATGCACATTGATGATTCAATCCATTATGGATTGATGACCCAATTAGAGACCATTCTAATTGTTTTCTTAATGACCCAATTAGAGACCATTCTAATTGTTTTCTTAATGATCCAATTAGAGACCATTATGGATTGATGATCCAATTAGAGACCATTCTAATTATTTCTTTAATAATGAGCTTTATCCCTTAGAAAAAAAATTGAGATTTATCAGTCATAGTAGCGGAGCTATGGCAAAATTTTTATAGAAATCACGCATAAAATAAATTCATTCAAAGCATAAAAAGAGGACTTCCTACCATATCCTAGGAACTATCATCCTAGATTAATTAAAAGAATATTATTATGCATGGAGATATGGATGTTTGCATGTAGATGTAGAGGTATGGATGTGAGTGTGAATGTGGAGTGGATGTATGCATGTAGATGTAGATGTATAGATGTAGATGTAGATGTGGAGGTGGGTGGATGCATGTAGATGTAGATGTATAGGTGTAGGTGAGAATGGAGATGTGGATGTATACATGTAGATGTAGATGTATAGATGTAGGTGTGAATAGAGATGTGAATGTATACATGTAGATGTAGATGTATAGATGTAGATGTGGATGTGGAGGTGGGTGGATGCATGAAGATGTAGATGTATAGATGTAGATGAGAATGGAGATGTGGATGTATATATGTAGATGTAGATGTATAGATGTAGATGTGAATAGAGATATGGATGTATACATGTAGATGTAGATGTATAGATGTAGATGGGAATGGAGATGTGGATGTATACGTAGATGTAGATGTATAGATGTAGATGTGAATGGAGATGTGGATGTATGCATGTAGATGTAGGTGTATAGACGTAGATGTGGATGTAGAGGTGGATGTATGCATGTAGATGTGGATGTGAATGTGGAGTGGATGTATGCATGTAGATGTGGATGTATGGAGGTGAATGAGAATGTGGATGTGGATGTATGCATAGGGATGTAGATGTATGCATGTAGATGTGAATGCACGCATATAGTTGTGGATGTATGGATGTGAATATACGATTGTGATGTGAGGGAATCTGAAGTGATGAGATGGAAATGAGGTGATGGGATGAGTATGCATATAAATGGAATATGGAATAAGTAATGTAGATTGAGGAGGGATAATGTGGAAAAATGAAAGTTAAAATAGAAATTGTATTGTAAACTGTTTGTAAATGCTGTTTGTAAATGATTGTTTTATGTCAAGAATGCTGGGGGGAGCATTTTGACCGTCTTGTGATTAAGGTCGTGATGAGAAAGTTGCAACTGCTGACGGGGAGTCAATGAAGGACGTCTCGCGTAGCAAGGTCGACCGAGGTCTTGACCAGCCTCGGTGCGATTAAAATGGTGAGCTTCCGGTACGGTGGATGAGGGGCCAAGGAAGCGGCCTATGCGTGAAGCGCTAGGTTACCTGCGAAGGATCCTAGAGGGTGCTGACCATACGGTGCTCGGGCTCTGGGTTGCCTAGGATACCCACGCGTGCGTCGAGGAAGATATTGGATCAGAGTTGGAGTTGTTTTCTGAATTCGAGCATGGATCTGGTTGATTGACCTTGCTGGTCTTCAATGGATGAGTCCATGGCTCCTTATATGGATCTGTTGGTTGATCTTGCTGATCTTCAACGAGAGTCCATCTTGTTAAGTGATTATATTGCCAAGTATTATGGGCTAGGAACTATCGAAACGGCTCCTGAGCGTTCTAGTTGCCAATGATGCCATAGATACTCTGATGAAGGAATGATGGGAAATTAAGAATCAATTGGATAAATTGGAAGATGGTGATCAATGATACTAGGGTTTTATTAAAGGATTGTTTTAAACTGAATGAATCTGGTTGAAAAAGGCAATTTCATATTGGGTGTGTGAGTGGTGTGACTAGTTTTATTTTGCATGAACATCCGGCTAGGGGGCCTTGGAACTCTTTTCCTTGGTACCCGGGACAAAACCTAACCAAATTTTTAATTGGATCTCATCACTACAGTGGTTGGGCGGTTGGCTAACCCATGGGATCGGATGGGGTTAGGCTGGACTGATGGATCCGTAAATCGAGACTCAAACTTTTGTTTTTACGATAGAAAAAAAAAATCAATCCCGGACAGTAACTGTTCTATGGATAGGAATCAACGGCTGTGCCTCTTGAATGGGGAAAAAAGCGTTGATCCCAATGATCCAAGTGCAAGTTTCTTCCTTGAACTGACTAAGTATCTTATAGATGTAATCGGATCATCTCGATCAGAAATGATCTTGACTACGTTAGAGTAAAAAGTTATCCTGGTGGAATCGCCCGTGCTTTCCGGTTAAGGAAGTTTTTTTTCGGGTTCGGTTTTGGAACAACCGACGGATTAGTCTCTTATCCGGATATCCGTGGGCGAGGCCCGAGTGTGGGACCCCTGTCCCGCGCGAGAAGCGCTACTTCCGCTGTCAGTACCCCGAATCCATTGCTCGGTGGGAACAGGGATCTTACAGTTGGTATCAGAGCCTTTGGTTAATAAAGATCACCTGAGAAGACAAATAGGTCAAAAATTTATCAAGAAACACAAAAGGTTATAATTGTGTGATATAATTCATACAATTTGATATTCAAACTGAAACTCGTAATTTGGTAATTGGGTCTTCAGATGGAAGTACCGCAATTATATAGAATTCCCGACTTGCTTGAGGCCTAGACATGATAGTATTTACCTTATAATTTCAAGGGCCGTGACTACCCGTATATACCGAGAGTATACTGCAGCTCTTTACTGACAGTATATACGAGTAAATCTAAGACTTGAAATTATAAGCGTTAATGCTATCCAGATGATGATTTTGCATGTGATTGATATGATTTTTAATTCTGTTTGAGAATGGATGAATTGATTTGGATTCTGATTGAAAATGCTGATTGAAAAATGTTGATTTTTAAAAAATTAGTTGAAATATAATGAAACCACAATGAGGGGGAATGGGACGAATCCCTGTAATGATATTCATAACTAGAATGATGATAATGAATTCAGCAAATCACTATGAGGTTAATGGGTGTGCTGTTAGATTGCTACTGTTAATATTTGACCGGTAGATCAAGTTAAGGGATGTCAAATTGAGAACTTGCTTGACTGAAATTTCCGTGGAGGAATGTTTCGAAGGAAACTTTTCGGTCTAATGGACCATTATCATGTTAAAGATATGAATGATATGATCTGAATGAATTGTTATTTGATAATGAGTTCTATATAAGGGATATTTATCCCAGTGTTCTGTTGGGTTGACCAGAATATAAGGAACCCCAGAATAAATTGGATCTTAAGAAAAAGAGTTGTCCTCTACTTGGCGAGATGAGGACATCTCGCATTTTTTTTAAGTGGGGTAGAATGTAAGATTCCTCCCCAGCCTTCGAGGTATACAGGAGTAAGAATCTCCCTTTCTGATCTTATAATTATTCCCTCTCTAAAATAAAAGAAAGTTTCTGTTTAATAAAAAGGAAGACCCTTTTCCTAGAATACTTCTCAGGAGTCACGCCTGTTTTAAGGATTTAGAACAATGAGTTTAGAAGTGAGAATCGGTGTTTTGGATACCAAGGTTTTGGTTTTTATTCGAGTACGGCCCAAAAGAAGTTCTTTATCTCTTGGGGAGTATAAGAAGTTATCCCCCAGATATTGTGATCCTTATATCTGAATTTAATGAAAGTAGGTGACTTAGCCTACAAGTTTCTTTTATCTCCTCATCTCAAAATTCTTAATGCCTTCTATAGAAAAATGTGTCAAACACAAATCATGGAAAGACGGTAAAACTTCAGTGGCAAGTTACCGTTGGCTTCTAGGTTACGCTAGCTCCTTCCTTTATATAAGTCGTAACTTTTACTTGTCGCTCACAGTAATCTTACTCCCATCAATCTCCTTTCTTTCTTAATCTCCTTCATGGCTTGGCAACAGGAATTAGTTTTATCCCTGATGATTTCTCACCTTCAAGACGCAAGAGAGTCTGTGAAGAAAGACTTTATAGAACAGTATGAGCGCTCACTGTTTCCTCACCTAGGAACTTCTGTAGCGCAGACCAAATGGCGAACCTATCAAAACATAACTAGGGTAACACCCTGGGGTCAGCAGCACTTTCGTAACAATGTTCGCTTGGCCATGGTTATTGAAGCTTTGGGTTTGGGTCCCCGATACTACTGTGTCATGAGATCAAGGCATCTTGGGTTTTCTGAGCGGGTCTTCTTACTGGCATGTTTTCTTCCTCATGAGAAGATATGCCTTTACCCCGTTTTTGGCTTGTCTCTTAGAGGTCCTTTTGTTAGATCACCTCATACCACTGAGATAGGTGCGACAATAACCAGCAGAATCATTCCCATAGATGAGTTACCCTATACTTGTGCAGCTTGTGAGGACTGCTTTTGTGACCATATGATGGACGGGCTTATGGAAGTGTAAAGAGTTTCTCTATCTTTACTGTATAAGTCCCGTGAATGAATAAAGTTTAAATCTTGTTCTTATTTTGAATCTTGCTCTCTTTAAGACTTTTCTTGGTGGTTAATCGTGATTAAAATTTTTCTCTAAGTCTCATATTCGTGCATCTTGCGAAATTATTCCAAGTTGCGAGATGAGGACATCTCGCGTTTTTTAAGTGGGGTAGAATGTAAGATTCCTCCCCCAACCCCTTTTTGATGTCTAGTATCTTCCCCTGTAATCAATCCCTCTTCAGAAATATAAAGGCCTTGTTTCTAACTGTTTTAACCTAGAGAGAGAAAAATATGCTAGAGAGAGAATATTCAGATTATGAATATTTTTGGATAGAAAAATAACTCATCTTATTAAAATAAGTTCCCCTGAAACAGAAATTTAAAAAAGAATTTTCCAATGTGCAATTGGAGTTAATTGGAAATAGGTATAAAGAACCTTAGTCTAAGGGTTTAGATTTTCAAAAATTTTTGGATTATGGTCCAATTAAGGTTCCTATGGGCCAATAGCATCAATCCATGTGTAGGGAGGAGATAAATCCAAATTGTAAAAGAAGATACCCAAAAATGAGTAAATGCTCACATAAGATGAAGAGTTGAAAATGTACAAGGTTTATTAGTAAATAAACACATATGTAAGGAAGGGGAGTTCTTTAAAGGAGGTGCATATTTCACATAAGATGAAGAGTTGAAAATGTACAAGGTTTATTAGTAAAAAAACTATGACACATATGTAAGGAAGAGGAGTTCTTTAAAGGAGGTGCACATTTCACATAAGAAGAAGAGTTGAAAATGTACAAGGTTTATTAGTAAAAAACTATGAGCAATAAAATTTTGACACATATGTAAGGAAGGGGAATTCTTTAAAGGAGGTGCATATTTCACATGCTTGAATGAGTTTTAAACTCAAAAATAATGTGATATTTTTATCTCTCATCTCTCTTGAACCAAACCAAATCAAAATGGAACCAAACCGAATCAAAAAGTAACCAAACTAGGTCCAAATCTAGTCCAAATTCAACCAAACTGACTTGGAAAATTCTAGAATCAGTTTGTTTGGTTAGGAGCTCAAATTTTCCTATAAATAGAAGCCTCCCCTTGTGGAAAAAAATATAATGTCTTATGCATTGTTACTCTACTCCACCTAAGCCAAAATATAATCTCTTATGCTTTGTTACTCTACTCCACCTAAGCCAAAATATATAGTCTCTTGTGCTTGTTACTCTACTCCACCTAAGCTAAAATATATAGTGTCTTATGCCTTGTTACTCTACTCTACCTAAGCCAAGAACTGTGAATTCTTTAATATTTCACTAGTTTTTGATACTTCCCTCCTTCTTCAATCCCCATTGGTGGCTCCATCAACATACTAAACCAATTGATTGGTTGGGGGCCTCTACCGTGAATAAAGAATCAAGCAAATCATAAGGTAAGTATATTGAATTTTGATCTTTTCTATGATTTCTCAATGATTCTCTCTTCTCAACCCCTCTCAAGCTTGAGAAGTTTAATTGGTATGGTTTTTTTTTTAAATGCTATTGAAGTTAATTGGTGAATAGTAGTGAAGAGTTACATAATTTAATAAATGCTATAGAAGTTAATTTCCACTTATATTTAAATTCTAATGGTTTTTTCTCTCTCTCACTCAAGAAATGGTCATACTCATGACCCATTCTCAATCCAAATGAAGCTTTTCATAAAGCTTTTCCTTAATCCAAGATTAAGCTATGCTTGAGGCCAAATTAATGGCTTTTTGCTATGCTTTTAGTTTATGCACATTGATGATTCAATCCATTATGGATTGATGACCCAATTAGAGACCATTCTAATTGTTTTCTTAATGATCCAATTAGAGACCATTCTAATTGTTTTCTTAATGATCCAATTAGAGACCATTATGGATTGATGATCCAATTAGAGACCATTCTAATTATTTCTTTAATAATGAGCTTTATCCCTTAGAAAAAAAATTGAGATTTATCAGTCATAGTAGCGGAGCTATGGCAAAATTTTTATAGAAATCACGCATAAAATAAATTCATTCAAAGCATAAAAAGAGGACTTCCTACCATATCCTAGGAACTATCATCCTAGATTAATTAAAAGAATATTATTATGCATGGAGATATGGATGTTTGCATGTAGATGTAGAGGTATGGATGTGAGTGTGAATGTGGAGTGGATGTATGCATGTAGATGTAGATGTATAGATGTAGATGTAGATGTGGAGGTGGGTGGATGCATGTAGATGTAGATGTATAGGTGTAGGTGAGAATGGAGATGTGGATGTATACATGTAGATGTAGATGTATAGATGTAGGTGTGAATAGAGATGTGAATGTATACATGTAGATGTAGATGTATAGATGTAGATGTATAGATGTAGATGTGGATGTGGAGGTGGGTGGATGCATGAAGATGTAGATGTATAGATGTAGATGAGAATGGAGATGTGGATGTATATATGTAGATGTAGATGTATAGATGTAGATGTGAATAGAGATATGGATGTATACATGTAGATGTAGATGTATAGATGTAGATGGGAATGGAGATGTGGATGTATACGTAGATGTAGATGTATAGATGTAGATGTGAATGGAGATGTGGATGTATGCATGTAGATGTAGGTGTATAGACGTAGATGTGGATGTAGAGGTGGATGTATGCATGTAGATGTGGATGTGAATGTGGAGTGGATGTATGCATGTAGATGTGGATGTATGGAGGTGAATGAGAATGTGGATGTGGATGTATGCATAGGGATGTAGATGTATGCATGTAGATGTGAATGCACGCATATAGTTGTGGATGTATGGATGTGAATATACGATTGTGATGTGAGGGAATCTGAAGTGATGAGATGGAAATGAGGTGATGGGATGAGTATGCATATAAATGGAATATGGAATAAGTAATGTAGATTGAGGAGGGATAATGTGGAAAAATGAAAGTTAAAATAGAAATTGTATTGTAAACTGTTTGTAAATGCTGTTTGTAAATGATTGTTTTATGTCAAGAATGCTGGGGGGAGCATTTTGACCGTCTTGTGATTAAGGTCGTGATGAGAAAGTTGCAACTGCTGACGGGGAGTCAATGAAGGACGTCTCGCGTAGCAAGGTCGACCGAGGTCTTGACCAGCCTCGGTGCGATTAAAATGGTGAGCTTCCGGTACGGTGGATGAGGGGCCAAGGAAGCGGCCTATGCGTGAAGCGCTAGGTTACCTGCGAAGGATCCTAGAGGGTGCTGACCATACGGTGCTCGGGCTCTGGGTTGCCTAGGATACCCACGCGTGCGTCGAGGAAGATATTGGATCAGAGTTGGAGTTGTTTTCTGAATTCGAGCATGGATCTGGTTGATTGACCTTGCTGGTCTTCAATGGATGAGTCCATGGCTCCTTATATGGATCTGTTGGTTGATCTTGCTGATCTTCAACGAGAGTCCATCTTGTTAAGTGATTATATTGCCAAGTATTATGGGCTAGGAACTATCGAAACGGCTCCTGAGCGTTCTAGTTGCCAATGATGCCATAGATACTCTGATGAAGGAATGATGGGAAATTAAGAATCAATTGGATAAATTGGAAGATGGTGATCAATGATACTAGGGTTTTATTAAAGGATTGTTTTAAACTGAATGAATCTGGTTGAAAAAGGCAATTTCATATTGGGTGTGTGAGTGGTGTGACTAGTTTTATTTTGCATGAACATCCGGCTAGGGGGCCTTGGAACTCTTTTCCTTGGTACCCGGGACAAAACCTAACCAAATTTTTAATTGGATCTCATCACTACAGTGGTTGGGCGGTTGGCTAACCCATGGGATCGGATGGGGTTAGGCTGGACTGATGGATCCGTAAATCGAGACTCAAACTTTTGTTTTTACGATAGAAAAAAAAAATCAATCCCGGACAGTAACTGTTCTATGGATAGGAATCAACGGCTGTGCCTCTTGAATGGGGAAAAAAGCGTTGATCCCAATGATCCAAGTGCAAGTTTCTTCCTTGAACTGACTAAGTATCTTATAGATGTAATCGGATCATCTCGATCAGAAATGATCTTGACTACGTTAGAGTAAAAAGTTATCCTGGTGGAATCGCCCGTGCTTTCCGGTTAAGGAAGTTTTTTTTCGGGTTCGGTTTTGGAACAACCGACGGATTAGTCTCTTATCCGGATATCCGTGGGCGAGGCCCGAGTGTGGGACCCCTGTCCCGCGCGAGAAGCGCTACTTCCGCTGTCAGTACCCCGAATCCATTGCTCGGTGGGAACAGGGATCTTACATTCAAGAACTCCTTTAAAAAGTGGAAAGCAATTGATGATCTCTCAAAGAAATATGTCATTGATGTGCTCAAGACAGAGTTCGCCATTTTACATGCGGGCCTTTGCTTCTCGGAGAAGTGGATGAAGCAAAGGATAAAGCTTTTTCTCTCTAACAGGAGAGAAAACATCAAGAGAGCGGTGAAGAACAATTTAAAAAGCCTGGCATTTGCTTACAGAAGGAGTGGAGGCACGTGTGAAGCTTCGTGAGAAATCACCCACGTGCTTTTCAACAACAAGCAGCGATGAGTGCTTCTCAAGTACATAAGCTAGGGGCTTCACACTGTCTCAGGAGGAAAGTCGTGTGACTCTATTTTAAGTTTATGTTTCTATTAAAAAACTTTGACTCTTTTTTAATTACAAAAAGAGTTGGGGAAGATTGAGGAATCCTCTACATACTCCCCAGTCTGCCCTATCTTTTTTTTCCACACAGTTCTATCACTGCTATTTTCACTCCTGAGCAATGATCCCATTGGCAACAACAAAAATAGCAATCTTTTAGTAGCAAATTAGGCTCGACATATTCCTACCCTTCTAGTTATAAAAGTGTTGCTATTTTCGTTTTGTTACACCCTCATTCTGTTGTAGTGTATGGCTATGCATAGTACCCAATGCTCATATATATTTACTTAAAAGAAGGATTTTATTTAAAACCTTGTTCTCTACCCAACCCTTTCCTTGTGGTAGCATATGATCACCCATTGAAGACAAGTAACATAGAAAAGTCTTTTTAAGAGTCTTGAAAGACAAAAACCAAAAATATCTTCTATAAATAAAGGTAAAGGGCAATTGGAACTCACCACTACTATGTGGGAGAAATTTGATAACCTCTGAGAAATAAGTTTTTATATAAACAAAGATGATCTATATGTTATAAGGAACCACATTAGTAAAAGTGAGACTATTCAAACACTGATCTACCAAAGAGCTTCAATTGTAGTGTTAATGCCTTACCTTTGGTTTTGGGTATGTCCTTAAGAGGTGGGAAGGTTAGCAATTGTCGAGGAATTTGAGCAAGATAAGAGGATTTACGCAGTGAAGTGCTAGAATCTATGCTCAAAGGAGACTCATGTAAAGTTGGATTTGTCTTAGGTACACAAGTTGATGGTGGAATTGTGTAACAAAGGGAAAATTGGGACAACTGGTGATTCAATACATGTTTGGAGAAGGTCAACACAAGTAGATTTGTAGGTGCTATTACAACCACCTATCCTATCTTGAAGAGATTGTGTTGATTTCCTTTGCACCCACTGATATGAAAAACCAAGAGTGGCTTTTGGAATCTTATTGATACACTCTTCTGGCTCTAGCAAACCATGGCATTTGGGAAGCCAAAGTACTGTTGCACCCTCATAATAGCCTTGTGCTTTAAGAACATGCTTTGGGACCCAATGAGTAACAATCTGAGGTTTAGGCTTGGAAAAGATGTGCTTTTTAGGAGGTTTAGCAACTAGGCTGTTGAAAGAACGGTAGAGGGGGAGGAGACACACACACAGGAGCAAACCCTAATGTATATTGCAAACCCTAACCATAGAGGGAAGCCATCTCCACTCTCACACAAAGCATAATGCCATAATCCATAATCCACACAACACACTATGAGTTGTGTCCACACTCATCTAACCCTAGCTAATGTCCACACACTATGACCAGCTGGACACGCGGTCATTTATGTCTCACACATGTTCCTACCTAATCTGCCAGCACATAGCATAGCTGGCTCACTGACATCGAGCTTGAATCTCAACAGCCCCTCTCAAGCTCATGATGTACTGCCGATGAAGATGTAGATGAGCTTGGGATATCAAGGCTCTCAACACTCCCCCTCAAGCTCATCCCATGTACTCCCAACATAGTCCGGAAGTACTCAAACTTCTCCCTGCTAAGTGGCTTCGTAAAGATATCAGCCACCTGCTCATTAGTCTTCACATACTGAAGATCAACTGTACCATCCAGCACCTTCTCTCTGACAAAGTGATAATGGACCTCTATGTGTTTGGTCCTCGCATGAAATACTGGATTCTTTGCCAACTGTATATTGCTCATGTTGTCACAATGAATGACAACTTTGCCATCAATAGGCTCACATAAATCTGTCAAGAGACTCTTTAACCATATAGCCTCACAAGTAGCAATGGCTGCACCTCTGTATTCAGCCTCTGTACTGGATAAAGCAACTGTAGGTTGCTTCTTGCTACTCCAACTCACCACGGCACTTCCAAGTGTAAAAGCATATCCACTAGTAGACCTCCTGTCATATGCGCTACCTGCCCAATCAGCATCTGTGTAGCCATGTATGTCCAAGCTTTTACCACTCTCATAAAATAAACCATAATGTGCTGTGGTCTTCACATATCTCATGATGCGTCTCACTGCATCCAAATGTGGTTTCCTGGGGCTCTGCATAAACTGGCTTACTAGCCCCACAGCATAACTCAAATCCGGGCGTGTGATAGTCATGTATATGAGACTACCAACCATCTTCCTGTACATAGAAGGATCATCCAATTCATCACCATAATCAGCCCGCAACTTCACATTTTGCTCCAAAGGTGTACTCATAGGCTTACACCCTGTCATGCCATACTTTGCCAACATATCCAATGCATATTGGCGCTGTACTAACCATGTACCTGCATGGTCTTTGACAACTTCAATTCCAAGAAAGTATCTCAACTCACCAAGATCTTTCATGTCAAATTGTCCACTCAAAGCTTTCTTGACATGCATCACATCTAGACCATGATCACCTGTGATAATCAAGTCATCCACATAGATGACTAGTAAAACAATCCCATGCTCTGTCTTCTTCACATAGAGTGAAGAATCTGCTGTAGAAATCTGAAAACCAAGTGAGATAAGATATCTGCTCATCTTATCACTCCAAGCACGAGGTGCTTGCTTCAGACCATATAATGCCTTTTTCAATTTGCATACATGAGTGGGATATCTTGGGTGTACATACCCTTCTGGCTGTGCCATATACACTTCCTCTTGTAGATCTCCATTTAGAAATGCATTCTTGACATCCATTTGATGCATTTCCCAGCCATTAGCTGCAGCCATAGCAATGACTGCTCTTACTGTCCCCATCTTAGCCACTGGACTAAAGGTTTCATCATAGTCCAAACCTTGGGTCTGTGCATAACCCTTTGCTACCAATCTTGCTTTATGTCTCTCAATAGAACCATCAGATTTGCACTTCACTTTGTAAACCCATTTACATCCAATAACATTCTTGTCCTTTGGTAATGCAACCAAATCCCATGTGTCATTATGGACCAATGCGTCCATCTCAACATTCATTGCTTTCTCCCATACATGCTTGCCAATAGCCTCTGTATAGCATGTAGGTTCCACATGCTTCACCATAGATGTCATATATGCATAGTGCATAGCAAAATCTCGATATGTCAATCTGTCAACTGGATATCTGACTCTCTGGGATCTACGCAATGCATGCGGATCACTCTGAACACCTGTAACTCTAGCATGTGGTGGCATATATCTGTCCTGCCTAGCACCAGGTGTGTGTAAAACAGGTATGCCAAGCTCCTCATCCAAACTCTCTGAACTCGATGACTCATAACCTGTAATTCCAATGCCTTCAACCTTCTTCTTGCCTTTATCCATAGCACTACTCCCAGTGCTCACACTCTCATGCCTCAAACGTCCTGACCATGGACGTACACTGCTACTCTCAGCTTCTGCTGCTGGCCCAGACATAGTAGTAGAACTAGAACTTGCTTGTGGTGGCAAGTTCACATGCACATCAGCCTCAAGTGACTCAATGACACCCTCATCTTTTGCTTTGTACCAACTAGCAAGCTCATCAAACACCACATCTCGTGAGATGACCACTTGTCTAGTTTGTGGATTATAACATTTGTATGCCTTTGGATCCTGTGCATATCCAACAAATACACATTTCTCTGCCTTAGGATCCAACTTCCTTCTTCTTTCATCAGGCACATGTACAGCCAATGTCTAGCCTGTAACCTGTAAGCCGCATCTCTGGCGTACTTCCATGAATGGCTGCTGTAGGTGTTTTGTTCAGTATATACACTGCAGTAGCACATGCTTCTGCCCAATAATAATCTAGCATGCTCTTTTCATTAAGCATTGCCCTTGCCACTTCACATATGACTCTATTCTTTCTCTCAGCCACACCATTCTGCTGAGGTGTATACCTGCAAGTCAATTGTCTTCTTATTCCATGCTTCCTCAAGAAATGCTCAAAAGCCTTTAAGGTGTATTCACCACCTCCATCTGTTCTCAAACATTTAATCCAACACCCATATTGCTTTTTTGCAAAAGCTTTGAAATCCATGAACTTTTCCAACACTTCACTCTTCTCTTTGATAAAGTATATCCATGTCATCCTGCTGAAATCATCTATGAATGTCACATAGTATAAACTGCCTTTGATAGATGGGTTTTGTGCAGGACCCCATACATCACTGTGTACTATCTCAAGTGGCCTGCAACTCATATTTCCTTCTCTAGGAAATCTCAACCTTGCCTGCTTTCCAAACTGACACGCTTCACAAACATGCATATGTCCATCATACTTGAATCTGGGCAATCCACTGACAATGCCTCTTGTTTGCATGTTCTTTAATCTCTCTATATTGATATGTCCAATCCTCTTATGCCACATATCAATGTCCTGTACCACATTCCTGCTTTTAGAGAACATGGCTGATTTTAACTCAGGAATTCCCGCATCCCCAGCTTAAACAATTTGCCTTCTTTCTTTCCTTTAGCAATGACTCTACATCCATGTTTAAAGTCCTCAACGAAGCAACCATGCTCGTTGAAACGAACCTGTAATCCATGTTCCACCATTTGACCAACTGAGGCCAAGCTCTTTGTGATAGAAGGCACGTACAACACATCAGACATAGATTTTGTTTGACCATTGTGCACCAATGGTACACTACCAACATGTGTAATGGCATGCTGGGTATCATCACCAGTTTCCACATAGCCTTTTACATCCATAGGCTTCAATATGCTCAAACCATTCACCATGACATGTCATATGGTTTGATGCTCCAGAATCCATATACCATGTATCATCATTCTCAACATTTGTCATCATCGATCCAACAACATGTTTCATGGCGAACAAATGATTTGCAGTGCCATCATTACTGCTTGATGCATAATCTCCACCACCATGTTGTGCATAATTTCCACCATAATGACCACCACGTTGTGCTCTTCCCCCCTCTCAAATCATTCTGTTTGCGAAAACAATCTCTCGCCATATGACCATATTTCCCACAATAATGGCATTCAACATCTTGCATAGAATTTTGTTGGCCTTGCCAACGTCCTCGACCACGGGGGTTACCTCTGCCTCTTTGAGAGGTATATCCACGATCACCTCGAGCACCATATGAAGGCTGAAAATTCTGTTGTGGAGACCTGTCCTGCCATCCACGACCATTACCACCACGTCCACGTGATGTGAATCTCCCCCTGCCTCTAAAGCCTCTCTGAGAATAGAAAGCCTGATTTCTGCCATTATCATCATGGCTAGAAGATGCATCCAGAAATGAATCACTGAGTTTGATTTCCTCCACAAGTAAGAGTGAAACCAACTCGTCAAAGTCTGGTAAACCTGTACTCCTCACTAAGATAGATGTATCAAAAGATTTGTATTCCTTGCCAAGACCACGCAAGGTAATATCCACCAAATCATCATCAGGCATGGGGGCATTTATTGTGGCCAATGCATCTTCAAACTTCTTGATTTCTTGCAAATAATCATGTATGCTCCTTTTATTCCTTTTTACATTATGTATCTACTGTCGCAATTGAGACTTGCGAGCACTCGTGTCTGTATCAAACATCTTGACCAAAGTATCCCATGCATCTTTGGGATTCTCAGCATCCTGTATGCGTATGAGCATAGCATCAGAAATACATATAGACAGATAATGCAGCACTTTGAATGCTCTCTCTGACCATTGCTTATGAGCAATAAGCTGCTGCTGTGTAGGTTGTCGAGGTAGCTCAGGCTCTGGCTTAGCACCTATAATGAGATTCCAAAATCCTTTTCCTTTCAAGAAACTTTTTATCCTGTACTTCCATGCCTGGAAGTTCTTCCTATCCAGCTTTTCACCAACAATTTGTACTGGATTATCCGACATGTTGCTCAATGCGTACACCTTCCGCACACTTCCAAATCTGTAAATGAGCCTTCCTCAGCTCAACCACACTCCAATGAGTGTTCCAGATACTCCAAAGTAACCACAAATCTTTAAATTTGATGTAGAAAATCAACCTGTATGCATCCAAGATGAACTATCTCACGCAGTCCGAGATACCCTATTTTGATGCGCTTTCCAAGGCTCCAAATCACAATGTAGTGGTGCAATCAAGTATGGGCAACTTGCATTGACACCTAAACAACCTCAATGTAGAGTATCAACACCATCTGACATGTGTACATATCAATTTTTGAAAACCCCTTTCTCTGTAGTGGTGCAATCAAGTATGGGCAACTTGCATTGACACCTAAACAACCTCAATGTAGAGTATCAACACCATCTGACATGTGTACATATCAATTTTTGAAAACCCCTTTCTTTGTTTTGGAAAAAACCAAAAAAACCAGAAAAACCAGTAGTAAAATGGCTCTAATTTCTTCAATATTTGTCCAAATTGAGCAACCAGGCATTCATTAGCTTAGGAATAGTGTCCATCAACTCCATGTAAGAGGAATTTGTCCAATTGTTTACCAAAGATTAATTGCTCAATTAAAATTGCTCTGTTTCTCTGCAACCAGTGGATAGCCTGTTTAATCAGCTCATTCCCAGCTCAATTAGGCATAATTCATCAATCCAATCACATAGCCCTCTTCTACAAAGTGTAAAGCAACCAATTGCTAAAGCAATTGTGAAATGTATCAAACAAAATTCTGCCCTGTTTCACAGTAGGAGCTGCACCGCCTGCATTTGAGGGATTTGGGAAGGTTTGAAGTGACAATTGATGAGGGTATTGAGTTCCCAAGACACCTAGGTATGTGTGCAACCAATCAATGGTTTGATTTTAGCTAAAACCACACTCCAAATGCATCAAATCTTCACCTCCTTTTCTCTGTTTTGTGAGAGCTCAAAAAACCAAAATTTTCACACATTCAAATGCATTCAAATTGCTCCAAAATTTGTTTAAGGCTTGCATAGGAGTTGCCAATACATCCCTCATTGTCAGATACATATGTCTTTTGCCAGATTTACATGTATTTCCACCATGTTCCTACCTAATCTGCCAGCACATAGCATACCTGGCTCACTGACATCGAGCTTGAATCTCAACAGGCTAGAGGTAAAAGTTTGTACGCATCTTTGGGTAGCCAAATTGACAATTCCTTCTTGCCTGGCCTTCTTTGAGCAGTGACTAAAGCAGTTGGAACATGCCAGCCATGGCCCTCATTTGAGGACTCATCGATTATCCACATCATTTGTCTTGGAGCTTGAAATGCAGATGTTGAAAGTGGGTTGTGTAAGGTAGAACTACCACACTTTTGACACGATAAAACTCGTGGAGCAGCAGATCCCAAGATGCAATCAGAATCAATTTGCAATTTGTATTGTCTATTCTTCCAATCTAATGAACAATTGGTAGCACTTAACCACGATCGACCAAGAACAGCCTCTACCACTGCCTTGGACTTACTAGCCACATAAAAGGGAACTGACATCTGGTGATCCTGAATGGACATCATAATGACACATTTTCCCTTTATAGGGTTATCTTCACCTGAGAAGCTTCGTAAGTCAATAGGAATGTGCACAAGTGTTGGTTGTCCCAAGGCTACCCATGTGTCAAATGAGAGAACATTATAATCTGCACCAGAGTCAATTAAGGCAGAGACAAAGTAGGTCGTCTCATGAAGATGAAGACACACGTGAATATTGAAAGGATCAACATATTGTTCATCAGTAGCCAACTGTAAGGTCAACACAGAAGCCTTGCGACGCTCCTTGGCTTTTGCAACTCTCGCTTTAGCTTCTTCTTGAGCCTGACGTTTAAGTAGGTCATGTGCTTCTTTCCGTGTGTTGGCAGCATGCATTTGTTGAAGCATGGCTTCAGTTAGTGGTTCATTATATTTCTTGAGACGACTTCCATTAATGAAGTTAGGCATTTGCTCACACCTTCTAGTGTCTCTAAACGCACTGCACCACTAGGAGTAAGTTCATTAATCACAAACGGTCCTAGGCCATGTTTCTTGAGCTTTCTCTTATGCTTCTTAAGTGTGTACAAGAGCACAAGGTCCCCTTTTTTGAATCGGCCAGTTGTTACATTTCTATCATACCATTGCTTTTGTCTCCTCTTCTCGGCATACATCCCCATTACCGCCAATAAGCGGGTCTCATTAAGCTTTTCCAATTCATCAATGCATTGAGAAAGCTCATGACCAGTCCAGTCCAATTGTTTAGCAACTCATAGAGTAGGTACAAGAAATTCAATGGGAAGAATTGCATCTAGCCCAAAAGCAAGCTCAAATGGGGTTGTGCCCACAGATGTTTTATAGACTGTTCTATATGCCCAAAGAACTGAGTGCAACTTTTTCTCCCAATCAGTCCTATGTCCCTCAACAATCTTTGTGAGTGCTGTGCAGAGAATCTTGTTAGTACTCTCAGCTTGACCATTGGTCTGTGGATGATAGGGTGCAGAACGCTTGTGAATTACCATAAATTCTTGAAGTAAAAACTCTATAATCTCATTCACAAAGTGCACACCCTGATCACCAATGATTTCAATAGGTAAGCCATAGCATGTAAACACGTACTCATACAAGAACTTGGCTGTGGTTCTGGCATCATTTTTGATTGTAGCCTTTGCTTCTACCCATTTGGTCAAATAGTCAATTGTGACTATAATATATTCAGCATGCGTGTGACGAGCTGGAGGTTTAATGGGACCGACGAAATCAATACCCCATTTGGCAAACACACGTGTGCTTAACATAGGCCGCAATGGCATATTGTCCTTTGTGATGGGAGGTTTGGTCCTTTGACAATCGTCACAACGTTTCACATATTCTTTGGCATCCATTTGTAAGGTTGGCCACCAAAGCCCAGACCACCTAATCAACTTAGCTATGGTATTGCCCGAAAAGTGTCCACCCCCCCAACACCTACATGTGCATGAGTCAAGATTTTCAAGTAGTCAGCTTCACATACACACATGCACAAGTTGCCATCCTTGCCCCTCTTGTAGAGTTGGCCCTCTATCAGCATATATTTGGCCGCTTCAACTTCAATAGCACGCTTTCGATGTTTAGGAATTGTTCGATCAGTATGACCATGCTGAAGATAGTCCACAATATACTTACTCCAACTTGGTGTAGTTGAAATTTGGAATAATGTGACATTATGAATTGGTTGTTGAATTTGACATGAAGCACAGTTACGAACAAATTTTTCAGCATCCGCATGCATGGTAGGCCACCATTGCCCATCCTGAGTTATACGTCGCACACAAGTAGTAGCTGATGCATGGATTCCACCAATACTCTCATGGGCCCAATCCAAGATCTCCTCATATTGGTCAGGGTTAGGTATAAGCCGCAACACTCCATCATTACCCTGACGATATAATCTCCCTGAGATTAACTTGAATGGTCACCATAGGTCCACATTAGGACCCGCTAGTTGTATCTGCCCACTTGTCAAAATTTCTAAGATGGGTTCAGACCATTTAGGAGCTGTCTCTACAAGAAAAAGTGTTGAATCTAACATATCATCATCCACACCCACAGGAGCTTCTCCAGAGGTGATTTGAGACAAATGATCTGCCCTAAGATGAGTTGTTCCTTTTCGAACTGCCACTTCAAAATCAAACTCAAGAAGGATGACAAACCACCTCACAATCCTTCCAGTTGCACAAGGCTTATTCACCAAATATAGCAGTGCTTGATGGTCCACAAAAAATATAAATTTGTTTCCCAAAAGGTAATGGCGAAACTTTTTCACTGCATATATCATGTGAAAAGATGCAGGGGGGAAGAGAGCTTGAGCTCTTGCAAGCACACACACACACTCACAAAACCCTAATAGAGAACACACAAGGTGAGAGGCTGAAAATCTTCTTCTTCTCTACACAACACTCAACACACCATATACAAGAATAAGAGTACACACAATATGAAAGGTACTCAACCAAATACATACACGGGTTCTCTATAGTGTGAACCCGACTAAATGAGCTGGCGCTATAACTATGCCAGTCTCTAGAGTGGCTGTCACACAGCCTGTCATCCCACTGGCCGCATATCACCCAAGATCTCACCAACCATGCCAGTGGTGTAAGTGTGGGGCCTATCCCCCAGGCGGGTCATCAGTGTCCACCGCCTCACTAGAGCTCGATATCTCAACACTCCCCCTCGAGCTCAAATCCATCTCATGTACACCAAGCGAAGCCCTGAATCTGCGGAGCTTCTCTGTACCCAATGCTTTGGTGAAGATGTCAGCTACCTGATCCTCTGTGCTGACATAAACAAGGTCAAGGTCTCCTGCCAAGACCTTCTCTCTGACGAAGTGGTAGTGGACCTCTATGTGCTTCGTACGAGCATGAAAGACTGGGTTCCTGGCCAACTGTATACTGCTAATGTTGTCACAGAAAATGACAACTTGTCTATCCACAGATAGACCCAAATCTGCAAGTAGCTTCCTCAACCAAGCTACCTCACATGCTGCCATAGCAGCTCCTCTGTACTCGGCCTCTGTACTCGATAGAGCAACCGTAGGCTGCTTCTTGCTGCTCCAAGTCACAGCAGCACTCCCCAAAGAAAACATGAATCCGCTGGTAGATCTTCTATCTGAGATACTACCAGCCCAATCAGCATCTGTGTACCCATGTACACATATCTCTGTCCCAGTCTCATAGAATAGTCCACAATGCAAAGTAGACCTCACATACCTCAGTATGCGTCTTACTGCATCCAAATGCGGTTTCCGTGGAACCTGCATAAACTGACTCACCAACCCAACAGCATAGCTCAAATCTGGTCTGGTGATCGTCATGTAGATCAAACTTCCTACTATGCTCCTGTACATAGTAGGATCCTCCAAGATCTCTCCTGAATCTGCACTCAACTTGCCATTCTGATCCAATGGCACAGAAATAGGCTTACAGCCTGTCATACCATACTTGGACAACATGTCCAAGCCATACTGTCTCTGCAGTAATCCAATACCATGTGGTGACCTAATCACCTCAATGCCCAAGAAATATCTGAGCTCCCCCAGATCCTTCATCTCGAACTTCTGTCTAAGCAAGATCTTTACATCAAAGATCTCTGCATCATGGTCCCCCGTAATGATCAAGTCATCTACATAGATGACAACAAGCACAACCCCTCTATCACCATGTCTCACGTACAATGAGAAATCTGCATTGGCTACATGAAAGCCAATAGTGACAAGATATTCAGAAATCTTGTCAGACCATGCTCTTGGTGCTTGCTTTAAGCCATACAAGGCTTTCTTCAACCTGCAAACATGCTCGGGGTGACCCACATCCTCATAACCAGGTGGCTGCAACATATACACCTCTTCTTGCAAATCTCCATGCAAGAATGCATTCTTTACATCCATCTGATGTAAAGACCATTTCTTTGACGCAGCCACTGCTATCACAACTCTCACCGTTGCCATCTTGGCAACTGGGCTGAAAGTTTCCTCATAATCAATCCCATATGTCTGTGCATATCCTTTGGCTACCAATCTAGCCTTGTACCTGTTTATGCTCCCATCACTGTTATGTTTAACTTTGTACACCCACTTGCATCCAATGGCTTTCTTGCCTTCTGGCAATTGCACTAAATCCCAAGTTTCATTTCCATATAGTGCATCCATCTCCTCGTCCATGGCTTTCTCCCAATTCACATTTCCAACAGCCTCATCAATGCATGTGGGTTCAACAACCTGCACAACCTTTGCCATATATGCATAGTGATGTGCCACATAACCATCATATGTAAATCTCTGCACAGGGTTCTTCACTCTCCCTGATCTTCGCAGTTTTTCATTCATGGCTTCCATAGCCTTCTTTACACCAGGTGTTCTCATAGCTGGGATCCCAAGCTCCTCATCAAGGCTCATATCTGAGCCACTAGACTCTCCATCAACATGAGAATGCCCTGCAGAAATGTCAGGCATACCAAGGGGCTCAACCACTTTCTCTTTTCCTTTACGTGGTGTACTAATCACATTTGCAGGGCTGGTATTATGACGCAGCCTGCCACTCCATGGTCTATCAACAGACCCACTAGATGAGGACTCTCCTGGTCCACTCAAAGACTGTGATTGCTGACCTGCATTCTGTGCAACCACACTTCCACTCACATCAGCCCCAATAGCTTCTTTTTCAGCAGCATACCAGCTGCTCATCTCATCAAACACAACATCCCTGCTTACCCTCAACTCACGTGTAGTAGGGTTATAACACCTGTATCCCTTTTGCTCAAGGGAGTATCCAATAAACACACATTTTTCAGCTTTCGGATCCAGCTTAGTTCTCAGCTCATCTGGCACATGCACATATGCAATGCATCCAAAAACTTTCAGATGAGACAAATCTGGTTTTCTGCCAGTAAACCTCTCCTCTGGAGTTACATCATGTATGGCTGCAGTTGGAGTCCTGTTCATGATGTATACTGCTGTAGAAACAGCCTCAGCCCAATAGCAATGCGGCATATTTTTCTCTTCCATCAATGCCCGCGCAATCTCAGCAATGTGCCTGTTTTTTCGCTCAGCAACTCCATTTTGCTGCGGAGTGTATCTGCATGTATACTGTCTCCGAATTCCATTCTTCTTCAAAAATTCAGAGAACTCATTGGAGAAGTACTCTCCCCCTCCATCTGACCTTAGGCACTTGACATATTTTCCTGTTTGCTTTTCAACCAAAAACCTGAAATTCTGAAAGTGAGTGAATACCTCACTCTTCTCCTTCATGAAATATACCCACACTTTCCTTGTGTGGTCATCAATGAAAGTGACATAGTACCTGCAGCCTCCCATAGAAACGGTCTTCGTAGGACCCCATACATCTGAATGCACAACATCTAGTGCATTTCTGCTCACATATCTGTTACGTGGAAACACATGCTTTGTTTGTTTCCCAAATTGGCATGCTTCACAGATTTTATGCATACCTTCCACTTTAAATTTTGGCAGCCCTGTCACAATTCCTTTTGTCTGCATAGACTTCAATCTCTGCACATTTACATGTCCTATTCTTTTATGCCATATGTCTGTGTCTGCAACAACTCCTGAACCATTTGCAAACATTGCAGCACTCATTTCAGGCATGTCTACATCCAACGTAAACATTCTGCCCACTCTGTTGCCTTTTGCAACCAACCTGCACTTGTCTTTAAAATCTTCAACATAACACCCATCAGGGTTAAACCGAACCTGCAAACCCTGCTCAATCATCTGGCCAACTGAAACCAGATTCTTTGTTATGTTCGGTACATGAAGTACATCTGCAAGGTACTTCACTTTGCCATCCTGCATAGACAATGGCACATCTCCAACGTGGGCAATTGGATGAGCAGTGTCATCCCCTGTTTCCACAAAACCTGGTCTTTCCGGGTTTTTCATTTCCTTGAACCACTCCCCATGACTCGTCATGTGGTTCGAAGCGCCTGAATCCACATACCATACATTATCCTTTTGTGCTGCATCAACATTTTCAGACATGGCATTCACGACATGTTGCATGACAAACAACCTTTCATTATCCTCATTATTTCTGCTTGAGGATGCATAGTTGTTTTGCTGCACTTTCCCATTTTGCATGTCAGCCTGCTTCTTATAACATTCAGACTGCACATGTCCAGGCTTACCACAATAGTAGCATTCACGTGCATCATTATATTGCCTTTGCCAATTTCCACGGCCTCTTTGGCTCCCCCTGCCTCTGAATTTGCCTCTTCCACCTGCGTGTTGTTGTTGTTGATTTTGGGACTGTTGTTGCTGCTGCTGCTGCTGCTGACCATAATTCTGATTACCTGTTCGGCCACCTCCTTGACCGCGTCCACGGCCTCCTCTACCTCGTCCTCTTCCTGAACTCGTGTAGAAGGCCTGTTGCTCTGAACTGTTTTTACTTTGTGAAGACTGTTGGTCTTCACCCAAGCTCTTCTCTTCGATAATCAGCATAGACACCAAATCTGTAAAGTTGGGAATGTTTTCCCGAGTCTGAATAGACGTCTTGAACGCCTTGTATTGTGGCCCGAGACCACGTAGACAGACTTCCACCTTGTCATCATCATCTACTGACACACCAATAGATGCAAGGGATTCCACAATGCCCTTTATCTTCAACGCATAGTCATTCACAGACATGCTCTTTTTCTCCACAGTATGAAGTTCATTCTTCAACTGTATCTTACGCGCCTTGGTATTTGTTTCATACAGCTTTACCAAGGTGTCCCACGCCTCCTTGGGGGACTTGGCATCCTGAATATGCCCAATCATGGTGTCCTGTATACTAATGGAAAGCCAATACATAACCTTCCTGGCTCCTTGGTTCCAGTCCTTAAACTCTTTCACATCTGCAGCAGTCGGATTTATATCCGGTATCTCTGGTGCCTCTTCATGTTCACCTTCTATGTAGTCCCAGTAGCCTTTTCCCATCAGGAAATTCGTTAACCTGAACCTCCAAGCATGGAAGTTATTCTTATCCAGCTTCTCAGCCACAATCTGTGTTATGCCATCATTAGACATCTTGCCAAACACACAATTTCACCAGAAACTGCACTCTGGTTTTTCTGCACAACCTGCAGTATTTCTGCACAGCGGTACTGTAGTACTCTTAATTGTCACAACCAGTGACTTCAATGTGCATACATACACCCAATGGCAACTGTAGACCTCTTTGCAGCACCCACAGTGTCTGCACAGTCAATCTGTCTTCCTGCAGTTCGTAAAACAGAGTTCTGCAGAGAATCGATGACTTACCCGCAGTGCTCGAAATCGCCTGCTTTCTGAAACGGAGGTCCAGACGCGCCCGAAACGCGTTTTCGGCCCGAAAAGTGCAGTCCAAAGGACTGAATAGTTGCCCTATAGCTTCACTCCCGCGAAGAAAGCTCCTCAATCGGAGATCGTTTGCCGGTGCCTCCCGTAGAGCTCCCGACAAGGGTGTAGTCACCAACACAATAGGGAAGAGTAGTTGCAGCTCTTACCCTCGTACCGCTTCCTGTGGTTCTCTTGCTTGCAGCTCAGCCCTTAGCACGAACCAGGCTCTGATACCATGAAAAGATGCAGGGGGGAAGAGAGCTTGAGCTCTTGCAAGCACACACACACACTCACAAAACCCTAATAGAGAACACACAAGGTGAGAGGCTGAAAATCTTCTTCTTCTCTACACAACACTCAACACACCATATACAAGAATAAGAGTACACACAATATGAAAGGTACTCAACCAAATACATACACGGGTTCTCTATAGTGTGAACCCGACTAAATGAGCTGGCGCTATAACTATGCCAGTCTCTAGAGTGGCTGTCACACAGCCTGTCATCCCACTGGCCGCATATCACCCAAGATCTCACCAACCATGCCAGTGGTGTAAGTGTGGGGCCTATCCCCCAGGCGGGTCATCAGTGTCCACCGCCTCACTAGAGCTCGATATCTCAACATCATGGACAAACCTTGTCTTTCTGTTGTGGTATAATTCTTCTCAGCATTGTTCAACTGTCGACTAGCATATGAGATTGGGAAATCCTTATTATGTTCTCTCGATTGAGCCAAAATACATCCAATTGCAAAGTTTGAAGCATCAATATGGACATGAAAGATTTGGTTCCAATCTGGTGCCCGTAAGATGGGTGTAGACACTAATGCTTGCTTCAACTTTTCAAAGGATTCCTCACACTCGTCAGTCCAATTAAACTTTACAAGAAGAGCATATAATGGTCTGGCTAGGACAGCGTACATGTAGATGAATCGACGATAATAGCCACAATGTCCCATGAATATTTGTACCCCTTTAGGGTTGATAGGCCGAGGTAATGAGACAATGACATCAATTTTATCCACATCTGTTGAAATCCCATTGCGAGAAACAATATGGCCCAAAATTTTCCCTTGTCTTACCATGAATTTGCACTTGTCAGGATTCAAGCATATACGATAAACTTGACACTTTTGAAACACAAGTCTGAGGTGTTCTATATGATCATCACGCTCTTGTGAGTGAACACATAAATCATCCATGAAGATCTCAAGAAATAGCCTAAGGTACTCCTTGAATACATGACTCATTAACCGCTGAAAGGTTGCTGGTGCATTTGTTAGACCAAATGGCATAACACGATAGGCAAAGATGCCATCTTCAGTAGCAAAGGTTGTCTTGTGTTGATCCTTTGGATCAATTGACACTTGATTGTAACCGGAGAATCCATCCAAGAAACTATATGCCTTTTTCCCTGCAACTCGTTCCAAAACATGATCCATGATTGGAAGTGGGTAATGATCACGTACAGTAGGTGCATTTACCTTCTTGAGGTTTACACATACTCGAAGTTTTCCATTTTTCTTGGGCACCACTACAATAGGGGATACTCATTCAGTGTGTTCAATCTCATAGATAAATTTGGCCTCTAAGAGCTTGTCTATTTCTTCTTTTATCTTTCATGCAAAATTCTCATTGTAAGTATAAGGACGTTGCTTGGAAGGCTTTGCATCCTCTCGCAATGGAATTGTTGACATATGCTTGGATCAACTCCTTTGAGGTCTTTATATCTCCAAGCAAAAACATCGCGATACTCCTTTATTGTTTGAATTAATAACTTCTCCTCATCTAAGGAGACAAGTCTGTGGCAATCCACACATAGCGAGGCTCTTCTCCTAGCTTAGCGATATCAATTTTTTTTGCATCTTCTGGACCATCATATGAAACCCCTGGCATGCTTGGCTTTTATCGCATGGGCTGTCAAAGAACAATCTTCCGATCTTGAAGAGTGTACTGTGTGAAGTTGGGGGGAACATTGAGACCTTGTTCTTGTCCACTTGAGTCATCACTTATTGAAGACCATGCGGTTTTGAGCTCTTTTTTGCAATCTTGCATTAGAGTTTTTTGTTCAACCGTTATCTTTGCACTTCTGACACTCTCTTTTGAATCGGTTTGAGACTTGAGTTTTTGTTTTGGTCTCTTTGTTTTTTTACGATTTTTGCTAACAGTTTTTAGCTTTTCTCCTGGTTGGAATCCATCTGATCGTTTTACTTGGTCTTTGATACTATCCTGTGCTTGGACATAGTATAGATAACCATTCTTTCCTGAGAAGTGAGGTGGTGGTCGAGAGTGTTCATTCTTAAACTCCTCGTCTTCTTTTTGTATTCTCTCACATCGTTCCCTCTCATCTTGTTTACGGATTCTCTTATGGCTCTTACAGCATTTACGTTTGGGTCGGCTTTGAGGGATCTCTATTTGAACCTCCCTTCCTCTCAAGAGTAGGCGTACCTTTCCTAACTCTTCCTCGGGGATTATCACATCATCATCAAAATCAGAGTCCCATCCATCTTCCTTATCAGCATCCTTAGCAGATTCGAGTGTTAAATCCTCCATTGAGACTTCCTCTACATGCAGTGCTGTTGTGGATGCACCCCCATAGTACAAATCATCTAGAAGGTCACGTGGTTGTACCATTCGTATAGGAATAATGTCATATCCATCTGAGTCACAAAATTGAATTGGCTTAGGTAAAGCACATGTCGATAATGTTGCAAGGACATGACTCCATTCTAGGGGATCAATTAAGTGCTCAGGGAAGGGTTGTGGAATGTATGCCTCATTTGATACACTTCGATTACCCTTAAGTCTCTCAGTGTTGAAATCCTTACATGAGGCTCCACACATCCACAGATATTCTCGCCCATCTGACAATGTGAGTCTTGAGCCCTCCGATGAAGCAGAATCAAACTCATCTATTGGAGACCTTGTTACATCACGATATGAGTGATTCTTTAGGTTCACCCTTGTGATGACAGAATCATATCGGAGGTACAAATAATTGTATCCCCAATCTTGAATCATTTGAATTTGTCGCATGAATGGTCTACCCAATATCACTTCATAGTTTGGATGCTTTCCAAAATCCACTACTGCAAATGTGTGCTCATATTCAATCCCACATGTGGTACTCCTAATAGCTAGTTTGCCCCACTTTTCCCAAATGGACCTTGTCACAATGCCCACTCCTGCACCACTATCAAGTATTGCAGTTGAAGCAACTTTTCGCACTTCTAATGGGAGGGTAGCATTTCCCTAATCGTCCTCACAAAATTTTCCTACTTTGTTGATAGGAACTGGCATAACATGCTTTGTCTTAGGGTGTATAGTATATTGATGGTGACCCTTTTGTAGCAATACCTGCTCTGACAAACATGTGGCAATATCATTCCACAACTCTGGTCGAAGCTTTATCAAATCATGCAAAGGTAAGGTACAAGCCACTGGTGCTGACAAAATAGCTTGCACGATACTGATATCCATCTCCTTTGTCAACCTTCTATGCATGGAGGGTATCCTCAAGGTTTGAGAACCGTTCTCATATTCTCCCAAATAAGATGGTAAGGTTTTCATTGTATGCTTACTTCTAGGAGAAACAATTGTTTGAACTTCCTCTTGGATGCTTGGGCGTCTAAAGTTATTTTCTGTGCCCCTGGTAAAATCCACTTCAGAGAATGGAGGTGAAATAATAGAGGACATATTCTCATTAACTTTCTCATGAACTGGTGTCCACATCTCATTTTCCATGTCCTCGTTAGCATCAATAACTTCATCATTGCATGGGAAGGCAAGACTAGGTGGTGGTAGAATGCCTTCTTTCAATGGGGTGTCAATTGGTGCAGACTTCTCGCTATGAGCTTGTGAGATCAGCTCACTTTTCATTTCCCAACTTGATGACACTGCTGGTATGGTTTCTAATGTTGGCTTAAGAGAGGTTAGGCCCCGAAGGATAGGTGGAGGTGGGCCCTCAAGTATTGATTGAGCTTCCCTAATGAGTTGCTGATGTACAGCTAGATTGATTTTTTCCTCACGAGGGTTTGGGTATTCTCGAAGCTTCTTGGGTAGCTCAGATAAAGCTGCAATGTGACTTCTATGAGCATCAATGATGGCATCTAGAGTCTCGTTCACCTTATCCACAAAAACAGAACTCCCATAACTATCCTCGGTTGTACTAGCCTCATCTTGTTTAGCACTAGGCCCAGGTTGAGGTTGATGCTCCTCATGCACTTCTTGTTGGGATGTAAAAGCTTGATCCTTCATGTTTTGTTTAGAGACTTCTTGAGAACTACTGGATGCACTCTTAGTTTGCTTATTGCGGTTCTTTTTCCTCCTAGTGGTCCTTTTTCTATTGGAATGTAGGGTCTTGTCCACTAGATTTGCCTTTGCATCCCTAGTTCGAGGTGTCTCATCACAGTCTGCATTTCAAGAGGTATGCATTTTCTTGTAGTAGAAATAGGGAGAAGCTGGGAGGCCTCAAGAGAACAATTGCATTTTACTTCCAATGAGAAATCCAAAAGGGATGCAGTGGAAAGAAATAAAGAGACATGTCACCAATCAAAAGGTATACACATGTGATAGGGCACATATCACATAAATAAACATATAGATCACCACTTAAATGGTTTGTGATATATGGCCTATCAGATGTGAAGATTAAAAATTAAATATGGAAGCTAGATAAATACATATGACACTACTACAAGATGACCCATTTCACATGCCTAGTTTCGACGGTGGTCGTTGAAATACATGTCGAAATAACGTCGCAAATCACATCAAAATAAGAGTTGCTATAAGGGGTGGAAATTCAAATTTTGAATTTGAATTTCCATAAAAAAGTGAACTGAACAGGTGTCAAAATAACCGTCAAAATGCCCATCGAAACACGCATCAAAAATAGTTTTATCAACTTTATTTCGATGTTGTTATATCAAGCCTGTATCAACACGTATTTCGACATCTATTTCAACTCTGAGAAATTTTAACAGATCTGCAGTGCCTCACTACTACAAGCATTTTCAAAAACTAAAACAGGTTCACCTCTCTCCCAAAAAATCTATGCGTTCTCTCTTCTCATCTCCCTTATCCCTAAACCCTAAACCTAACCCCTTCCCCCATCCCTTTCTTGCTTTTTTTTTTGTATGTGTGTGGTACTAACATGCTCTATTTTTTGTTTATTTTTTAGGTTCTATTCTCTCCCCCGAATTTGTGCAAGTTTTCTCCTCTTACCTCTCACCTCCCCCATCCCTAAATCCAAAACCTAAGCCCTTCCCCCATCCTTTTCTTGCTTCAAAGTTTTTGTATGTATGTGGGCTAACATGCTGTGTTTTTTGCTTGTTTTGTAGCTTCTAATTGGCCTCATGTTGCACCTTTGAGATTCCAGGTAGCCCTTATCCTTTTCTCTTATTTTTTATTTATTATTTACCTTGGGTGTTGGGGTTTAGGATTAGATTAGGCTCAAGCATTCATGCATCTACCTTAAGCTTAATGCATAGATTAAGCTCTATGCATATAGCTTAATCTCTACATTAAGCTCTATGTATAGATCTTAATCTATACATAGAGCTTAATGTAGAGCTTAATCTATGCATAAATCTTAATCTATGCATAGAGCTTAATATATAGATTAAGCTCTATGCATAGAGCTTAATCTCTACATCAAGCTCCCTGTATAGATGTTAATCTATGCATAGAGCTTAATGCAAAGATTAAGCTCTATGCATAGAGCTTACTGCATGCATTAAGCTTTATGCATAGAGCGTAATCTATGCATTAAGCTCTATGATAGAGCTTAATCTATGCATAGAGCTTAATGCATAGATTAAGCTCTATGCATATAACTTAATGCATGCATTAAGCTCTATGCATAGAGAATAATTGCTACATTAAGCTCTATGCATGCATTAAGATCTATGCATAGAGCTTAATCTATGCATTAAGCTCTATGCAACATAGATCTTAATGCGTGCTCAACTACTTCCAGTTGTAGAAGATGAGATCATTTGAGAGGTTATTGCCGTGGTGGTGAATCAAAAGACACTTCTTCCCCTCAGCGCCATGAGCGCCCACACATTACGAGTTGTGAGGGGACACCGCGCTTGCACTCAATCCCACCACTTTGCCCACAAACTGCTCTACCCCCAATCTTGCTCATCCCGATACAAAGTAGTGGACGGAAATGTGGTCCTGGATGATGTTGGCAACGAGATGAATTCTCAAATTTGTGAGTTATGCCATATAGCATTTTCCCATAACTACATGACTACACGGCATAAAGTTGATAGCCCAAAGAAGGAAGGAGTCATGAATCAAATCAAGAGTGCTTTTATGCCAACACCACCAGGTAGTCAAGAGTTTCATCCTAGATGGATAAAAGATGACATGGTGAATGTGATGAAGCATTGGCACAACAACGTCACACGCAAGGTAAAGACAAGGGTTCAAAAGCCTTGGAATTGTACATAAGAGATTTGGGAAGAGGAGAGTATAAAGAACCATGAAAATCCCCAAAGGTATAAGCAGCAGAAGAAGGCTATACTGAAGTGAATGAAGAGTGTAGAGAGCTCCCATCTTGGATGCAGTGGTTGGGATGCTTTCCACACACTTTTTTTTTGCATAATGGGCATTTAATTTTTGTTAATAACTATTCATGCTTCATGCTTCTAGTAAAGAGTGGTCTGTCGTGTATGCGGAGGAAAGGTACACCCTAATGTACGGGACGTATGCCCTCTTCAATCAACTTGAGTAGGAGGGCGTCAATGTGAACTGGACGGATGTGGTGAATATGGTAAACCTCTACATTTTGCACCCCTCAAAAAGTCTTTTCCTCACTTGTCGTTTCTGAGTTTTTTCCCCTTGAATACTCTTTTTCAGGGACCAATGCCAAACCCTGAGGGAAACGATGATGATTAAGTTCTATGTATAGGACTTGGGACTCTAAATACATTTTTGTTGGCTCTATGTATAAGCATATTTTGTGTACATATTTTTGTTGGCTCTATGAGCTATGTAACTTCTTCAACTTAATAAAAATCTAAGTTTTGTGACCTTTGAGTATAGAACAAGGAAGTATTCTATAAACTTGTATACCAGTACATTTAGCTGTAGGACTGCACCTTAGTGTTCCATTATTCAAAAAATACATAAAACCTACATTTGTCGTAATGGATGTTGCTGTAAGTATCAAAATACCAGTCAGAACAAGCGTCGTTTGTCAACATCAGAAACAGTGTCGCAATAAGCGTCGAAAAGGTAGTAAAAAATAGCTATTACTTTTAATGGTTTTAATGACACGTATTTCAACACATATATACACATGTATTCCCACGTGCATATCGACGGTTCCATATCGACACTTTCAAAGATTTTTTTACATGTTTATTTCCATTAAAAAAATGTCAAAAATCAACCTGCCTGTAATAGTGTGAAAGAGGCCATTAAGATCAATGCTAGAAAGGTATATTTAAAAGTGTATGGCCATCCTATCCATCATAATCTAGATTATCCACCATTTTTTTTGCAAAGATGTTGTATATGCATTTTGTCATAGGCACTACTAGTAGGAACTTTTTCTCCAAAGAAGCTACACAAACAGTGGTAGACATCTGACAAGAAACTGTCACATTCACTCGTGAGATGAGGACCTCAATCTCACAGTGCAAGGCTTGAGATCCATGAAGCAAAAGAAGATTTGTGCTTAGAAATAAGAAGCCAGGAGACCAATCTGAAAAGGTGGAAAGATCTGGCCATAACGCCAACTGTTGCTTCATGAGAGGAGGCATCATTAAGAAGAGAGCTAGTTGCGTACCCTACAAGGAAAGTTAGATAATAAGTACAAGACGCTTTAGAGCCAAATGGGATGACATATAAGCTTTGTCTACTATATGTTGCGAGATGTGACCATTACTATCATTTATCTTGCTTGGTGTAATATATGATACTAGATAATCATTGCAAATTGTGTTAGTATGCCCTTCTTGAAGGATTTTATACAATGTTTGGTATGCAAGCTGAGTACCAGCATCTCATGGAAGTAGCTCCACAACCATTCATGGAAGTAGCTCGCCAAGAATACTATGAGATATAATAGATGGTAACAATCCACATTCATGTGCTCTTATGAAAAAGAGGATTAATGGTGGATGATCTAAAATTAGTGAGATGAAGGCTAGACTCTATTAGAATGTAGGGAAGAAATGCACACTGATGAATGTTGAATTGTATGGAGAAAGGGTTGGCCGTGTAGTTGACAACACAGGTCCATGGTCATAGTCAATGCCACTATCCATGGTATAGACTCTACCCGTCCAAGCTTATTTTTGCTTGCTTGGCCCTTGTAATGTTAGGACAATGTGTCTAATAATAATTTTTTCCACCTACTCCATATGTGAGTTGTTATGGGATTTTAGTCCACTATAGCATGTAGTGTATTTAGTAAAAAGGCAAATCTTATCTAAGTTGTCTCTAAACCATTTGGCCTCCTAGGCCACCTTTCTGTTTGAATACAGGGATGCCATGCACCCAGTTTACTCAATAATGGGGCTACTCTTCGTAATGGTTGTCGTACAAACATGATAGTATAAACTTGAGTTGTGGCTCATTTGAAAGGGTTCCTCTATTGGATTTGGACCTTAAGTGGTGGGGGTCTTCCATGGGTTCAATTTCAAGAACCCTTTATGTGCCCCTAGATTTATTCATGGAAAGCTAATTCATAGCCAAGTCCAACCTAGTAGAGGTGAATTACAAGAAGCCATTTATCACATCCTCTACACACGAAGAATAACTTTTTCTTTGATAAAAGTAAGCTTCCCTTTCACAAGACTGCAAATTAATGGGCAATAAGAGGAAATTTCGTCCTCCATGACATCGGGTAAATTTGTACTAGGGATGTTATATGGCACAAAAAGATTTGGAACAACATGTATGTAAGCCTATTTAGCTACACCGCTACACTGAGAACTTATCCTTACTCATGCTAAACTAAGGAGCATCCTAGCTAATTTCTTGACCCACTTCAAAATATGGCATAACCATTAGCTTGTGATAATGTGAAACAAACCTTGCAAGTATATTTTCTTGAATTGGGCACAAAGTTGGTTGCTTTGACTAGGTTATGATAGTTGAACTTTACACATGGATGTGGACCATATGCATGCTGACCTTTTTTCATCAGAATTGCTTTGCTGCGCACAGGGGCACATCATGCATGTGCACATACGCATGCATACACCTCTCAATATGAATGGAATAGGGGCATATGCAAATGCACACATATACAAACTTTTCTTAATATAAAGGGGTCAAGGGTACAATCATGCAAGCCTGGTGGATGGATGGGGGTAGCTTGAGGAAGACACAGGAGATGGGGACCTGCCTAAAAGGAATGTCAACAAGCGAAGTGATTTCATGGGAAGTGACGTGGGTCGCATGCTTAATGCCTAGCAAATTTAGTATCTTTAAGTAAGGAAAAAGAAAGAGGAGCCAAGCGAGTACTTTGAGCAAAAAATAAAATAAAAACGGACTCAATGTAAATGCTTGGGAAGGCAGCCCAAAATAAAAAGAGAAAGGGTCTTTAGCTCAGGATAAGGACTTGAGGGAAGGAGGTTTTACATTATATGAAACGTAATGGGCTAGAAGCCTTTTTAAAAAAAGGGAGAGATCTCCCGCCCGAGTCCCCACGCTCTTTAGCATGCATGCTTTTGTCTTCTCCCTTAGCTGGGGGTCAACC
Source organism: Cibotium barometz (assembly GCF_041138505.1). NCBI lineage: Eukaryota > Viridiplantae > Streptophyta > Polypodiopsida > Cyatheales > Cibotiaceae > Cibotium > Cibotium barometz. The sequence goes on from NC_141055.1 coordinate 51,768,896, forward strand.
AGGCATGTACAATCAAGTGCTGCAAACTCCGTCCTCGGCATTGTGAACACGTGTAAAATTGACTGGTTTTAGCCTCACTAAGGTTCATCCTGGACTCTAGTGGTTTGTTCTTTGGTACGTGCTTTCTGTATTTATAGCTAAAAGGCTGAGCTTGAATTCAAAGCTTGAGAGCAATTAGCATCATGGCCACGCGTGGTTCTCCGCTAGTCGTCTTGCTGCTTGCAACGCTTCTTCTTGACTTGCATGCCCATGCATTAACGTCTGAGCAAGGCAGGCAGGGCGACCTAAGCGACCCTCAGGCAATGCTGCGATCCGCAATATTTTCTGTTAAATGCAAGCAGCAGCTCATCATATAATATTTCGATTAATATCTCTGAATGCGGCTACACGCATTGAAGTGATATTATCATAATGCAATGTGAGAATCGAAGTCTGATCTGTTCTGTGTGCTGCAGGCTCAACAGGATGCCATAGACGATATAGTGGATACTGCGACTGCTAACATCGACTCAGACGAGTACTACCCGCCCGGCCCCATCAGCGCCACCATATCTGAGATTTCCGCGGGGCTGCGCTTGCACACTCGTTTCATCCTCTACGACACGGGCGCATGCTTCGGTCAAGGCGTGGGCTCTATCATAGGCTACGACCTCGTACAGGTAATAGCTCTAGTCAGACTACTACTTATATTTATTTCTACAATAACGATTTTTTTCCAAAATTTTCGATCTTTCAAACAGAATTATGACGAGAAAACGCAGAGGAAACCAGAAAACAAATTCCCACTTTCAATCCTCACCGTTCACGTTCAATCCTCACACATTCACTCCTTTGTAATAAGAAGATCATCAATTGAGCAACTTCTGCTCACATTTGTATTGTTTTATTAGACGGAGCAGGAGAAGCATTAACTGAGCAAGTTTGAACTTACAATTCAGGCATTCGTCAACAACATGCTTGATGTTGTACGAAATCAAATTGCACAAGGATTCGGTTTTGGGGTCGTTGTAGAGGGGGCTAATGATCAAAATCTGCTTGAGGAAGGACTCTCTGCTCAATTCTACTATTGGGTAGAGAGGATCGGTCAAGCTGATGATGGAGCAGGAACTCCCAACACAGACGAAGCGGCAGGGCCTTCTGACAATAACCCAAATCGCCATGACGAACTCTCTGTTATCACAGGTACCCAGAAAAGAATTCTCTTCTCCTAATTAGTAATAGTACAAAATGATATGCCCCCTTTCAACTAATTAATCAGGCCTAACGGGTCTAATTAATTAATTGAAACCTTAGTTTTTTAAGGTCCCATTTCTATGTCCACCTCCAATTCCTCGTCCTTCTCCTCCTACCTCTTACTCGTCTGTCTACCACTCCTCCTCCTCCTTATCCTCCTCCCACTTTGATGCTCCTTGTCATCTTCTTACTACAATTGCGTATCACCTCTTCGAAGTATGGGTCCCAAATTTTCTTTCACATTATTTAACTAGACTTGATATGTACGCGGCTTGCTGTTTTTATACCCGCTCACAAACAATCGAGAAGGCGAATGCTCTCAAAGAAGCACGAAGCCTAAGTATCTAAGGTTGTGTTGCAAGCTTAGCATTAATTAATTAATGAGCTTAACATTAATTAATTAATGCTAAGGTTCCCTAAGTATGCTATGGCTCCCTAAGTATCTAAGGTTGTGTTGTAAGCTTAGCATTAATTAATTAATGCTTTCCAAAAAAACTTTCGGGGGACCCATTTGGTCTCTAATATGAATCCTTGATATCCACTCTTAAAATCTAATTCACTCAAAAGTGTTGACCCACCTTCTGGCATCCAACAAAACAAGCTTATATTAGAATAGAAATTTCTTGATTTGAATAGTTTTTATGAGTGCTTGGAAGCTTTCAAGATAGTTATCAAAGGGAGTGATTAGGAATATATCCATGTGGAATTTTTTTAAAAGTATCCCCCTTTTCGGTGGTCATATTTTCACATCTGCACAATTCAGAAAAAAAAAACATGTCCAAAATGTGTTCTCAACGCTTTGAAAGGTGGTACCCCCTTGTTGAGGTACTTAGATACGTGTGTCTTTCCTTTGGAAAATTTCCATTACTAACCAATTAATGTTGATTTTCAGGTGTATCTCATCTTGAAAGGTTCGATAAGAGCTCCAACACAACTATGAATAAAGCATACTCCAATGTTCGTCCTCCTTCTAGGAGTCAGCACAAGTTTCCTCTCCACGGTTTAAACAATAAAACATCCAACTCTTCTAAACTTTTGAGTGATTCAAGCATCCAAGATTGTCCACCCTATAACTATGCCCTCTTCACATCCAATTATGACATCAACGTATTGGTATCTGCTGGAGGTACCGATTTCCCTGACCTCATATATTCCCCTAGTGAGAAGTACTTTTTAATCATGCAGGCAGATTGCAATCTAGTACTCTATAACAGCAACGATGATGGAACAAAAACGCCTCTTTGGGCTTGTGGTGATGCTTGTTATGTCAAAGGCTCTAACTGTTTTGCTCGCCTTAACCTAGATGGAACTTTTGCTGTGTATGATGGGAATGGAGACAATCTATGGTTTACACCCACACAATGTTCGAGTGGCCCAGGATGTTGGTCCGACACCTTCCTTGCCGTCCAAGATGATGGAAATCTAGTTTTGTACCTTCTTGACACGGGGGCTGCCATTTGGGCAAGCAACACAGTCCAATAACACAAACATTGCAATTTACCACAAGTAGAAGTTTGTGGTCTCCCCACATGTTTTGTGAGAACCAAAACCATGTATCTCTGAAGTATTGGATCTATAATTAGAATAAGCTTTCACACCTTGTTTTGTGGATTCCTAGGCAACCTTTTAAATTCCCATACCCTTATCCACATTTGAGGTTGTAGTAAAAGAACATAATTTTATATTCTCATATATGAGTAAATGCTTTGTTGATTTTAAGAGCCACATGCAAGCTGGTTATTGCTCCATATGTAATTTACATTATACAAGTCATAAGAGTTTGTAGATGAGGTTTATTGCTCATGTAGTTTACATTGAGAAGTCATATTGAGTTTGTAGATGAGCTTTCTTCAAAGAAGGTAGTACCATGGCTTATCTTGATTATCATGAGCCTCCTTAAGCATATGGTTAATTTGTGATTAGCACTAGTCTTAGCACGATCTCAAATTGTTAACATCCAATGTCCAACACTTTCAATAGCTGCATCAATGTCATCTACCTTCTCAACCACATCATTTCCAATAGTGAATATTCTCTTTTATACATAACTTTGTTATAGGCTAGGACTTCGTGTAGTTCAAAGCTCTCACCATGTAATTGCCAAAATTGCCTTGCATATGAAATTTCTACCATAGTTAGTACTTTATATGTGTTTCTCTTTTTGTATATTGCAATCCCTTTTTCAATCAAGCTCTTAAGACATGGTTCACCTTGACCATTCTTCAAAAAGTCACCCCATAAGCATTTAGCCTTCAAGGCTGATCTTAAAACCAAAGTCTAATTATCATGCCAAGAGGGGAAAACATGACAAGTGCAATCAGCGGCCATGTATTCACTAGGAAGAATAAGAGAGCAATGTAGATTTTATCAATCTTTTATGAGGTAGAATCCCATCCTTATGACTTGAATGACATGAAATGCTCATGTAAAAGCACTTCGCATATAAAAACGCATATATCAAATGTCATTATGGAGATTGTTTTTCTTGATATTAACATATGTTGAAACTTTACACTCAAACATATAGCACCAATAGGGATCATGCAATTGATGCCTCAAAATATCATCTAAAAGTTCACCGGCTACGTGCATACGTGCATTTATTAAATCAAAGGTAAAATAATTAAATAATGTAATACATATTTTTCCATTTTTGGTTCTCTTTAGCTTTGAAGCACTCGTAATATGTGCTCAAAGATTTTAGCCAATGACCATGGCAGATTGAAGCAAGCATTTCTTCTTGACTACTGTCACTACTTTATCTATTTCCTTTTTCATGGAAGGGGAACATTTTTAAAAAGATATTGAATATACCTCTTAAATAGATTCAAAGATAGTATATGCATTACATCATACACTAAATCAAGTGACAAATTGAATCCATAGAGATTGTACAATCTCCAAAGTATAAACTCACCTGAAATCCGAGTTTCTATCCAAATTGCATCTTTTTCATTTTGTGTACAAGATATCCTAGATCTTGATAGTGGCTTCAATCTTTTCTTCAATGGTTTTTTTTTCTTACATACATCTATCTTTAATCTGATTCCCATCATGTACATAAAATCCCTTAAACCTTGGATTATCTTCCACTTAAGTGGCTTGAGCTTTGTCTCTTTAACAAAATGACTGATCCCAATTTTTAAAAAGTCCTATTTTGCATTGTGTCGATGATCATTTGCAATCATCATTTTCATAGCTCAAATTTTGCATTCCCTTGATTCTTGAGCATTAATAGTCTTAAGAATGCACCAAAAACATCACCAAAACTTTTGATGATTTTCTTATACCTCCATAGAATGAATAATACTACTGGTAATTACAAATCTAATGAGGATTTTTTTGAGCATTTAGAAACATTATTTCCACAACATCATAATCTTTCTATGTTGTACCAGATGCCTAGAAACCATCCCAATGCAAAATTGAGAAAAAAGTTTTCCCTATTTATAATTTTTCCATTTTTAATTAGATACTTAAGTAAAAGTCAACCAAAAACAAAAATATTTAGTCAATTTGTGGTATACCTTGCATATTTTCTTTGATCTTTTGATTGGTAGAGCTGACATTATTAACATGCAAAGTTGTATTCTCCAATTAGCTTAAATTTTAATAATGTTGAAATGCCATTGAGGTGTAACTTGAAGGAAAGTTTATGTAGGATTTTCTAAGGTCCAGCTGGTGCAGTGGTGGTCGTGTGGCTGGTGCAAAGAGAGAGAGAGAGCCGGCTTGGTGCTGCAGATAAGGGTGGTAGCTGAAGACAGTCAAGTGCTAGCTGTGATTGCTAAAGACAAGGTGGCGACATCGAAGCACTAGTGATCGTGACGGTGACTGACCAAGCGAAGGCAAGAGAGGTAGCTATTTCAGAGAGTGCTGGCGACACACACAGAAGTGATGGGCTGCAGAGAGAGTTGAGGGTTGCTGGTGGGGCGCCCTCTAAAGAGAGAGAGTGGCCGGGTTCTTTCTGGTGTGGTTGGCACAGCCACGGACGCTACTAGTGGGTGGTCGTTTCGTGTATGGTTGCCGTCAGGAGAGAGAGTGCAGTGCAGAGAAGTGTTGATGGGTCGTGTGGTTGAAGAGGCTTGGTCGTCAGATGCAAGGTTGTAATTCCTGAGGTAGTGTGGCCGTGGTCGAATTCCCTTGGCAGTAAATCCAGGCCTAAGTGTTTGTATGGTTGTGTGAGTAAGGCTTCTGTGTCGGAAGAAGCTTATATGAAGTGTTGACTGGGAGTTTAATTGCTGGGTGTTTACTTTGTTTATGGTGTCCCTGTTTTGTGCTGTCTTTCTGGTGTGGGTGGTGTGGTGAACCGTGAGAGAAGTGTTCCAGTCGATGGGTGCCCCCATTCGTGGTGTTTGTTTCCAAGGCTGTTGGAGTGGACAGCTATAGAGGCAGGTGATTCCGTGTTCGAAATTTCCGACAGCTTTTTGGTGCCCCCACTGAGGAGAGCTCTGGGATTGTTACAGGTTTTCACGATGTGGTCTTATCCAGAATTTCATGGCAGGAAGGGTGAAGATGTGTTTGATTTTTTGGAGCAAATGGAGTTGGCATGCATTAGCAATCATGTGATAGATAAAGAGCAGGTTTTGAAGCTGATAAAGATTTTCTTGAAGGGAGATGCCCGAAGCTGGCTTAAGGATTTTGAAGCACAGGATGCGGCATATGAGCTACATGGTGTTTTGACTTTAGACAGGTTGAAAGAAGGCCTTTTGGAGCATTTTCAGCAAGCGGAGGATTTTAGTGTGCTTTGGTAGGAGTTGAGCATCTTGAAGCAGGTCCATGGGCAATCACTGGACGATTTTGTGAAGGTATTTACATGTTTATGGGGTAAGTGGTGTATGACATTAAAGCAGGAATTTCCTCCTATGTTTCTGAAGAAGAGCTTGTTTATTGATGGTTTGTTACCCCATTTGAAGATCAGGGTTGAGTTGAAGAATCCCAAGTCATTTGATGATGCAGTTAGGGTTGCTAGGGAAAAGGAAGGCAAGATTTTGAAGCAGATGGAGATGGGTATTTATCCGTATGAAGATGTTGTGTCTACAAGGGATATGCATGTAAATTTGGTTGAGGTGGATAAGAGTCCTATGCAAAGTTGAGGTGGATAAGAGTCCTATGCAAAGTTGAGGTGGATAAGAGTCCTATGCAAAGTTTGATCAGACAGGAACCTTAAAGGCCTATACATGTGCAAAGGGGGATGTTTTATGTGCCTTCTGATTTTTTTCCAAAGTCATTAAAGCATGTGAAGGTGGATGAAAAGCAGGATGAGGAATCTAGGTGAAGGTTTGAGACTTTTGCAGATGAGGAGTTGCCAGTGGATTCTTCTTTGGATTTGGACGTCATAGCTGTACATGACATTGATTTGGAAGGCTCTATTGAGGATCATTTGCATTCGGATTTGGATGACATGCATGCACATGAAAACAAAGAGGATGATGCCTTGGGATTGGCTGATGATAAGAAGGAAAAGGAGTTGGATACAAAATGCTTTGAGGATGATTCTTTGCCAGATTCTACAAGGGAGGAGGATGGGGTAGAGACTTGTGATGAAGTGAAGATGGTTTGCAATGCAGATGTGGAGAGCATGGAGGAAGATCCTATTGTTATGGATTTTCTTGGACAGCTTGATGCTGATATGGTACCTGCGATGAATGATGAGGATGTTTTTTCATTTGATGCATTATGTGCTGGGGAGTCTTTGGACGATGATACTTGGGGGGTTGGCAACACTCAAGAAGATATGCATGTAGATTTGGCTGATGAAGAGCGTTGTGATAGAGTATTGTGCTTGAGGATGATATATGGGAAGTTGCTAGCCTTGATGAACAGGAGCCAGAGATCGATATGGATGCAAATATGGTTGAGAGTGTAACAAAGGCTTCTTTGCGTGTTGCTGAAATGCTAAAGGCAAAGTCCATGGATGATAAGGATTCTGAACGAGCTGAGTCGTATGGTGGTGAAGAGATGCCTATTTTACAGGAGCTGGAAGTGCTTGTGGATACTGCTGTTGGAAAGGATCTGGATTTTTGTGTGCATAAAGGTCAAAATGTTGGAACCTGGCCTTCACTGGTATTGATGAATTGGATGCTAAATGTTGCAGTGCCACAGGTTTTGAAGACAAGGAGGTTTGTTGTGGGTGAAGTGTTCTCTCATGGTTTATTTGAAGAGCAAAGGCTTGAAGATGATGCTGTGTGGTCAGAGTCTGTGAATGTTTATCAGATGATGGATGGAAATGATTTTGTGGTGCATATGGTTGATGTTTGGTATGTAGTGATACAGCCATTGTTTTTTACAGATATTGGGAAATGGGATGGTGAATTACAACAGTTTCCTTTTGATCCTGGTGGATCGATATTGGACTTTATCTTTTTGCTGCTGAGCATAAATGCTCTAGCGGATGGGGGGGTTGGCAAAGTATGTCAGGCGTTTTTCTGAGAGGTGTTTTGGGCTTGTGTACATATGGAATGCATGCCGTGTATAAAGGCTTTGTCCTGGAATGCCTTGGCGGGTGTACAGGGTGGACGGTTTGGCTGTAGGCTTGTGCAGGTTTGTCCGGAGTGTGGTTTGCTGAGGTGATATCAGCTGTTCGGCCGCTTTGTTTGTGTACGCATCCCAAGTACAATGGGCACTAGTAGGTTGCATTTGAAAGAGTGTGTGGAAGCATGGGCCAATGTTGCCTTGTAGATGGTGTGAAATGTCAGGTTTGGATGGCTACGTATACATGGAAGGAGGTGGCACTAGAATTTTTAACGGAGGGGATATGCTGAATTGGATGGTGGCCATCATTGAGGCTTTTAAGGGAAATAAAAATAATAAATACCAACCACGTGGCCAGCTTGTAAAAGTCCACATGGAGGCTTGACTTGCTGCCAGCGTCGTGAAGCCTAAGAGGTTGGTGTGGAAGTGATGTCGACGTAGAAAAGGTTGCCGCCTGGTAGATGAAAAGGCCTCTCTGGTGAGCGGACAGAGCCAACGCAGAGTGGTAGCCGCCTTGTGGGAGGGAGCCTGGAGCGCAGCGACCAGAAGGTGGCCTTTTGTTTGTGTGTGGCTAGGCGCAGCCACCCACTGACAGGTGGGGGAGCCGCCTTGAGTTAGCTGGGGGCCTCTAGTTTGCGCAGGTGAAGAGGGAGAAGCTGGCAAGTTCTTCTGGAAAGCAACAATAGCTGGTGACTGTGAGGGAGGTGACGGACTGGTGAGGGACCGTCGGGTGGATGCAAGACAAGCGCTTGACATGGAGGGTCTTGGCACAGAGGCTAGCGACGACTGTGAGCCGCCACTGAGACAGGTGGGGGAGCCGCCTAGAAGGGTGCTAATGAAGGGTTTTGGTGAGCTGTTGGCGACAGTGTGAAGATAGAGAGTGCCTTGGGTGTGTGGATGGCACTGACTATGGGAATGAAAGGGCTGCAGAAGAAGAGAGAGAGCTAGGGGGTTGCTGGTGGGGCGCCCTCTAAAGAGAGTTGATGATAGAAGGGGAGTTGGTCATAAGGTCCAGCTGGTGCAGTGGTGGTCGTGTGGTTGGTGCAAAGAGAGAGAGAGAGCCGGCTTGGTGCTGTAGATAAGGGTGGTAGCTGAAGACAGTCAAGTGCTAGCTGTGACTGCTGAAGACAAGGTGGCGACATCGAAGCACTAGTGATCGTGACGGTGACTGACCAAGCGAGGCAAGAGAGGTAGCTATTTCAGAGAGTGCTGGTGGCGACACACACAGAAGTGATGGGCTGCAGAGAGTTGAGGGTTGCTGGTGGGGCACCCTCTGAAGAGAGAGAGTGGCCGGGTTCTTTCTGGTGTGGTTGGCGCAGCCACCACGGACGCTACTAGTGGGTGGTCGTTTCGTGTATAGTTGCCGTCAAGAGAGAGAGTGCAGTGCAGAGAAGTGTTGATGGGTCGTGTGGTTGAAGAGGCTTGGTCATCAGACGCAAGGTTGTAATTCCTAAGGTAGTGTGGCCGTGGTCGAATTCCCTTGGCAGTAAATCCAGGCCTGAGTGTTTGTATAGTTGTGTGAGTAAGGCTTCTGTGTCGAAAGAAGCTTGTATGAAGTGTTGACTGGGAATTTAATTGTTGGGTGTTTACTTTGTCTATGGTGCCCCTGTTTTGTGCTGTCTTTCTGGTGTGGGTGGTGTGGTGAACCGTGAGAGAAGTGTTCCAGCTGGTGGGGCTAGTGGTGTCCCCGTTCGTGGTGTTTGTTTCCAAGGTTGTTGGAGTGGACAGCTATAGAGGCAGGTGATTCCGTGTTCGGAATTTCCGATAGCGGGAGATGTGGTGGAAGAGCAAGGGGCGGTAAGGGCATTTTTGGTACCCTAAGGATTCCTCTTTGGGCCACTTCTTGGCTAGGTTGAGGAGCATTGTGATATGCAGGAGTTAGCAGAGCTAGTGGGGTTGCTCGGGGTTTGTGGGTAGTACTTGAGGCATAGCTTGAGCTAAAGCAGCCTTGTGATGGTAGCAGTTAGAGATCTCGTGGTTGCCCCACTTCACACAGTTTGTACAATAGAGACTTGGGTGGGGTCTCAGATGAGGACATTCGGTGGTGCCAGTATGGTTTTCTCAAAACAGGTCGAGCACCATACGATTTCCCTTCTAGGATAAAGATGTGGATGGCCCCCTTGATCCCAGCCTTGGTTGATTATCCATTGCTGGGTCATTTGTTGCATTAGAGTGACAGCCAATTGCTCCACACTTTGTCTAGATGTGGACTCCTTACCCTTTTCATTACGCTTTGTGTTGCTAGTCTTGAAGGAGGCTTCGTGCGCCTTCGTGGAGTTTTTGGGAATGTGTTCCCTTGAATTTATCCTCAAACCTCAGAGCACTCCTGTAGCATTGTTCAAAAGAAGTATGACCCAAGGCAAACAAGGAGCTGTGCAGGGGAATATCTTCAAGTCCCTCAAGAAATCTCCCAATTAGTCTCTCATCAGAAAACTTGTTTGCGGTACTACAACGAGAGTGGAGATATCTGACTTTGTTTATGTAATCTCTGATGGTTTTTCCCTCATTTTGTTTGACATTGTTGAGCTGTTCAACATGGCTCCATCGGGTACCTTGACAAGAATACCCCACTTTGAAAGCTTCTTTTAGAGCCTCAAAGGAAGCTTTATCTTCCGCTTTCAGAGATCTGAACCATTGGCCAACTTTGCTATCCAAGGTAAGGCCAAAGGCACTTATCTTAGTCTGATTGTCTATATGGCCAAATGCTTCGTAGATTTGATTAAACATCTCCAGGTGAGTAATGGGGGTAACTTGTTCCATCCAACTTTGTCACATCAGCTTTGAGATGTTGGCTCGTTTGGTTTGTTCCTGCTAGGTTGAACTAGCGCAGGGGGAGTAATGCCTGCGGCTTCCCCCTCCCTATTTCCATGGCAATCCTTAACATTTCAGGTGTCAACGTTGCATAAGGTGAAGGACCTTGAGGTAGTAACACTCCTTGTCCTCCTCATGTCCCGCCTTTGAGCAAAATGAGCAATATTTCTTGGTGGGACAATCATTTGGAAGATGGCCTTGCGTGCTACATACCGGGCACCATGGAATTGTCCTGGGATCTTTGACCTTGAGCTGCTCAATCTCCTTCCTGAGCGCTGCCACCACGATTGCATCCTCTTGTGTGACCTTTTGAAATCTTCAAGCTCCTTCTCGAGCTTACTCTATCAAGACTCTCCATAGTGAAACAGTGGAGAATAAATTTCAAATCTCTTCGATGACTATTGTATTGAATAAGAAATTCATCATGAGTTCACTGTTCCATATTCTCCTCAACAAAATGGCATTGGGGAGAGCATACGAACCGAACAATTCTTAATGCTATAATATGTATGCTTATTCATTCTTGATTATCTAAGAGCTTTTAAGCTGAAGTAGTTCATAAAACAATCTTTGTTCAAAATCATCTTCCCCCACAACTACACCTGCTAGTAAGATTCCCATTACAATTTGGACAGGGAAAACTCCTTCTGTATCACATTTTCGCACCTTTGGATGCATTGCTTATATTCACGTGCCAAAAGAAATGCAACAAAAGTTAGATCCTCCTTGTTTGAAAGTTATATTTATTGGATATTCTGATAATTATAAAGGATACAAATTTTATGATCCTACTTCTCAGAAAGTCATCATCAGTCCCGTGATGCTCTATTCGATCGATGGGAGGTACATGTTCTAGTAAGGATTCTCATGATACACAATCCTTACTCACTGCTTTTCCTTGTATCTCTCAAGATGTTGTGCATCCTTCTTCTCCTATGAAGGATTCTGATTGTGAAGACTCTAAGAAGGATTCTAGTGATAATCTTGATATATACATTGATCTTCCCATTGATATTGAACATGGTTCAAATCATGTCTATGATGACAATTTTGATAATGCTATGAATGTTCATGAAGATCCGGCAACTTATAGAGAAGTTATCTCTTCTCCACAAAAGGATCACTGGCACGAGGCTATGCAAGCTGAATATGATTCTTTGATTTCCAAAGGTACATGGGTTCTTTACTGATTTACCTTCTCATCGTGTTCCTATCAAGTGCAAATGGGTATATAAAACAAAGACAAAGGCTGATGGATCTTTGGATAAGTTAAAAGCTCGTTTGGTTGTTTTTGCAAAAGGATACTCACAAGTTGCAGGTGTTGATTATCATGATACATTTTTCCCTATTGTTCGCATGACAAGAATACTTGTCCTTTTGGCATTTGCTACTCATTTTGATTTGGAGACTCATCAAATGGATGTGAAAACTGCTTTTCTTAATGGTGATCTCAAAGAAGAGATTTATATGGAACAACCAAAAGGATTTTCAATTCGTGGCAAGGAACATCTTGTGTGTCATCTTCATCGCGCTCTTTATGGTTTAAAGCAGGCATCACGTTCTTGGTATATCAAAATTGATCTCTTCCTCACATCGAAAGGGTTTATCTCTTGTTTCTCTGATCCTAAAATATATGTCAAGCACGAAGGTGTTCTATTTTTTATTCTTTCTCTATACAACCATGATACCATACTTGTTTCCAATAATCTTGACTTTATGCAACTCACAAAGAAGATTTTGTCATCGGCTTTTGAGATGGTGGATCTTGGTGAGATTCACTCTTGTCTTGGTATTCAAGTTCAGCGCTATCGGCCAGAAAGGTGTCTTGTTTCTTTGTCAATCAAAATTCATTGATGATATTATTAAAAACTTTGGTCTAGTCATGCTTATTATGCAAATACTCCATGTCTTGTAAGCTCCACCAATTCAAGTATGTACATGCGCACTCCGAGAACTCCTGATAGTCATGCATCGTCAAATGTGTTGGATGCGAGGAATGATAGGGAAGTGTCTCAACACCTTTTGGAGATTTTTGTCTCCTTCAAAATCATTCCTATAGTAGCTCTATGCACATTGTAGACATTGTGTTGCATCTTTATTAACCCCTCTAAATAGCATGCAATCATTGGGACGTGTGTATTTTTGTATAATCCATACCTAACATAGAGAGCATTTTATGAGACCCATCTCCTGAGTTCGGTAATAGATTTTGACGGGGAAGAATCTTCTTGAGAGTCCTACAACATAATATAAGAAATCATATGTCAAAATATCTACAACGAGAGTATATAAAACATGAGACATTTTCTATTTAAAGAGAATAAAATGATTAGATCTTACCTAATAAGACTTGTGACACTTGCATCACTCCATCCATAAGTTGTTTGCAAGTTTAATAACTCCAAGTTTTCTTGCAGTGTAGAGTATGAACATCCCTCATACAAAGCGGTGCTTTCCTCTCTATGAAAGGTTTTCTCCTCTTGTGCCATTGGAGCTTGCTCTCTATCATCTATGACCTCCAATTTAAAGAAGTCATTCACCATGTCTTCCATGATGAGATCCTCTTCCTCCTCATGTGGTAATGGTGGAGGCACTTCATTCATTGATTGTCGTATAGATGATTCTGAGCCATGCTTTCCCTATGAAGCGTTGCCACCTTTCGCAATCTACTCGATGTAATTAAATGGTGTGGCATGTTGTGTAACACTCTCCTATGGTTCTCCTCCATGTCATCATCCGCACTTGGTTGTACCAATGCATCATTAAGCCCATATGTTTGGATATGCTCAATTGTTATATGACGTTGTTGTATATATTGGCCCTTGCATTAATCACACATATAATGAAGTTTTTCTCTCAACTAGGCTTTGGAACCAACTTCCATCCCTTGATCACTAATAAAAATCTGAAACTTGAAAAGAGAGACAAAATAGACACAAGGGTAGAGAGGCAAACCCTAATTAGCTCTCATTATCTCAAACCATCAACATCTACATGATAGAGAAGCTCCATATCTTTCCTTCATTGCACACCACAAAACACAGCACACTACACTAGTGATAAGTTCACACTAAAATAACCTAAGACTAGTGTACACACACGGCCACCTAGACGTGGCCATTATTTCCCACACACATACACAATGCTAGACTAGTGTCCATATGCCACTGCTATGCACCAGATCCTAAAGCGCTTGCATTCTCAACACTCCCCCTCAACCTCATCATATCCATCTCATGTACTCCAAGCGTGTCTCTGAAGTACTCAAACTTATCTTTACCAAGTGGTTTAGTAAAGATATCGAGTATCTTTTTCAGCCATTCTACCTCACATGCAGCCATAGTTGCTGCTCTATACTCTACCTCTGTGAGATAAATGCTCCTCCAACTCACGACTACACTTCCCAATGTGAAAGCATAGCCACTAGTAGATCTTCTGTCATAATAAGAAGTACATGTCCAATCTACATCTATATATCCATGAACATTCACAGTTTTTCCATACTCGTAAAGGAGTCCATAATCTGATGTAGCTTTCACATATCTCAAGATTATTCTCACTTCATCCAAATGTGGTTTCCTTGGGCTTTGCACAAACTGACTCAACAAGCCCAACCACATAGCATAAATCCAGTCTAGTGATAGTCATGTACTACCAACCATCTTTCTATACATTGTCACATCCTCAATCTCTTCACCACAATCATCCCTTAGCTTCACATTTTGGTCCAATAGTGTGCTCTTCATTGGCTTACAACCTTTCATGCTATACTTTGCTGGCATGTTCAATGCATATTGTCTTTGAACCAAATGCCTTTCTTTGTTTTCACCACTTCAATGCCAAGAAAGTATCTCAATTCTCCCAAGTCTTTCATATCAAATTCACCACATATTGAAGTATTCACATCAGCAATATCCTTGCTTGAATCACCTGTCACAATCAAGTCATCCACATAGATGAAAATCACCACAATACCATGTGCTGTCTACTTTGCATATAGTGATAAATCTGATGTTCCCACATGAAGACCAATGCTAATGAGATACCTACTTATCTTGTTTGTCCAAGCACGTGGTGCTTGATTCAATCCATATACAAGGACTTCTTCAACTTACATACATGTGTAGGATATTTGGGATGCACATAGCCTTATGGCTGCTCCATGAACACTTCTTCTTAGAATTCGCCATTTAGAAATGCATGCTTTACATCCATTTGATGCATTTCCCAAACAACCATTTGATGTAGCCAATGTAATCATAGATCTCATTGTTCCCATCTTAGCTACATGGCTAAATTTCTCATCATAATCCAAACCATGTGTCTATGCATATCCCTTTGCAACCAGCCTTGCTTTATGCCCTTCTATTGATCCATCCACCTTATATTTCACTTTATACACCCATTTGCAACCAATGACATTCTTTCCAGTTGGTAATGTAGCCAAGTCCCATGTGTCATTTTGTACCAAGGCATCCATCTCTTTATCCATTTTTTTCTCCCCTACATGCTTTCCAATAGCTTCTCCAAAACATGATGGTTCACAATGCTTTATCATTGATGTCATGCACACATAATAAATTGCATACCCATTATATGTCAATCTCTCCACTGGATACCTAATTCTTTGTGATCTTCTCAAAACTTGTGGATCACTTTGTACACCCTATTCTCTAGCATGTGGGGGAACATATCTCTCTTGCCTTACACCTAGAGTAGTACATAAGGCTGGAATGCCAAGTTCTTTATATCTAAGCTTTCCGAGCTAGATGACTCATAACCTGTTATACAAATTACTGGATATGTCAATCTACCTAATTCTTTGTGATCTTCTCAAAACATGTGGATCACTTTGTACACCCTATTCTCTAGCATGTGGAGGAACATATCTCTCTTGCCTTACACTTGGAGTAGTACGTAAGGCTGGAATGCCAAGTTCTTGATATCTAAGCTTTTCGAGCTAGATGACTCATAACCTGTTATACAAATTACTTCAACCTTATTTTTTCCCTTGTCAACAACACTTTCACTTGTGCTCACACTACCATGCCTCAACCTTCTTGACCATGGACTTACATTATCACTTCCACTTGATATTTCACCTGGCCTAGATAACAAAATTGTACTCTATTTAGGCAAGTTTCCATGCACATCTAAATCTATGTCATCCACTATAACATCATCTTTGTTTTTGTACCCACTTGCCAACTCATCAAACACCACATCTCTAGAAATGAGTACCTATTTAGTTTCTGGATTATTGTAACATTTGTAAGCCTTTCTAGCTTGTGCATAACTAATGAATATGTACTTCTCAGCCTTTGGGTCCAATTTCCTTCTCTTCTCATCTGGCACATGTACATAGGCAATATATCCAAAGACTTTGAGCTGTCAAATATCTAGCCTAAAACCTGTCATCCTCATCTCAGGAGTACTCTCATGTATGGCAGTTGTAGGTGTCTTATTCAAAATGTACACTACTGTGGCATATGCTGTTGCCCAAAAATATAAAGGTATACTCTTCTCATTCATGAGTGCTCTTACCACTTCACCTATCACACGATTCTTTCTCTCAGTAACTCCATTTTGCTGAGGAGTGTACCTACATGTAAGTTGCCTTCTAATGTCATGGTCTCTTAGAAATGCATCAAATGCATGTGAGACATACTCACCACCACCATCTGTCCTCAAACACTTAATCCAATGTCCATATTTCTTTTCCACAAGTGCTTTGAACTCTTTGAGCTTACCCAAGGCTTCGCGTTTCTCTTTCAGAAAATAGATCCATGTTATCCAGTTAAAATCATCAATAAATGTTATATAATATCTGGTCCCATTTATTGATTGGGTTTGCATAGTGCGCAACCTCAAGTGGTCTTCTACTCATTTGACTATCCTTGGGAAATGCCAACCTTTCTTGTTTCCCAAATTGGCATGCATCACAAACATGTGTACTCCCATAATATTTTAATCTAGGTAGACCACTAACAATGCCGTTTGTTTGCATAGATTTCAACTTTTGAATGTTTACATGAACAATCCTTTTATGCCAAATATCAATGTTTAGCACTATCCCATGACTATGAGAAAACATGGCTGACTTAAATTATGGAATGCTTACATCTAGCTTGAACAATCTTCCTTCTTTTTGACCTTTGGCAATCAATTCGGAGCCATGCTTGAAATCCTCAACAAAGCAACCATGTTCATTAAATCGCACTTGCAATCCTTGTTCAACCATTTATCCCACGAATGCCAAACTCTTTGTAAATAATCGATGGCACAAACAACACCTCACACATAGTTTTGACCATGCCATTATGCATTCTCAATGGAACACTACCAACATGTGTAATAGGAGGTTGAGCATCATCACCCGTAGCAACATAATCCAAATTTTTTGTTGGCATCATAGTATCAAACCACTCTCCATGACAAGTCATGTTGTTTGATGCTCCTAAATCTAGGCACCATGTGCCATCACTCTCTTTGCAAGATGTCGTAGTGCCAATCACATGCTTCATGGAGAACAAATGTTCTATGTGTCCTTCATTGCTAGATGACGCATAATTTCCATGATGTGCTCTACCACCACAAATATCATTTTTCTTTTTGTAGCAATCTCTAGCCACGTGTCCAAGTTTTCCACAATAATGGAACTCAATGTCATGCATATTTTGTTGTTGTGGCTGCCATCAACCTCTCGCACGAGATCCAATCCTCCCTCTAGCATGAGGATAAAAGCCTCTACCACCACATGTACCAAATTATGGTTGTGAATCTTGTTGTTGTTTTGGTGGCCTATCATGCCAACCATGTCCACCTGTACGTCCTCTTGGACTAGTATCCCCTTGCCTCTAGCACGTCTATGAGTGTAGAATGCTTGCTCCCTTACATGTCCAGTGGTACTAGATGAGTCAACAAGACCTAGTTTTATCTTCTCCACAATCAGCAATGAAATCAGCTCATCAAAGTCTAGGGAGTCCCCACCCCTAACCCTGATAGAGGTTTCAAATGCTTTGTAATCCTTTCCCAACCATTTAATGTAATGGCAACGAGGTCATCATCTTCCATGGGGGCACCAATGGAAGCAATTGCATTAGCACATTCTTTAATCTCGTGCACATAATCATTTATACTCATGTTGTTTTGAACCACACAATCTATCTTTTACTTCAATTGTATCTTCTTTCGTTGTGTAGTCGTATGATATAGCTTCACCAATGTATCCCATGCATCCTTGGGATTATGTGTCCTGAATATGGCATAACATGGTATTTGTCACACAAAGTGAGAAATAATGCAGAACTTTGAAATCCTTCTCTATCCAATTCCTATGTGCTATAATCTGGGCAAATGTTGCATTAACTAGGGAAACCCTTGGCTCCATCACCGCGCTTGTCACCAAGTTCCATAGTCCTTTTCCTTTAAGGATGTTTGTCATACAGTACTTCCAAATCCGAAAGTTGTGTCTATCAAGCTTTTCCCCAACAATCTTGTCTAGGGACTATTACTCATTTTTCTATTCACAATGTTCACTGAGTATTGCAACCAATAACCTCAACCACACATACATACATGTACTTCTTCACCAATGCTATCCTTACATTCCACAATTTTTATGGCAACAAAATCCAGGACCCAAAACTATTGTTTGCATAAGTTGAAAATAACTTGGCACCACTTAAAATTTGAGAAATGCATCCAAAACAGTCCTCCACTTTCTAAAAAAACTCCAATACACTCACTCAAGCTCAATCTTGATGATTTACATCCAGTTGTTCACATACATCAACTATCCAATACAAACAGTCCACTATAGCTTGCTATGACAAGTTTTACCGAGCCTTTCAATGCTTCAAATCACTAAGAAATTTTCAAACCAAGTGTAAACCATATACATTTACATCCATGCATCCTCCATGTTGCATATGGGCATCATATGAACTCATTACATGCCAAACACTTGCCAAAAGGTGTTCTCTATTTTGATGTAAACCTATAAATAGTGATTAATAGTCACTAATCCCACTCTAATCACTTCAAATGAGATCCAAATTCAAGGTTCATGAATTCATTAGCTTTTCATCCATGTCCTCTAATGCCGTATGTGAGGAATTAGCCCAATTTTGAAAGTGGAGAGAGTAATTAGTGTCTTAGTGATGCTTTGTTCACTAATCACATGTTAATGTCTCTACTAATCTTCTCCAAATCAATTTCTTATTGCTCAATGTACTCAACCAAATGTTTAAAGATCTCCTCCACACCAATGTTCACCCATTTTCTAAGCTTCACGTGCATTCAAACACCTCATATGACTCCAAGAGGCATCAAATGTGTAAAATCACACAAAACTGCTCCAATACCTTAAAAACTGAACGCGACCTACTGTAGAGAGGATTGGATAGGATTTCAACCATCATTGATGGTAAGTGTGAATTAGCTTTGATCCTATCCAAGCTCCCAACACTTCAATGCTTTTTATTTGTGTAATAAACGTCTCCAATGGCATCAATTTGGAGTTTATGTTCTCTGTTTTGTGAAGCTTCCAAAACAGTGATTTTTCCACTTTTACAATGTGAAGATTTGTTCCAAAACCAATCTAGGGTTTTCATATGAGTTGCTATTGCATTCACCAATGCCACATACATGTGTCCTCAACCTATTACACGCATTTGCCTCTTTGCATTCAAGCTCTCAAGCTTTCCATTAAATCTTGCGAAATAGAATTCCCAGTTGCTTTGGGCAACTCAAATCTTGGTTTCCTTGTGTCAAATTACCTACAATTCACTCAAGGGTGTTTAGCTTTTCTTACCCGTGGTCCTTAGCTTTTAGATCTATTGAGTAGGTGTGTCCTCCAAGATTTGCTTTGCTCCAAGCTCTAAGCTCCAATGGATAGCTCCAAAAATAGAATTTTTATCTTCTTCACTCACTCAGATAACCCTAATAGAGAGCACCAAGCTCTGATACCATGAAAAGAAAGATGAAATAAAAACAAGGGTAGAGAGGCAAACCCTAATTATCTCTCATTTTCTCAAACCATCAACATCTACATGATAAATAAGCTCCATAGCTTTCCTTCATTGCACACCACAAAACACAACACACTACACTAGTGATAAGTTCACACTGAAATAACCTAAGTCTAATCTCCACACACTTGGCCACCTGTACGCGGCCATTATTTCCCACACACATACACATTGCTAGACTGGTGTCCACATGCCACCGCTATCCACTAGATCCCGATGAGCTTGCATTCTCAACAAAACCAAGCCAAAACTAATTATGTATTAGTAAAAAAAACACATGAGCTATCCAGAATTGATTAGATAGAAAGTTACCCAAGTTTTTGTTTTGGCAGTGTTCATAATCAGCAAAATTTTGCTACTCAGCAATGAATAACACTGCCCATCAGTGAAATATCATTTCTCAGCAATGAAATTAGCAACAAAATTTTGACTCTTATGCATGTATTTGAGTTTGGTTGTATGTGTAGGCAATTTTGATCGACCCATCATCACACAACCCGGATGTCGCAAATCTTCTCAATATCATCAACGAACGATATGGGTAACATGCTTGGACACAGTTCACTCAAACACATGTATGGTTTAACAAAAGCTTTTCACATACACAAATTTTACCCTTTATGCATTTTTTTAAGTCTTATCGTGTAATCTTATATGTAGGCTAACTTACCATTGGGCCGGTCGATTCCATATACCCCATATGGCCAGTCGTCTCCATGGGAGTATTCCACTCCTTTGATAGGCACAAGTTCGAGTGGAGCAGGCCCATCACGTTATGGTTGTGATGATCCTAAAATGTTGACTAGACCCACCCCCTCATCGTGATGTCCATCTTCTCCATGATGACAACGTAGTAATAGGGAATGTGGGGGGTACTAGACATGCTAGGTAGAGGGGGAGGCTGCCTTTGGTTTGACAAAAGTAGCACTAGGTCTCCGGAGTCATCTCCCCAACACGGGGTCTCATTTTGAGCCATCCCTGAGGAGACCCATCTCACCATTTAATCCATGCACCATACCATAAAATGTTATGTGGATTTTGATGGTGTCCTCGTGATGATGGATGCACGAACGAAGCAAGTCATGAACTCCATACATGCACTTGCTAACCTGGAGTTCAAGAACACCTTTAAAAAGTGGAAAGAAATTGATGATCTCTCAAAGAAATATGTCATTGATGTGCTCACGACAGAGTTCTCCATTTCACATGTGGGCCTTTGCTTCTCGAAGAAATGGATGAAGCAAAGGATAAAGCTTTTTCTCTCTAACAGGAGAGCAAACATCAAGAGAGCAACGAAGAACAATTTAGAAAAGCGTGGCGTTTGCTCACAGAAGGAGTGGAGGCACGTGCTGCTGCGCGAAGCTTCGTGAGAAAGCACCCATGTGCTTTTCAACAACAAGCAACAATGAGTGCTTCTCAAGTACATAAGCTAGGGGCTTCACATTGTCTCAGGAGGAAAGTCGTGTGACTCTGTTTTAAGTTTATGTTTGTATTAAAAAACTTTGACTCTTTTTTAATTACAAAAAGAGTTGGGAAAGATTGAGGAATCCTCTACATACTCCCCAGTCTACCCTATCTTTTTTTTCCACACAGTTCTATCACTGCTATTTTCACTGCTGAGCAACGATCCCATTGGCAACAACAAAAATAGCAATTTTTTAGTAGCAAATTAGGCTCGACATCTTCCTACCCTTCTAGTTATAAAAGCGTTGCTATTTTCGCTGTTACACCCTCATTCTGTTGTAGGGTATGGCTATGCATTGTACCCAATGCTCATATATATTTACTTAAAAGAAGGATTTTAATTCAAAGCCTTGTTCTCTACCCAACCCTTTTCTTGTGGTAGCATATGATCACCCATTGAAGACAAGTAACATAGAAAAGTCTTTTTAAGAGTCTTGAAAGACAAAAACCAAAAACATCTTCGATAAATAAAGGTAAAGGGCAATTGGAACTCACCACAATACTATGTGGGAGAAATTTGATAACCTCTGAGGAATAAGTTTTTATATAAACAGAGATGATCTATATGTTATTTGTAAAGTCACATGGTTATAAATATTTATATTTGTGAACAATCTCTATTTACCATGCTATAGCTTGAATAATGTACCTGATCATGAACTATCATTAGGTGAAATAATGTACCTGATCATGAACTATCATTAGGTGAAACATGGACTCTCATTTTTACCCCTTAAGGATTTGCACACCTCCTCTCTCTAGAGAAATGGGATCATGGTGAATTTTTTGTAAATCAATAGAAAAGTGAGTGGAGTTTGGACATTTGGAATGTACTCTTCGAGACCTTTCCAATGATATATAGCATGATAAGCAATTTGAATATTTAAGAAGTTTCCAAATTGGGGATGACGTGGCCAAGTAGAAATCAAAGGAACAACATGCATGGCAATGATCTAGAAGTCAATCTTCTTGAGGATAAAGCTAATGTCGAAGCTAATGTTGTTCATCATGGTAGAGAGCCACAAGCAAGGTCACGAGCAGGGTTCTCTTCAAGTGAGGAAAGAAAAATTTGGTGTAAGCCTTGTAATTTATATCGTCACAAAGGTCCCAATGTCCACCCTTTTACTTTCTATAGGCACCAAAGATTCACAAATAGATATTGAAGTCTAAGATTCAACTTGGGGTTGTCTCCTCTAAAAGTCAAAGATGAATCTCAAAGTAACTTCTCAGCAGGGTAAGATGCTTAGAATAAGATGGAATATGAGCAAACTCCTATACCATCTCATTTCAATGAAGCAAATCATGTGTCCTTTAATATATTCAAATAATCTAGAAATGTGTCATAGCCTAAAATTATTTCATTGGTAGAAAAAGTAATAGAGCTTCAAGATTTGTGGGATGAGCACCAAGTTTCCATCAGTTTCCATCAGGTTTCCATCAGCTTAAAAGATAAGATGCTTTGTTTATAATTCTGAGGATATGGGAGGTTCAAGAGTGTGTGAGGAACTTTAAAAAAGGAGCCTTAGTAGGATATTAGTCCAATTGCCACCAAAATGGTTTGGTGAGACCTTGAAGGGATTAAAGTTCAAGTTTTTTGGGATCAAGTGAATTCTATGTTCAAGGGCCTTTGAATGGCTGATACACATCCCTATAGCTCTGCTGGTGGTTTATTCAAATCATGATCATAGAAAATCCTACATAAACTTTCCTTCAAGTTACACCTCAATGGCATTTCAACGGGATCTGCTGCTCCACGAGTTTTATCATGTCAAAAGTGTGGTAGTTCTACCTTACACAACCCACTTTCAACATCTGCATTTCAAGCTCCAAGACAAATGATGTGGATAATCGATGAGTCCTCAAATGAGAGCCATGGCTGGCATGTTCCAACTGCTTTAGTCACTGCTCAAAGAAGGCCAGGCAAGAAGGAATTGTCAATTTGGCTACCCAAAGATGCGTACAAACTTTTACCTCTAGCCTGTTGAGATTCAAGCTCGATGTCAGTGAGCCAGCTATGCTATGTGCTGGCAGATTAGGTAGGAACATGGTGGAAATACATGTAAATCTGGCAAAAGACATATGTATCTGACAATGAGGGATGTATTGGCAACTCCTATGCAAGCCTTAAACAAATTTTGGAGCAATTTGAATGCATTTGAATGTGTGAAAATTTTGGTTTTTTGAGCTCTCACAAAACAGAGAAAAGGAGGTGAAGATTTGATGCATTTGGAGTGTGGTTTTAGCTCAAATCAAACCATTGATTGGTTGCACACATACCTAGGTGTCTTGGGAACTCAATACCCTCATCAATTGTCACTTCAAACCTTCCCAAATCCCTCAAATGCAGGCGGCGCAGCTCCTACTGTGAAACAGGGCAGAATTTTGTTTGATACATTTCACAATTGCTTTAGCAATTGGTTGCTTTACACTTTGTAGAAGAGGGCTATGTGATTGGATTGATGAATTATGCCTAATTGAGCTGGGAATGAGTTGATTAAACAGGCTGTCCACTGGTTGCAGAGAAACAGAGCAATTTTAATTGAGCAATTAATCTTTGGTAAACAATTGGACAAATTCCTCTTACATGGAGTTGATGGACACTATTCCTAAGCTAATGAATGCCTGGTTGCTCAATTTGGACAAATATTGAAGAAATTAGAGCCATTTTACTACTGGTTTTTCTGGTTTTTTTGGTTTTTTCCAAAACAGAGAAAGGGGTTTTCAAAAATTGATATGTACACATGTCAGATGGTGTTGATACTCTACATTGAGGTTGTTTAGGTGTCAATGCAAGTTGCCCATACTTGATTGCACCACTACAGAGAAAGGGGTTTTTAAAAATTGATATGTACACATGTCAGATGGTGTTGATACTCTACATTGAGGTTGTTTAGGTGTCAATGCAAGTTGCCCATACTTGATTGCACCACTACATTGTGATTTGGAGCCTTGGAAAGCGCATCAAAATAGGGTATCTCGGACTGCGTGAGACAGTTCATCTTGGATGCATACAGGTTGATTTTCTACATCAAATTTAAAGATTTGTGGTTACTTTGGAGTATCTGGAACACTCATTGGAGTGTGGTTGAGCTGAGGAAGGCTCATTTACAGATTTGGAAGTGTGCGGAAGGTGTACGCATTGAGCAACATGTCGGATAATCCAGTACAGATTGTTGGTGAAAAGCTGGATAGGAAGAACTTCCAGGCATGGAAGTACAGGATAAAAAGTTTCTTGAAAGGAAAAGGATTTTGGAATCTCATTATAGGTGCTAAGCCAGAGCCTGAGCTACCTCGACAACCTACACAGCAGCAGCTTATTGCTCATAAGCAATGGTCAGAGAGAGCATTCAAAGTGCTGCATTATCTGTCTATATGTATTTCTGATGCTATGCTCATACGCATACAGGATGCTGAGAATCCCAAAGATGCATGGGATACTTTGGTCAAGATGTTTGATACAGACACGAGTGCTCGCAAGTCTCAATTGCGATAGTAGATACATAATGTAAAAAGGAATAAAAGGAGCATACATGATTATTTGCAAGAAATCAAGACGTTTGAAGATGCATTGGCCACAATAAATGCCCCCATGCCTGATGATGATTTGGTGGATATTACCTTGCGTGGTCTTGGCAAGGAATACAAATCTTTTGATACATCTATCTTAGTGAGGAGTACAGGTTTACCAGACTTTGACGAGTTGGTTTCACTCTTACTTGTGGAGGAAATCAAACTCAATGATTCATTTCTGGATGCATCTTCTAGCCATGATGATAATGGCAGAAATCAGGCTTTCTATTCTCAGAGAGGCTTTAGAGGCAGGGGGAGATTCACATCACGTGGACGTGGTGGTAATGGTCGTGGATGGCAAGACAGGTCTCCACAACAGAATTTTCAGCCTTCATATGGTGCTCGAGGTGGTCGTGGATATACCTCTCAAAGAGGCAGAGGTAACCCCCGTGGTCGAGAACGTTGGCAAGGCCAACAAAATTCTATGCAAGATGTTGAATGCCATTATTGTGGGAAATATGGTCATATGGCGAGAGATTGTTTTCGCAAACAGAATGATTTGAGAGGGGGGAAGAGCACAACGTGGTGGTCATTATGGTGGAAATTATGCACAACATGGTGGTGGAGATTATGCATCAAGCAGTAATGATGGCACTGCAAATCATTTGTTCGCCATGAAA
This sequence comes from Cibotium barometz, assembly GCF_041138505.1. Taxonomy (NCBI): domain Eukaryota; kingdom Viridiplantae; phylum Streptophyta; class Polypodiopsida; order Cyatheales; family Cibotiaceae; genus Cibotium; species Cibotium barometz. The sequence goes on from NC_141055.1 coordinate 51,794,097, forward strand.
CATGTTGTTGGATCGATGATGACAAATGTTGAGAATGATGATACATGGTATATGGATTCTGGAGCATCAAACCATATGACATGTCATGGTGAATGGTTTGAGCATATTGAAGCCTATGGATGTAAAAGGCTATGTGGAAACTGGTGATGATACCCAGCATGCCATTACACATGTTGGTAGTGTACCATTGGTGCACAATGGTCAAACAAAATCTATGTCTGATGTGTTGTACGTGCCTTCTATCACAAAGAGCTTGGCCTCAGTTGGTCAAATGGTGGAACATGGATTACAAGTTCGTTTCAACGAGCATGGTTGCTTCGTTGAGGACTTTAAACATGGATGTAGAGTCATTGCTAAAGGAAAGAAAGAAGGCAAATTGTTTAAGCTGGGGATGCGGGAATTCCTGAGTTAAAATCAGCCATATTCTCTAAAAGCAGGAATGTGGTACAGGACATTGATATGTGGCATAAGAGGATTGGACATATCAATATACAGAGATTAAAGAACATGCAAACAAGAGGCATTGTCAGTGGATTGCCCAGATTCAAGTATGATGGACATATGCATGTTTGTGAAGCGTGTCAGTTTGGAAAGCAGGCAAGGTTGAGATTTCCTAGAGAAGGAAATATGAGTTGCAGGCCACTTGAGATAGTACACAGTGATGTATGGGGTCTTGCACAAAACCCATCTATCAAAGGCAGTTTATACTATGTGACATTCATAGATGATTTCAGCAGGATGACATGGATATACTTTATCAAAGAGAAGAGTGAAGTGTTGGAAAAGTTCATGGATTTCAAAGCTTTTGCAGAAAAGCAATATGGCTGTTGGATTAAATGTTTGAGAACAGATGGAGGTGGTGAATACACCTTAAAGGCTTTTGAGCATTTCTTGAGGAAGCATGGAATAAGAAGACAATTGACTTGCAGGTATACACCTCAGCAGAATGGTGTGGCTGAGAGAAAGAATAGAGTCATATGTGAAGTGGCAAGGGCAATGCTTAATGAAAAGAGCATGCCAGATTATTATTGGGCAGAAGCATGTGCTACTGCAGTGTATATACTGAACAAAACACCTACAGCAGCCATTCATGGAAGTACGCCAGAGATGCGGCTTACAGGTTACAAGCTAGACATTGGCTGTACATGTGCCTGATGAAAGAAGAAGGAAGTTGGATCCTAAGGCAGAGAAATGTGTATTTGTTGGATATGCACAGGATCCAAAGGCATACAAATGTTATAATCCACAAACTAGACAAGTGGTCATCTCACGAGATGTGGTGTTTGATGAGCTTGCTAGTTGGTACAAAGCAAAAGATGAGGGTGTCATTGAGTCACTTGAGGCTGATGTGCATGTGAACTTGCCACCACAAGCAAGTTCTAGTTCTACTACTATGTCTGGGCCAGCAGCAGAAGCTGAGAGTAGCAGTGTACATCCATGGTCAGGACGTTTGAGGCATGAGAGTGTGAGCACTGGGAGTAGTGCTATGGATAAAGGCAAGAAGAAGGTTGAAGGCATTGGAATTACAGGTTATGAGTCATCGATTTCAGAGAGTTTGGATGAGGAGCTTGGCATACCTGTTTTACGCACACCTGGTGCTAGGCAGGACAGATATGTGCCACCACATGCTAGAGTTACAGGTGTTCAGAGTGATCCGCATGCATTGCGTAGATCCCAGAGAGTCAGATATCCAGTTGACAGATTGACATATCGAGATTTTGCTATGCACTATGCATATATGACATCTATGGTGAAGCATGTGGAACCTACATGCTATACAGAGGCTATTGGCAAGCATGTATGGGAGAAAGCAATGGATGTTGAGATGGACGCATTGGTCCATAATGACACATGGGATTTGGTTGCATTACCAAAGGACAAGAATGTTATTGGATGTAAATGGGTTTACAAAGTGAAGTGCAAATCTGATGGTTCTATTGAGAGACATAAAGCAAGATTGGTAGCAAAGGGTTATGCACAGACCCAAGGTTTGGACTATGATGAAACCTTTAGTCCAGTGGCTAAGATGGAGACAGTAAGAGCAGTCATTGCTATGGCTGCAGCTAATGGCTGGGAAATGCATCAAATGGATGTCAAGAATGCATTTCTAAATGGAGATCTACAAGAGGAAGTGTATATGGCACAGCCAGAAGGGTATGTACACCCAAGATATCCCACTCATGTATGCAAATTGAAAAAGGCATTATATGGTCTGAAGCAAGCACCTCGTGCTTGGAGTGATAAGATGAGCAGATATCTTATCTCACTTGGTTTTCAGATTTCTACAGCAGATTCTTCACTCTATGTGAAGAAGACAGAGCATGGGATTGTTTTACTAGTCATCTATGTGGATGACTTGATTATCACAGGTGATCATGGTCCAGATGTGATGCATGTCAAGAAAGCTTTGAGTGGACAATTTGACATGAAAGATCTTGGTGAGTTGAGATACTTTCTTGGAATTGAAGTTGTCAAAGACCATGCAGGTACATGGTTAGTACAGCGCCAATATGCATTGGATATGTTGGCAAAGTATGGCATGACAGGGTGTAAGCCTATGAGTACACCTTTGGAGCAAAATGTGAAGTTGCGGGCTGATTATGGTGATGAATTGGATGATCCTTCTATGTACAGGAAGATGGTTGGTAGTCTCATATACATGACTATCACACGCCCGGATTTGAGTTATGCTGTGGGGCTAGTAAGCCAGTTTATGCAGAGCCCCAGGAAACCACATTTGGATGCAGTGAGACGCATCATGAGATATGTGAAGACCACAGCACATTATGGTTTATTTTATGAGAGTGGTAAAAGCTTGGACATACATGGCTACACAGATGCTGATTGGGCAGGTAGCGCATATGACAGGAGGTCTACTAGTGGATATTCTTTTACACTTGGAAGTGCCGTGGTGAGTTGGAGTAGCAAGAAGCAACCTACAGTTGCTTTATCCAGTACAGAGGCTGAATACAGAGGTGCAGCCATTGCTACTTGTGAGGCTATATGGTTAAAGAGTCTCTTGACAGATTTATGTGAGCCTATTGATGGCAAAGTTGTCATTCATTGTGACAACATGAGCAATATACAGTTGGCAAAGAATCCAGTATTTCATGCGAGGACCAAACACATAGAGGTCCATTATCACTTTGTCAGAGAGAAGGTGCTGGATGGTACAGTTGATCTTCAGTATGTGAAGACTAATGAGCAAGTGGCTGATATCTTTACGAAGCCACTTAGCAGGGAGAAGTTTGAGTACTTCCGGACTATGTTGGGAGTACATGGGATGAGCTTGAGGGGGAGTGTTGAGAGCCTTGATATCCCAAGCTCATCTACATCTTCATCGGCAGTACATCATGAGCTTGAGAGGGGCTGTTGAGATTCAAGCTCGATGTCAGTGAGCCAGCTATGCTATGTGCTGGCAGATTAGGTAGGAACATGTGTGAGACATAAATGACCGCGTGTCCAGCTGGTCATTGTGTGTGGACATTAGCTAGGGTTAGATGAGTGTGGACACAACTCATAGTGTGTTGTGTGGATTATGGATTATGGCATTATGCTTTGTGTGAGAGTGGAGATGGCTTCCCTCTATGGTTAGGGTTTGCAATATACATTAGGGTTTGCTCCTGTGTGTGTGTCTCCTCCCCCTCTACCGTTCTTTCAACAGCCTAGTTGCTAAACCTCCTAAAAAGCACATCTTTTCCAAGCCTAAACCTCAGATTGTTACTCATTGGGTCCCAAAGCATGTTCTTAAAGCACAAGGCTATTATGAGGGTGCAACAGTACTTTGGCTTCCCAAATGACATGGTTTGCTAGAGCCAGAAGAGTGTATCAATAAGATTCCAAAAGCCACTCTTGGTTTTTCATATCAGTGGGTGCAAAGGAAATCAACACAACCTCTTCAAGATAGGATAGGTGGTTGTAATAGCACCTACAAATCTACTTGTGTTGACCTTCTCCAAACATGTATTGAATCACCAGTTGTCCCAATTTTCCCTTTGTTACACAATTCCACCATCAACTTGTGTACCTAAGACAAATCCAACTTTACATGAGTCTCCTTTGAGCATAGATTCTAGCACTTCACTGCCTAAATCCTCTTATCTTGCTCAAATTCCTCGACAATTGCTAACCTTCCCACCTCTTAAGAAGGACATACCCAAAACCAAAGGTAAGGCATTAACACTACAATTGAAGCTCTTTGGTAGATCAGTGTTTGAATAGTCTCACTTTTACTAATGTGGTTCCTTATAACATATAGATCATCTTTGTTTATATAAAAACTTATTTCTCAGAGGTTATCAAATTTCTCCCACATAGTAGTGGTGAGTTCCAATTGCCCTTTACCTTTATTTATAGAAGATATTTTTGGTTTTTGTCTTTCAAGACTCTTAAAAAGACTTTTCTATGTTACTTGTCTTCAATGGGTGATCATATGCTACCACAAGGAAAGGGTTGGGTAGAGAACAAGGTTTTAAATAAAACCCTTCTTTTAAGTAAATATATATGAGCATTGGGTACTATGCATAGCCATACACTACAACAGAATGAGGGTGTAACAAAACGAAAATAGCAACACTTTTATAACTAGAAGGGTAGGAATATGTCGAGCCTAATTTGCTACTAAAAGATTGCTATTTTTGTTGTTGCCAATGGGATCATTGCTCAGGAGTGAAAATAGCAGTGATAGAACTGTGTGGAAAAAAAAGATAGGGCAGACTGGGGAGTATGTAGAGGATTCCTCAATCTTCCCCAACTCTTTTTGTAATTAAAAAAGAGTCAAAGTTTTTTAATAGAAACATAAACTTAAAATAGAGTCACACGACTTTCCTCCTGAGACAGTGTGAAGCCCCTAGCTTATGTACTTGAGAAGCACTCATCGCTGCTTGTTGTTGAAAAGCACGTGGGTGATTTCTCACGAAGCTTCACACGTGCCTCCACTCCTTCTGTGAGCAAATGCCAGGCTTTTTAAATTGTTCTTCACCGCTCTCTTGATGTTTTCTCTCCTGTTAGAGAGAAAAAGCTTTATCCTTTGCTTCATCCACTTCTCCGAGAAGCAAAGGCCCGCATGTAAAATGGCGAACTCTGTCTTGAGCACATCAATGACATATTTCTTTGAGAGATCATCAATTGCTTTCCACTTTTTAAAGGAGTTCTTGAACTCCAGGTTAGCAACAAGTACATGTATGTAGTTCATGACTTGCTTCGTTCGTGCATCCATCACACGAGGACACCATCAACATCCACATTATATGGTATGGTGCATGGATTAAATGGTGAGATGGGTCTCCTCAGGGATGGCTCAAAATGAGACCCCCTGTTGGGGAGATGACTCGGGAGACCTAGTGCTACTTTTGTCAAACCAAAAGCCTGCTCCCCCTCTACCTAGCATGTCTAGTACCCCCCACATTCCCTACTACGTTGTTGTCATGGAGAAGATGGACATCAGGGAGAGGGGGTGGGTCTAGTCAACATTGCTAGTTTAGGATCATCACAACCATAACGTGATGGGCGTGCTCCACTCGAACTTGTGCCTATCAAAGGAGTGGACTGCTCCCATGGAGACGACTGGCCATATGGGGTATATGGAGTCGACCGGCCCGGCGATGGTAAGTTGGCCTACAAATAAGATAACACGATAAAACTTAAAAAAATGCATAAAGGGTAAAATTTGTGTATGTGAAAAGCTTTTGTTAAACCATACATGTGTTTGAGTGAAATGTGTCCAAGCCGACTACCCATATCGTTCGTTGATGATATTGAGAAGATTTGCGACATCTGGGTTGTGTGATGATGGGTCGATCAAATTTGCCTACACATACAACCAAACTCAAATACATGCATAAGAGTCAATTGTTTGAAGCATAAAACATTCATAAATAGATGTTCATAAAGGCCTTATGCATAAAGCTTCATACATAGAACCGTACACGTAGAGCCCTATGCATAGAAGCCTATGCAAAAATCCCTACACATAGATCCTTATGCATATAGCTCTATCCATAGAGACTACGCATAGAGTCTTATGCATATTTCCCTATGCATAAAGCATTATACATAAATCTCTATGCATAAAATCCTACATATAGAATCCTATACATAAATCGCTATGCATAGATCCTTATCTATAAATCTCTATGCATAGAGTCTTATGCATAAATCCTATGCATAGACTTATGCATAAAGCTCTACGCATAGATCCTTATGCATAAAGCTCTATGCATAGAACCTTATGTATAAAGCCTATGGCATGTAGAACCTTATACATAAAGCTCTATGTGCTTGTAAGAGTCTATGCATAGAGGTAAACCTAAGCTAAATATAAACCCACCACCCAACGGTGTAATAAAGGAAAAACTTGCATAAGAAATTAAAAGAAAAAGAGAGCTTACCTCTTTTTTGTGAAGGCAAAAGAGAGGATTAGTGCAAGGGCTATAAAACAAAAGAGGTAACAAAATAATAATGCTCTAACACAAGAATTCTTAAAGCTTAAATAACATAAGAATGCTCTAAGCTTAAGTAACAATAGAACGCATTAGAACTCTTATACTTTGCATGCGATATTAGAACAGTGGCACATGCTTCTGCCCAATAATAATCTGGCATGCTCTTTTCATTGAGCATTGCCCTGGCCACTTCTTTATCAAGTCCTTCTACTAGAATACTTATTAGACAAGTAGGGTGGACAATGCTGCTTTTAGATTGGGGCTTCTGAGGAATTTCCACATGCTCCCCACCATTAAAACCAAAGGCAACATCTCTTTTACAAGAGAAGGATAGTGAAAATATTGAGGACTCCCCCTCCACCATAGCCACCTACTCACTCCTAACCTAACTTAACCAACATTCTAAATGGCCTACAAGAATGCCCCATATCTCTATGCATAAGGTCTATGCAATCTCTCTATGCATAAGCCATAAGCTTGCAATTGGAATAAAGCATAAGAGAATATATAAATTGAAACCCCGGCACACAAGGGTGCAAACAAAATAAATGAGAGAATAAACATTGGAGTTTAACTCAAGATATGGAATGATGCATAAGAACACTCTAAGCTTAAATAACACAAGAAATATGCATTAAAACTCTTATACTTTTCATATGATATTAGAACTTTATTAGGTGCTTCTAGAATACTTCTTAGACAAGGAGGGTGCATAGTGCCCCTTTTCAATCGTAGCTTCCAAGGACTTTCAACATGCTCCCCACTATAAAATCCAGAGGTAAATTCTCTTTTATAAGAAAAGAATAGTGAGAAGATCGAGGGATCCCCTTCCACTACGTACCATTCCCCAAAAAAACAGACTATTCACACGGGGGGTTCTGCACAGTAGTTCCACACATTCATGCACCTACATTTGGGTAAATTGGTACAAAACAACCCTCTCTTTGATGACATAAACTCTCCCAAAGGTCCCTCGCTCATCATAAGGTCAGACCCATCTAAAAAATAACTAGCTATTTTAACTAGTAACTATTTAGTAGATATGAATCTAATAGCAGCCTTAGTTCAATAATAGTTGTGCACTTAATTTATACCTAATATCTATCCAATACCTGTATATAGCTAGTAGTTATTTATTAGATGTTGTGTAGCTAATTAATAGATGTGCCTCTAATAGAGCTAACAAGCCTATATATCTAATAGTTGTGTAGTAGTAGTGTAATAGCTTACTAATAGCTCTATGTCTCATAGAATGATATTGAATAGCTTTTTATCTTCTAGTTTTAATAGCTATTGATAGCCTAATAGGTATTGACAGCTAACTAATAGTAGTTGTTGATAGCTACCTAACAGAATTATACCTAATAGCTATCTATCTTATATCTGACTACTAGTTGGTCATTGTTAATAGCTGTAGATAGCTATTAGGTACCTAAAAGCTAGTAGACACAACCTCCTAATAGCTTACTCATAGTTTTTTAATGACTGTTTAATAGCCACCTAATAGTTGTCTGCTAGCTCATTGACATATAACTATTAAACAACATTATAATAGAAACTTAATAGCTATCTAATATCTGTGTAATAGCTACCTTATAGTTGTTTATTAGCTAATTGATAGCTACCTAATATCTATGTAATAGCTACCTTATAGTTGTTTATTAGCTAATTGATAGCTACCTAATATAATTATAGTTGTTTATTATCTAATTGATAGCTACCTAATAGTAGCTATTGATAGCGACCTAATATAATTATATCCAATAGCTATCTATCTTATATCTGACTACTAGTTGGTCACTGCTAATAGCTGTAGACATCTATTAGTAGGTACCTAGAAGCTAGTAGAGATAGCCTCTTCATAGCTTACTTGATAGTTTTCTAATGATTGTCTAATAGCCACTCAATAGCTATATCGGCTATCTTATTGTGATAGCTAACTATTAGACAAGATTCTAGTAGCAATTTAATAGTCTAATAACTCTATAATAGCTACCTTATAACTGTTAATAGCTGTGTATAGGTGGCTTAATAGTTATTAATATGTTTATAGGTGGCTTACATGCTTTCTATGTTCTAGATTACAGACTGAGCTCTTCCAATGTTTCAAAGATGCTTTTCCCAATGTCACAATCTAGCTTTGTGCCTTTGAGTCAGCAAATCCATACTTTGTTTGAACACGTTATCATGTTGTTGTATCTACCATGTGCAAATTTCATTTTTGAAGGATGTTGTGAATCATATGCGTAGTTAGGCCTTTTGAATACATGGTGGGTTGTGAAAATGTACATGCACGGTGTGCATGGATTCATCACTACCATGTCAATGTTCTACATCTAAACACACTGTGAAGAGATTTTCAAAGGTTATAGATTATATCTTGTGCCCTAGGCAAGATGGGTCTACTTACCATGCACTAAAATGTCTCATGAGTGAATGTACAAAGTGTGGAGCAGAGAGACTAAAATGTTTCCCATGTGAGCTGTTTGAAGATGCAAAAACCATCGCAGTGAGAGTATTTGAGGATATGGAAACATGCACGTATGAAGGTGGAAAGAAGAAAAAAAGGAAGGACCTTGCATGTAAGGAGATGAGTTGATCTATTGCAGTAGTTTAAGACCCACCTTCAAAAGCTCATCAAACATGACTTCATGTATCGATGGTAGGATGAATAGTTCAAGGATTGCATTATCCATTTTCCAGATGATGTAGTTGTTTAAGACCCACCTTTAAAAGTTCATCAAACATGACTTCATGTATTGATGGCAGGTTGAACAGTTCAAGGAGTACATTATGCATTTTCCAGATGATGTAGTTGTTTCAGTCGTGGACTTTGCTAAAAATTACTCTTTCAAGGAACAAAATGAAATCCAATCCATGCATTGGCACTCCATTCAAGTCACCATTTTTGTGCACACATTACCTACTATCGTGTTGGAGGTGAGGTGAGAAAGACTATACACTTCTTCATTTCTGACGATAAAAAGTATGACACTCTATTTGTGCAACATTGCTTCATGCTACATTGGCAATGGTTGAAGTACAAAGACTTGGATGTCAACTAAAATTGGGTTTGGTATGATGGGGCTGCATCTCAAAATTCAAGGAAAAGAGGCCCTTCTATTTTACTAGGAGATATGCTAGGTTAACAGGAAAAATAATGGTATGGAACTTTTTTGGTAGTGGTCATGGTAAGGGAGAACATGATGGGGTAGGTGTAGTTGTGAAGAGGGCTTAAACACACAAGCAATTGAAGGAAAATTGAGGTGAGTTGAAATCAAATGTCATGCAATTCCTTCATCAACACTTATCCAATGGATCCATTGCACACTACCCTTCCAAGCATAGGTACGTAGAATGTATATTTTGGGAGGTCAAGGTGGGAGATGTGAATTGATAGATTCAATGGGACTGTTATGGCTACTTAAAACAAGATGGCTCCGCACTTTCATATAGACAACTATCTTGTTACTGTAGTGCATGCATGCATGATCAATGGAGAAGATGCAATCACAAAAAACATGTGACAATCACGAGCTACCATAAAGATAACTCCAACTTACGATTGAAACAATGATGAAGAATTTGACAAGCCTCCATATGAAGGACATTATGAAGAACTAAGCAAAGCACTCCAAGTGGGAGATAATTTTGTTGTCAATGCTGAGCAGGGCAATGAAGAAGGCATGGACTTCTACTTGATCAAGTGCACAAGTACAAAGGACCAACTTAGAGTAGATGAGGAGGATAGTTGGGGTAATGAAATTGAACCAGGGTCCTATATTTTGAAGGGACTCTTTTATAAGAAGCTAGATGAATCATGTTACAAGATGTTGAGTAGAAAGCCTATGGTCTACATATACTCCCATCTTGTTAGATGTATTAAAATTCCTAGGACACCTATTTAAGGTGGCAGGGGATTGTATATGATCTTGCTCGAGGTCTTTGAATTTGTATACAACAGCATGCCATGGGGGGTGTAAACTCATCTTTGGTTATTAAATATATTTTACATTTTGGCTTTAGTATAGTATTCAAAAGTGTTAATCAACTAGTGAACAAATATTTTCAATCAAAAGTACTTATCAACCCACTGATTATACCAACTATTAATAACGATTATTAGTTATTAGCCCATCTATTAGATCTAATAATATTGTTATTAGCCAACTATACACATCTAATAATATTGTTACTAGCCCAACTATTAACAGAACTATTCAGACAATTTTGAACAAATCATAACACAACTAGTACAACTATTAACACAAAAAAGAATTTTCATTATATATCATTGCACATACCATACACTCTCTACATGTCCATTAAAGAGGAGATGAGAATATATTACATTACATCAAAATGTTACACCACACTACAATCTACAGCAAAACACAGCCCCATAGAAGCCCTAATTTCTTCACGAGATCCTTGGACATTTGTAGAAAGGTGTATCCCAAACCCCATGCCTCTTTCTCTTCATGAGCATCCCTGCAGGTGTCATCATGTGCCATCTGCATGTCATCCTCGGTCTTGGGAGCTAAACAGCCTACCAAAACACCCCCACAACACTTTAGCTTTCTCTTGGAATGTTCTTCAATAGGTGTGATAACCTGAAAATCTTTTGCATTTCCACATTCACTAAAGACATCATCTCCCCCAACAAAATATCTTCTATCTAGTGCTTTTAGGTACTTCCACAACCATGGGGCTAGCTTGTAAGTAAGAAATGGTGCACACCATGAATCACTCATGGAGCCAAACTTTGGTACAATAGAGAAGGTTCCAAGCTCATTACCAAGGCACTTGTAAAGGCTACCATCGAATAAGAAATGTGTTTTCTTTGTCAAATTGGCTATTTCTCTCCCAAAAATCATCAAGATTCTTGAAAAACATAGGTTTCTTGTCATGCAAATGATAGCCTTGCAAGACATCACAAGAACCTTGCCCAATGAAGCCTGTAATCACCCCACACAAACCTGGAAAGTAACTACCAAATCGCTCCACCAAGTTCTTTTTTGTGTATGAGCTCCATATGAAGACTCTGAAGTGCCTGCTGGCCCATAGTAAAAACTGGACAGCAGAAGGGTGCACAACATTAGGGCCAAAAACACCTAAAAAAGGGCCCTTTACTAATCTCGTGATTAAGAAAAGAGCCAAAGAGAGTGTGCCATGTGCACAAGAATATGGTATTCTTGTTTCCTCTACTTAGTAGAGTCCATTTCGAGATTTTTTCCTCTAATTTAGCCAAAATCTCTATATTCAGACTGATTGTGGTGGTCCCTAGGATCTGTTATATTGACAAAATCTGTCAAAAGATTTGAAAAAAGAAGGCATGTAATTAATGCCAAAATTTTTGAAGTTTGGACAAACTACCTCCAATATTCCTTTTGGCGCCCATACCATTTTCATTCTTCTTCTAAACGTCTAGAAGCTCTCATCTTCTAGCTCTCTCTCATCTTTTTTTTCGACCTCACTGAGCTTCATTGCATCTTTTAGCTCTCTCTCATCTCTTTTTGGACCTCATTGAGTTCCATTGTTTTATTCTCTTGCTTCTATTCTATATGGAATCCAAAAGACATCCTTCTCATTCAATAAACTCTTGTGTCGTACACAACAAAAGGGATGATGGAACTTGGGAACCCAAGAGTTTCACTATAAATGACTGGGTTACTATGTTCCCCTCATGCAAGGGATCTCACAAGGTGAAAAAAATGAAAAAGAGAGGATACAAAATACCATTGGAAGGGACACATTGTTGCTTTCAAGGTTACATCTGAAGGCTAGTTTGCTCAGGTCCAACATGTTTACATGATGGCAAAGGATATATATGTACCTCCAACTCAACATATTCCTTTGCAAGCACATTGTAAGTTGTAGTTCAACTTTGCAAATATATTTTGCCTTTTAATACAAGTTTTAACTTCCGATTTCTTCAAATATCTTTCCCTCAACAAGTTTTGAGTGGCAGCTTGTGGAGAGCTTCAGTGGTACTTTCCAAGCCATTCACAAAGAATTTGCAGAGCTCATGTATGGTGACCAAAATGCGGCTTTTTTTAATAAGGGTAATCTTTTTGTATACTACGCACAGTACATTGTTCCCCCAAAAACAGGTGTGTATGGGCAAATTGAGGATTTAGCAGTGCTGCCAAGCCTTTCTTCTCTTAATTGGGACATTCCAGATGAAGCGATGGTGCAGAGCTTCAAACATAAAATATCCTAGGATATTCAAAAGGCCTTGACTCCGGGAAGGATCTCAAGGAGGATACGGTTATCATGGTTTGTGCCTCTACATGTCTTTGTAGCTTGCTTCAAAGACGCAGAGTTACAGAGGACAAAGGCATCATGGCTAAGTAGAAACTTCCCAGCAGATTATTTGGACAACATTATAGGACTATTTTGGAAATCTAGAGAGTATGACCATAAGGGTGACTACATAAGGTGCAATGCATGCCCTCAATCCTTGGCTTTGTCTTACAATATCTCTCACCAATCTCTTACTATGGGTTATGATTATAGGAGATACAAACTTAAGTTGGGTATCTGGGAACCTTTGGATTCTAATATATATTGCATGTCATTTAGGTTTGAGTTGTAGGTTATTCCACACGTTGAAAGAAAGGAGGTTAATGTTACCTCTCAGTGGACATTAAAAGACGTTAGGGAAACCTTGGAGTTTCTTGACAACACCACCCCTAGTTATAAATTCAAGGCCAATGGTACTACAATTAGAAGAAGAGCTGAATGCTGTATATATTGTATGAGTTGTTTACCTCCAACTGTTGTAATTTTTGAACCATGAATGAATAGACAAATGACATTTTTCTTGACCATTTCCATTTATGAACAAACATTTAGTAGATAAATACATCTTTCATAAAACAAATTATGATTTATATACAATAAATGGTACAAATACATCTTGCGAGTTACAAAATGTCAGTGCATATGTGTGAAGTTACAAAATATTCTAATGCTCTTGATCTTCACTTTGCTTATTTGGGCTCCCAGACTTTGCCTGCTCTTGATCTTCACTTTGTTTATTTGGGCTCCCAGATTTTGCCTGCTTTGGGATTCACTTGGTTTTTTTGGACTCCCAGACTTTGCTTCCTCTTGTGCTTGAGCAGGAAAAGCACCGAAGTTGAGGGGCTTCTGAGCAGAGGGCTTCTTTGCATGAGATTTCTTTTGTGAGGTACTCTTTGGCTGAGATGTCTTCTTTGCAGAGGACTTCTTTGCAATGGTTTCCTTTGAGGCTTTTTGCATCTTCTCAAATTTTAAAGGAGAATGCACTGGCAAACCCTTGTCTTTGCCTTTATGTCTTTTCAGCTTCTTCTCCTTCCCTTTTCTCTTAGCCTGATCTCCTAGAGGAGGGGAGTTGGGATCTACAAGTGCAATTGCTTTGTCCAACATTATCTCAATACATCTCTCTCTTATCCACCAAATATAAGATTTAGGGTATTTATTACACTGCCAAAAAAAGTGGAGTTCTAAGACAAATAATGTACAAATACATTAAGAGTAATGCAAAGGATTCTCTAGTTTTCTTACATTGACTTGTTGTTTTAACAACTTAAAATCTATTGTCTTGCAGGCATTTGAAATCACCCTCCATCCACAACTAGTAACGTCAGACTGAATTGGAACCTGAAATAATAGTGTAATTAGAAGAAACCCATCTTCAAACAAAGAAACATCAAAACTAAATTATCAATACCTTGCTGAAGATACTTAAATGGCTTCTCTAGATCTACAAGATCTTCATAATTTTTCTCTAAATATGCTAATATAATTTTGCAAGCACTGCAATAAAGAGCATATCAAATAGGTGCAATGTTTGTAACAAAATTGTGATAGTTGATGAAAAGAGATACTTACATTTTGCATTGAACATGGATACCAGCTAAGGAGTTCATGAAAATAACCTCTCTATCAAAAACATCAATGAATATAAGACTCCAATGGCGACTGCAAATAAAACAATAGTAAGAAAATATCTACTCACATGAGTTATGAATTTAAAACTATTTAAAAACATAATAAAAAATAATACCTTTCATTATATGGGATGAATATATAATAGTTTCTCAAGCTGTCATATGCCCTTCAAAAATCGTCAATATTTGATCCTGTCTTTGAGAAGATATCACTTGATATTAGAGGATCAACCACAAATATGCTGTTTGAAATATCTGTGGGCATTTTAGAAATGTATGCCCTATAATCAAAGACAGTATTAAGTATGGCAAAAGGAGAGAAAAGGATAAAACTGTGGCTAAAGATTGATGCTTACCTCATGCAAGAGAATATTGTAAGGATATCAAAGGTCCTAGTATTTGTGGTGGGAAGTGGCTTGAGAACTTTATCAAATCTATACCTAAGCCTGCTCACTGAGAAATCCTTGTTCATTAAAGTGACTCTGTGTGCATGTGTAGCAGCAATATAGGCATCATTCATGAAATCTATAAGAAAGTCTTCAAATGCTTCTTGCAAGCACCACAATGCAGAAGCTTGCCACTTTTTGAATGGGGTATTACTTTTAGTTAAGACACCAATCTTGTCACATATTTGCTTTACTACACAAATGAAGGCAGCCCTTGGGATAAGATGATAAGTGTCAGTTTGGGCCTTCCTGATCTCTGAAAAACATCTCTTCATATAAAAAAATCTTGACTCTTTTCTTCTTAGGACTGGGTGCAGAAGCAACCTATGCTATCTTTGGATCTTCAGTATATACTTTTCTTACAGTTTTATTTGTCCTTGCCATAGATTGCACATTGAGAAATATTTGCGAAACACTGCAAAAAAAAGTGAAAATATTTTCAAGATTAATACAAGACCCTCAAACAAGAAGAAATAAGAAAGTGTACATGGCCAGTGGTTTCAAAAAAGGCACACAAAAGTACTCTCTCTCGCTATTGTAAAATGGTGACAAATATAAGTGAATAAAACAAACTAGTAGAATAGCAAAACATTTGAATAAAGTAATCTTTAGAAATAGACATTATCAAGAACTATCCCTCTCATGTCAGTGCCCATGAACTATCCCATGACACTACTTTATACACTATGAGTCCTTTCCAAACAAGCTATTGAGTACCGGCTAACAAGATTATGCTTCAAGAACTGGATGTGCCACCCATAGAAGGATGTCCGCAACGGCGCGCAAGGAGTAAAATGGTGGGGATATGTATGGATCATTAGGAAGTGAATGGGGTCTTCTTGGGCCCTTTAATTTGCCCAAGCCTAATCAAGGTGATTAAGGAATAGCCATATGGGGGGTTACCATGTGGACTGAAATGTTGGGTTTGTAAGAGAGGTGTAAGAGTGGTCAAAGGGTGTACTTTTCCCCCCAAAAAGGGGGGGAGGCAATTTTACAATTTTCGGACCTCCATAACTTCTACATACAAGCTCCGATTTGAGCGGAGATTATAGATCTGTGATCTACGCATCAAGAGCTTTCCATAGATATGTTACATGATATGGTTTTGTCCGCTAGATTTTAAATTCCATTTTTCCCCCAAAATTTAAATTCGAATAAAGTAGCCGTTTTGAAGCTTCTAATTAGAAAACGTTTCTTCTTAAGAGAAAAGGTTTGACTCCTTAAACTGCCAAATAAAAGGGCCCAAGAGGCCTTCCATTGAGGTCCTAATGGATGTACAAATTATCATTGATGGGCTCAAAAAGAACTATTATGAAGAATGTATTTGATGTGAAGATGTATTTCGGAAGTGGAGCCACTAAATGTAATACTTGGCATCGACATTGGGCAAGAGCTACATGTGTCTAATGGTGAGTGGTGTGCATTATATTGCATCACATTGATTTGGTTTGTTGTTGGTTTGTCTATTGAAGCATTTCACTTGGCCAAGATGAGTGCTGAAGGGTGTGCATTATACTACACCACATTGATTTGGATTGTTGGTGTGCCTACTGAAGCATTATATTTGACCAAGATGAGTGAAGGTTTAGATAAAATGGTTGGTGAAAATCTTGACAGGAATAATTTCTAGATTGGGAAGTTTCTCATGAGAAACTTCCTAAAAGACAAAGGGCTTTGGAATTTGGTGACCAGCGAAGAGACAGAGCCAAGGGTTCCTGCAGTTATATGCAACTCCAAAAAACTTACAACACATAGAAATTGGTTGAAAAGAGAATTTAAGGTGTTGCAAATTACTTCTCAATTTGTGTGATAGATGGGATTTATTTCATATCCAAGATGTAGATAATCCCAAAGATTAATGAGATACATTGGTAAAGGTGTATGACACGAACACAACCATGTAGCTATTCTTGAATCTAGGGGTAGACATGCGGGATGGCATAATCTATTAACTATAACTGTGCAACTCAAGACTTGGGACCATTCGTCTTGGGTCAAATGGAGCGATCGTGTGCTTACACACACGATCGCAAATCTCCTGTCGTCGACGAGCAATGTCACTGACCTCAGCCCTAAAAAATTGGTTACCCAAATCATCGTACACAACGGCAAGTGGTCGCAGACATGAACGAAGGCACACCTCATCGCTCTCCACACTGATGCAATGTCGTTGCAGTGTCCTACATGCTCTAGCCATGGTCCCAGTACCAGCAAAGCAATCTAGGACTACATCCCCTCGATCGGTGAACGTCTCGAGTAACCACGTGCCATAGTACAAGCTCACAATTAGCATATGTACAATTGGATGTCAATGTTTAAGGCAATGACTATATAACAAATCGTGCTTTAATTACCTTGCGAAAGGCTCGCTACACTCAACAATATATCGGATGGGCTTCCTGTCTACATCCAACTAGTATGAGAAGGTTTCCTCCTACGCTTTCGGCTCCAAGAAGATATCATCGCCCACCTCAAAAAACCTAAACAATCTACATCTACCTTGTCTCCCCGCCTGTCTTTGGAAGACTGGAGGTACTCACTGGGGTGTGTGAAGATAGCGATGACCAAAGCAGAGACCTACATGCACACACTAGTAAGTACGTTAGGGAGGGAAATCATTGAGCTTCACTTTGATAAAAACCAAAGAATCCTACACTCACCTCTTCTTGGCCATCTTTTGACATGACATACAGATATCGCGGGACATGCAAGAACAAAGTCCTTTGCAATGTGAAGTTCCAAGTTCGTGCCTCTCGCACAACAATCCCTAGGTGCTTTGCACGTAGAGTGCACACCATAGTGCCATCAACATGTAGGAACTCTGTAGCAAGCACAAAAGCCGACTCCACAAGTACCTCCCTAAAAACATTCCATCGAGGAACCACAAAATCGCCCTTGTGGAGACACAGATCTATAGGAAAGTATAATATCTTCATCCCCATGGGCGCTGTACGGTTATGTGTGTGCATGTAGATTTCTTTCTTAATATTCGAGGAATTTGATTAGGTTTTACAGATTCACAAATTAACTAATTTGCATGCTTCAATGTCCAAACATGTAGTTATTTATGCCATAAAACATATGTTTTGAGGGAAATTGATCATAAAATCCCTAAACACTACCATTCTGGGAATTGGGATTTTCTCGAATTATCTAATATGGTCTTATCTCATCTTCTAACCCTAAGCCGCATGTTGTATAAGAACCCATAATGGTTATGTCTTCCTTTTCTAATCCTTTGGGTCTAGGAGGTGTTGGCAAAAATTGAGGGGCTTTACCCTGTTGTTGCTGAGAAATACCATGGTTAAAAAAAGCCTCATGCTCTTTAAGTCCTTCCAGAAGCATGGATTTGTGTTGGAGCTTTTCTTGCATTTCCAATTAAGCACAAAATGAGTTAAGATGTTGAGAATTTGAGGTAAAGTATGAGATAAAGTTGTGGTGTTAACCTCAAGAGCTACAATTTCATCCTGGTTTGATGTGCCATCCTCCACAACACCAAGAACACTTAAAATGTGCGTATTTGCATCTATGATAACCTGTGACTTCACACGCCTCTCCTCAGGCACATCACCGCTTGCTTCAAGTGTATGAAATTCTTGTCGTGCATCCCTTAGGTTTTGTAAAAAGGTGTCAGCCTTTTGAAGAAACCTTTAGATCCACTGGTGCTTGCTCTAAATCCATAGAGATATCTACTATTTCACATGCTACTTTCTTCATTTTGATTTGCATACTGGCCAACATATCTTGTGTCAACTCAACGTGCTGAGGATCAAATGTGTCCTCAGGTGCTTTGGATGAACCACCTACATACTTTGACATGCTAACTTTTTCATCCTCACTGATATGTGATGACGCTCTTTCAAAATTTTTTGGAATCCCCTTGTGTTTTTTCAAACGATTAACTGAGTTCTTAGGCAGCACTACCCAAGCAACCTAGTGTGCAATCTTGTCAGTTTGTCAAGTGTGCTGACAGACAATTTTAAAAAACAAACACCTTTGCAAACCATGCTGCAACCCCACCATTTATAGGTGGCTCTTGGTACACCATCTAATGTAGAATCATGGACTTGTAAAACTCCGGCCAAATGGTTTGAATCTTTCCCTTCTAGCCACTTGTTCGCAGCATCGTATTTGGAATATCGAACAAGTGTAGGTAGTCCACTCCAATCAAACTAAGCCCGTATAATTCATGATAGTCATGTCATGTGATGCACACTTTTTCATGCTTTATTTGGGTGTATATTCCTAAAATTTTTAGAGTTGGTAGATTTAGAATGTAGTCTTCAAGATATTTCCAATTGTATGTAACATGATGGGGTTCTAACATAGGATAGGGAAGCTCCCCAAAACGTGGTTTCAAAGTGATGATGTGGCATTTAATGTTACATTTTCATATCTTAAATCTTGTTTGTGGCGTATCTTGAGCATTACTCTTTGAAAGTTGTCGAAGATTATATATTTGAAATCTACTCATATAAGCTTCTTAATAATATGTCACATGGAGGGGTTCTGACATAAGATTGATAGGGCTCACCATGGCTCCATTTTTTAGAGAGAAAAAGAGCACAAAACTCCTTAGAGGGCCCCAAAATGAGATTTCTCTTTCCCTAATGTAGAAAAAGAAGCTTATAGTTCTCGTGATAGATTTTTAGGATATAATTATGTCATGATTGATCCTAAGGATCAACATAAGACAACCTTTTCTACTCAGTGGGGTATTTTTACTGACAGGGTAATGCCTTTTGGCCTTACCAATTCTCCAACAACATTCCAAAATGACTAATAAGTAAAACCTTCAAAGAACTTTTGAGAAAATGTTTAGAAGTATTCATGGATGATCTATCTGTCGATTCCTCTCGCAAAGAACACCTAGACTATCTGTCGATTCCTCTCGCAAAGAACACCTAGACTATCTACAAAAAGTATTTGAGCTATGTAGATTGTATCGCATCTCTCTAAACCCAAAAAAATGTCAGTTCATGGTCTATTATGGAGTATTTCTTGGACACTTTGTTATCAAGTATGGTATATCCACATTGATGAGAGTAAAATCAAGGTTATCTCATAAAACTTCCACAACCCCTTAACTTCAAGGGTTTCCTAAGATTTATGGGACATTATGGATATTACCGAAGATTTATCTTCATGTATGCAGATCTCGTGCAACCACTATATAGCTTGTTCATTATCTTTGAATGGACAGAAGAATGTGAAGAGATTTTCCAGAAGTTAAATATGGCATTGTCTTTAGCTCCAAGACTTAGACTACCAAGATGGGAAGTAATTTTTCATGTGCACATTGATGCATCAACGTTTTTCCATTGGCTATATCTTAGCCCACCCAAGGAAAAACCACATGGATTTTCCTATGTGCTATGCAAGAAGGCAACTTAATGATGTAGAAAAAAAATACACAACAACCAAATAGGAAGGATTGGCAATTGTATATAGAATGAAGAAGTTTAGACACTACCTTTTAGCAATAAGTTCGTGTATTTTATTGACCATTAAGTACTTTATATTTGGTAGCAAGCCTTGTGTTACTCGATGGATCACTTGATGTTTGAAAAATCTTATGGAAATTGATTTTACAATGAGTTAGAAAAGGCTCCCAGCATATTCTAAGGGATAATTTATCCAGAGTTCTAAATGGAGAACTTCTCATAGGAGTGGACAATGATTTTCGTTATGCATGCCTATTTTACTTAAGCATGATACCAAACTAGAGCCATGAAATAGCTCATTTCTTGTTCATAGGCTTACCAAATGGATAAAGACATCACTCTGAGGACCATTACATTGAAATTTTAGAAGAAGACCAAGTATTTGTGGATGCCACTTTGCTACAGAAATCACCTCACGCAAAATGTTTCAAGCTGGGATGTGTTAGCCTACCCTTTTTAATGACCCAGTTGAATTTGTCAAGAGTGTTAATCCAATTCTAGGATTAACAAGATCTACTGCCATTATCTTATATCAAGGCGTCATGGTAGATACAGCAAAGGGTCATATATTCAAGATATGAAGCAATAGTGTCCAAAGCTACAACTTGGATGGGCACCCGTAATGGTGTGACGGAGTATTTATGGTGAATCCTGCTTCAAGAGCATGTGGTAACAGGTTAGGATGAAGTCCTAAGTGATGTACTTCATGGATATATTATGAGAGTAGCCATTGTAATAGCATTAGGACTCTTATGAGCCTAAAGTATCCGGCCGGCCGGCCATAGTTTAAGTGAGTGTGAATACTTATGGCCATGTATATAAGTGAATTTCTCTCATAATACAACATACTCTTCCATTGTGCAATTGAGTCTTGCTCTTGCTAATATCTCTCCCTAATGCATGCTAGTAGTGAGTGTGTGTGAGTGAAGTGAGGTGAGAGGAGGGACGAGGACCCATAGAGCAACGCGACGGTGTGACAACGCTCATGGGAGACGCGGTGGAGTTGCTTCTCAAGGAGTTGTAGATCTTGGAGACCTCAAGGGTTATGAGCTCGGCCATTGGAAAGATCCTCACCACAGTTGCGGTTCACCAGGGAATCTCTTTTTGGATGTGTTTCAAGGAGGGTTGGGGTGAGCCATAACATTTTTGGCACCATTGTTGGGGAGCCATCCCTTGGCTTTTTTCATTGTTTTGCCTCTAATCTATGCATAATCTATTGCCCATTATCTTTATTAATGGTTTCCCATGAAAAGGATGTGGACTTGATGCTGATTTGTGTAAGATTTGGTGTAGAATAGCTCTCCTTTTTGTTTTTGAAAAGAATGCTTTTTGCTTAATTTTTAGATTAATTTGTTGTTTTTGTGGTTTTTCATGTTCTTAGGGTGTGCACATAGTTTGTATTAGGCTTAGTTTGCATCCATTACATCAAACAATGCAAGGAAATGCAATTCTTAGTGAATGTTAGCTCTCTTTAGTTTAAACATAGAGCTTAGATCATTAATTTTAGTTAAATTGTGTGTTTTTTGTCGAAATTGTTTGGATTAGGGTGTTAGCAATCATTAAGAGTAGCTTAATCTTTCAAAAAATTTCTTAAAACTATCAAAAAATCCTTGAATTTGACTAATTTCTATTAATGGATTGGTTTTTGTCATTAAGGGTGATTAATCTTGTTATCAAGAGGCCAACAATTTAGAAAATGTATTAATTGGGGTCTAAATTGATCATATGAGTAATCAAAATTGGGGTTTTTGAGTGTTTGAGAGCATCTAGATGCATCACAACACCTAATCACATCAATTTTTTTATCAATTGGAGAAATTTGACTCTCTTTGCTTAATTTTGCCTTAAAAGAGGAGACTATAATTAAGAGTCTAATTAATCCCCTATTTTAGATTAATTTATAAAAGATTTGATGCACAAAGATTAGCATTCCCTTGCTCTATCAAATGATGTGCTCAATTGTGTGAATTAATTAGGGATTAATGGTTAATTAGAGTCTTTGATTAGTGTAAAAGAGGAAAAGATTAGTGACAAGATTAATCTTAGATTAATCCTTAATCACTTTTTTTACCTAACTTATTAAGGCTAATGAGCATTCAATGAGTAGGTGCTCATGAGTTGTCAAAATTATCCATTTTGGGAGTCATTTATGAAGGGTGTAAGGGGTGACAATAAAAGGTTGACTTTTTTGATTCCCACTTACTTTTTTGGGTAAATGCCCATACCCCTTTCATTTTAAATTCAAAAATATTCCCCCCCAAAAAGGGGAATTCGTATTATCCACACTAGACTCAAAAAACATTTCCAATTTAATATTCCATGAAGTCCGGTTTCAAGGCATGAAACACTCAATGTTTCACGGCATGAAACACTCAACGTTTCACGGCGTGAAAGCCTAAGGTTTCATGCAAAAAAAAGTCAAAATTAATATTTCGTGAAGACCGGTTTCACATTGTGAAATACTCAACGTTTCACGATGTAAAAGCCTAAGGTTTCACGT
Source organism: Cibotium barometz (assembly GCF_041138505.1). Classification (NCBI taxonomy): domain Eukaryota; kingdom Viridiplantae; phylum Streptophyta; class Polypodiopsida; order Cyatheales; family Cibotiaceae; genus Cibotium; species Cibotium barometz. The sequence continues at coordinate 51,816,864 of NC_141055.1, forward strand.
GAAAAAAATAACAAAAAAATCAAATTTAATATTCAGTTGTAAGATTCCTCCCCAGCCTTCGAGGTATGCAGGAGTAAGAACCTCCCTTTCTGATCTTATAATTTATTCCCTCTCTAAATAAAAGAAAGATTCTGTTTAAAAAAGGAAGACCTTTTTCCATAATACTTCTCAAAAGTCCCACCTGTTTTAGGGATTCAGAACAATAAGTTCAGAAGTGAAAATCGGTGTTTTGGATATCAAGGTTTTGGTCTTCATTCGAGTACGGCCCAAAAGAAGTTCTTTATCTCTTAGGAAGTATAAGAAATTATCCCCCAGATATTGTGGGCCTTATCTGAATTCAAAGAAAGTAGGTGACTTAGCCTACGAGCTTCTTTTATCTCCTCATCTCAAAGTTCATAATGTATCTCATGTAAGCCTTCTATAGAAATATGTGCCAAAACCAAATCATGGAAAGACGATAAAACTTTAGTGGCAAGATACCCCGTTGGCTTCTAGGTTATGCTAGCTCCTTCTTTTATATAAGTCGTAACTCTTACTTGTCGCTCGCAGTAATCTTACTTCCATCGATCTCCTTTCTTCTTAATCTCCTTTATGGCTTGGCAGCAGGAATTGGTTTTATCCATGATGATTTCTCACCTTCAAGACGCAAGTGAGTCTATGAAGAAGGATTTTATAGAACTGTATGAGCGCTCACTTTTCCCTCACTTGGGAACTTCTGTAGCTCAGACCAAATGGCGGACCTGTCGAGATATAACTAGGTAACACCGTGGGGGCGACAGCACTTTCGTAACAATGTTTGCTTGGCTTTGGTTATTGAAGCTTTGGGTTTGGGTCCCCGATACTACTGTGAGATCCCTGTTCCCACTGCGCAACGGGTTCGGATGCTGGCAGCGGAAGTAGCACATTTTGCGAGGGCAGGGTCCCACACTTGGGGCCTCACCCACGGATATCTGGACAAGAGACTATAGTATCCGTCGGTTTATCCAAAACCGAACCCGGAAAAACTTCCTTTACCCGGAAAGCACGGGCGATTCCTCCAGGATAACTTTTACTCTAACGTAGTCAAGACCATTTTCGATCAAGCTCATCCGACTGCAACTATAAAGATACTTGGTCAGATCAAGGAAGAAACTTGCACTTGGATCATTGGGATCAACGCTCTTTTTCCCATCAAGAGGCACAGCCGTTGATTCCTATCCATAGAACAATTACTATCCGGGATTTACTTTATCTATCGTAGTAACAGAAATTGAGTCTCGGTTTACGGATCCATCAGTCCAGCCTAACCCCATCCGATCCCATGGGTTAGCCAACCGCCCAACCACTGTAGTGATGGGATCCAATTTGGAATTTGGTTAGGTTTTGTCCCGGGTACCAAGGAAAAGAGTTCCAAGGCCCCCTAGCCGGAAGTTCATGCAAACATAAAACTAGCCACACCACTTACACACCCAATATGAAATTGCCTTTTTCTTATCATCAGCTAACTTTAAAACAATCCTTTAATGAAACCATAGTACCACTGATCACAATCTTCCAAATTATCCGGTTGATTCTTAGTTTCCCATCAATCCTTCATCAGAGTATCTATGGCATCATTGGCAACTAGAACGCTCACCACCTGTCCACTCAGGGGCCTTTTCAATAGTTCCTAGCCCATAATACTCGGCAATATAATCACTTATAAAAATCAAGATGGACTCTCGTTGAAGATCAGCAAGATCAACCAATAGATCCATAAAAAGAGCCATGGACTCATCCATTGAAGACCAGCAAGGTCAATCAACCAGATCCATACCCGGTTTCAGAAAACAACTCTTACTCCTTGTTCCAATATCTTCCTCGACGCACGCGTGGGTATCCTAGGCGACCCAGAGCCCGAGCACCATATGGTCAGCACCCTCTAGGATCCTTCGCAGGTGACCTAGCGCTTCACTCATAGGCCGCTTCCTTGGTCCCTCATCCACTGTACCGGAAGCTCACCATTTTAATCGAACCGAGGCTGGTCAAGACCTCGGCCGACCTTGCTACGCGAGACGTCCTCCATTGACTCTCCGTCAGCAGTTGCAACTTTATCAGTTAGGTCTCCACGACCTTAATCACAAGACGGTCAAAATGCTTCCCCAGCATTCTTGACATAAAACAGCCATTTACAAAAAAACAGCATTTACAAACAGTTTACAAATACAATTTCTATATTAACTCTCATTTTTCCACATTATTCCTCATTAATCCACATTACTTATTCCACATTCCATTTATATGTGTACTCATCCAATCACATCATTTTCCATCTCTTCACTTCAGATTCCTTCACATCACATATCATAATTTCACATCCATATCCACATCCATACATCCACATCCACATCCACATTCACATCCATACATCTACATCTACATGCTTACCTCCATTTTTACATCCTCATTTATACATCCACATCCCATATCCACATTCATACATACACATCCATACATCCACATCCACATGCATACATCCACTATCACGTCTTCATTCATACATCCACATCCACATACATACATACATCCGCATCCACATTCCCATTCACATCTATACATCCACATCTACATCCACATACATACATACATCCACATCCACATTCCACATTCACATCTATACATTCACATACATCCACATCCACATTCCCATTCACATCTATACATCCACATCCACATTCCCATTCACATCTATACATCCACATCTACATCCACATACATACATACATCCACATCCACATTCCACATTCACATACATCCACATCCACATTCCCATTCACATCTATACATCCACATCTACATCCACATACATACATACATCCATATCCACATTCCACATTCACATCTATACAGCCACATCTACATCCACATTCACATCTATGCATATACATCTTCATGCATATATCCATTTTCACATTCATACATCCACATCCACATGCATACATCCACTATCACGTCCTCATTCATACATCCACATCCACATACATACATACATCCGCATCCACATTCCCATTCACATCTACACATCCACATCTACATCCACATACATACATACATCCACATCCACATTCCACATTCACATCTATACATCCACATCTACATCCACATTCACATACATCCACATCCACATTCCCATTCACATCTATACATCCACATCCACATTCCCATTCACATCTATACATCCACATCTACATCCACATACATACATACATCCACATCCACATTCCACATTCACATCTATACAGCCACATCTACATCCACATTCACATCTATGCATATACATCTTCATGCATACATCCATTTTCACATTCATACATCCACACTTCCATCTCCACATCCACACATCCACATACATACATCCATTTCCATATTCCCATTCATATAACCCCATATGCCTTCACATCTAATCTTTTACATCACATCCATTCTCGCCCTATCACAACCCATATACATCTTATCCTATCACATACACTTCTTACCTCATCCCATACACATCTTATCACATCTTAATTCATCTTATCACCTCCTAACTTACTTCATAAGCATCTTATCACCTCTTATCACATCTTATACACCTCTTATCACATCCTATCACATTTCATATCTATTTATAGAATACAAGAGAATTATTATATTTGATATAAGATTTCTTTACACATTTATTTATGCATAAATTCTATTTAAGGAGATTAATGCTTTCGAAGTAAAAATCAATCTTTTATGCATCTTCCTATGCATAAATTCATTTTAAATGAAAATGACACTTTTGAATTAAATTTCAATCTTTTATGCATTTTCCTATGCATAAGTTCAATTTAGATGAGAATGACACTTTTGAATTAAAAATCAATCTTTATGCATCTTCTTATGCATAAATTCAATTTGGTAGGAATTACACTTTTAGAATAAAAGGATTTCTCTTATGCATCTAAGTTATGCATAAAATCCATTTATGATGAAAAATCATACTTTTAGTATAAAAAGAATATCTTTTATGCATACCTCTATGCATGAAATCCAATATGATAAAAGTAACACTTCTACAATAAAATAATCAACTTTTATGCATACCTCTATGCATGAAATTCAATTATGATAAAAGTAACACTTTTATATTAAAATAATAATCTTTTATGCATACCTCTATGCATGAAATCTAATTATGATAAAAGTAACACTTTTATGTTAAAATAATAATCTTTTATGCATACTTCTATGTATGAAAATCAATTATGCATAATATAAAAATTAATTTCTCTAGGATTACAATGAATATCTTTCAATTAATCTAGGATGATAATTCTTAGAATATGGTAGGAAGTCCTCTTTTTATGCTTTGAATGAAATTATTTTATGCGTAATTTTTATAAAAATTTTGCCATAGCTCCGCTGCTATGACTGATAAATCTCAATTTTTATAAGGGATAAAGCTTATCATTAAGGAATTAATTAGAATGATCCCTAATTGGATCATTAATCCATAATGGATTGAATCATCAATATACATAAACTAAAAGCATAGAAAAAAGCCATTAATTTGGCCTCAAGCATAGATTAATCTTGGATTAAGGAAAAGCTTTATGAAAAGCTTCATTTGGATTGAGAATGGGTCATGAGTATGACCATTTCTTGAGTGAGAGAGAGAATTTACATAAAAACCATTTGCATTAAGCATAAATGGAAATTTATGTAATTCTTAACTATCATTAAGCATAAATAGAAATTTATGTAATTCTTAACTATCATTAATTAATTTACTTCAATAGCATTCATCAAATTATGTAACTCTTCATTACCATTCATCAATTAACTTCAATAGCATTCAAAAACCATTCCAATCAAGCTTCTCAAGCTTGAGAGGGGTTGAGAAGAGAGAAGCATTGAGAAATTATAGAAAAGATCAAAATTCACCATTTACCTTACAATTTGCTTGATTCTTTGTTCACGGTAGAGGCCCCCAACCAATCAATTGGTTAAGTATGTTGATGGAGCCACCAATGGGGATTGAAGAAAGAGGGAAGCTCCAATTTCTTCAATTTGGAGAGAATTTTAGAGAATAGTAGAAATTAGCATTGTTTTAGCATAACTCTAGTGTAGTAAATTCTTCTATCTATTTTAGAGAATAGTAGAAATTAGCATTGTTTCAGCATAACTCTAGTGTAGTAAATTCTTCTATCTATTTTTTTCAAAGGACTCATGTTCTATTTCAGTTTGGTTCCATTTTGATTTGGTTTGGTTCAAGAGAGAGGAGAGATAAAAATATCACATTATTTTTTAGTTTAAAACTCATTCAAGCATGTGAAATATGCACCTCCTTTAAATAACTCCCCTTCCTTACATATGTGTCAAAATGGAATCATTATACCCAAAATATCTCATATTTTTAATATTGCTCATAGTTTTTTACTAATAAACCTTGTACATTTTCAACTCTTCATCTTGTGTGAGCATTTACTCATTTTTGGATACCCAAAATATCTCATATTTTTAATATTGCTCATAGTTTTTTACTAATAAACCTTGTACATTTTCAACTCTTCATCTTATGTGAGCATTTGGGTGGTTGCAAGATCAAGGTGCCCAGTTTTGTCCACTTAGGCACCCTGTAAACAGTAAAAAAACAGGCATTTGTTTACCTTTAGTGGCTACTCTCTCCTTGTAAATGAAGGAATTTCATTTCAAGTTCTTTTGTTGGAACATCATATTCAAAGTTGAAAATATAGTTGCATAATTTGATTAAGCATGAGATATTCAAAAGTCCTCATTTTCTTAGGTACAAAGTCAATGTATACACCCTGTCCCAAATTTGAACTGATTCCATAAAATGCTAATATCTTTTACATATAAACTCATATGAGATTCCCACTTTATACCTTAGATCTTCACATAATATGGAGCTTAACTTGATTTTTTGAGAAAATTTTAAGATATTTATCTATTTTCTTTAAATATTTCAAGATCTTTAAAGTGTTATAATATACGCCACTTTTTATACCCACAATAGCTACCACTTAAAATCCTCAATCTTGTAGGTCAAAAGAGTGGGTAAATACTGAGACATTAGTAGAATGTGGTGGTTAGTAAAAATTGCAAATCCAATGGTTGGATTTTTAATGATCTCTTTTTCAAAATTCTTTCAGACTATCAGAAGGCCTGCAAATATTAATAATCTAATTAGTAAAATTACATTTTTGATGTGAATCATCTAAAACTTATAGGGACTAGTGTACTTGTAATGGTGCATCTATGGAAAAATAAATTGGATCACTCTAAGTATGGAAAGATCATTTGTTTATCATTTCATCATATTTTTGATTAATTTTGATTAATTAGACTAATTTAATTTAATTTAAGTTATATTGGGTTAATTTAAGGGCAAGCGTATTTTCTATTATTTGCTTGATCTCATTTTAAGTACCTTGCCCCCCAAAATTTGCTCTCCAAGCATTGTCCCAGTCTAGCAGAAACTGGATAAAATTGGACACCCTGATCTTACAACAACCCATTTACTCATTTTTGGATACCCAAGATATCTCATATTTTTAATATTGCTCATAGTTTTTTACTAATAAACCTTGTACATTTTCAACTCTTCATCTTATGTGAGCATTTACTCATTTTTGGATACCCAAAATATCTCATATTTTTAATATTACTCATAGTTTTTTACTAATAAACCTTGTACATTTTCAACTCTTCATCTTATGTGAGCATTTACTCATTTTTGGGTATCTTCTTTTACAAATTGGATTTATCTCCTCCCTACACATGGATTGATGCTATTGGCCCATAGGAACCTTAATTGGACCATAATCTAAAAATTTCTGAAAATCTAGACCCTTAGGCTAAGGTCCTTTATACCCATTTCCAATAAATTCTAATTGCACATTGGAAAGTTCTTTTTGAATTTCTGTTTCAGGGAAATTCATTTTAATAATATGAGAAATTTTTCTATCTAAAAATATTCAAAATCTGAATATTCTCTCTCTAGAATATTTTCTCTCTCTATGTCAAAATAGGCAGAGACAAGATCTTTTATATTTCTGAAGAGGGGATTGATTACAGGGGAAGATGCTGGACATCTTGAGAGGCTGGGGAGGAATCTTACATTCTCTCCCACTTGAAAAACGCGAGATGCCCTCATCTCGCAAACTGGGGGTAATTTCGCAAGATGCACGAATATGAGACTGAGAGAAGACTTTTCTTGGTGGTTAATCTTAATTAAAAATTTTCTCTCAGTCTCATATTCATGCATCTTAATTAAAAATTTTCTCTCAGTCTCATATTCGTGAATTTCATGCATAGAGGTATGCATAAAAGTTGATTATTTTATTGTAAAAGTGTTACTTTTATCATATTGGATTTCATGCATAGAGGTATGCATAAAAGATATTCTTTTTATACTAAAAGTGTGATTTTTCATCATAAATGGATTTTATGCATAACTTAGATGCATAAGAGAAATTCTTTTATTCTAAAATGTAATTCCTACCAAATTGAATTTATGCATAAGAAGATGCATAAAGATTGATTTTTAATTCAAAAGTGTCATTCTCATCTAAATTGAACTTATGCATAGGAAAATGCATAAAAGATTGAAATTTAATTCAAAAGTGTCATTTTCATTTAAAATGAATTTATGCATAGGAAGATGCATAAAAGATTGATTTTTACTTCGAAAGTATTAATCTCCTTAAATTGAATTTATGCATAAATAAATGTGTAAAGAAATCTTATATCAAATATAAGAATTCTCTTGTATTCTATAAATAGATATGAGATGTGATAGGATGTGATAAGAGGTGTATAAGATGTGATAAGAGGTGATAAGATGCTTATGAAATAAGTTAGGAGGTGATAAGATGACTTAAGATGTGATAAGATGTGTATGGGATGAGGTAAGAAGTGTATGTGATAGGATAAGATGTATATGGGTTGTGATAGGGCGAGAATGGATGTGATGTAAAAGATTAGATGTGAAGGCATATGGGGTTATATGAATGGGAATGTGGAAATGGATGTATGTATGTGGATGTGTGGATGTGGAGATGAAAGTGTGGATGTATGAATGTGAAAATGGATGTATGCATGAAGATGTATATGCATAGATGTGAATGTGGATGTAGATGTGGCTGTATAGATGTGAATGTGGAATGTGGATGTGGATGTATGTATGTATGTGGATGTAGATGTGGATGTATAGATGTGAATGGGAATGTGGATGTGGATGTATAGATGTGAATGTGGAATGTGGATGTGGATGTATGTATGTATGTGGATGTAGATGTGGATGTATAGATGTGAATGGGAATGTGGATGCGGATGTATGTATGTATGTGGATGAGATGTGAAGCCTTTGGAAATGGCTAATTCATTCTCTTGGAGTCTTTTAGAGTAAGCGCTCAACTACTTGAGGATGAATGGAGGGTCAAGGCTTTATAGAGACTAACTTGTCAATACTTCTAACTTTTGGTGAACAAGCATACAAGGTGCGATTATGTGGGTTAGAGACATTGAATGTTATGCGAGGTATGTTGGTACAACATGCAATGTGCAAGTTGGTGTGACTCTGATATGTAGCCTGTAGCATGATGCCTGGTGTGCAATGTACGAGGTGAAATGCATGGTGTGCAATGTACGAGGTGAAATGTACATGGTGTGCAAGCATTCGGAGTAAATCTTCCTCTTCTCCTCCAAAAGGCTATGCCACCTTGTGCCTACTCCTCCAAATATAAATGAGAGTAAAGAGTTTCTTCTACCAGTGGACTCTCACAAACTCTTTTACATCCCACACTTCAGCCCCTACCTCCTTTTTTGCTCCTATGCACATCTACCTTCCAACTCTCCAGCTCCATTATATTCCCATGTCCATGCTTCACTCCACCTTGATCTTGCGATTTCATCCCAAGCCTCGCTCCACTAACCAATCAAAATAATCATTGAAATAGTAGTCAAAATATGCATCGAAATATGTCCTCCTGCATTCGTTGAAATAATCATCGTAATACCAATCAAAATAATTGTTGAAATAGTAGTCAAAATATGCGTCGAAAATGCCTTCGAAATAAGAGTGGGAAAACATGTTTATATTGAGGCATATTTCGACGCATATTTCGACGTTTCCATTTCAACGCTTATTTCCACGAGTATTTCGACGTTTTGGGATTTTTGAGCTTAGTTCTAAAGCGTCAAAAAAGGCATGCATAATGGCCCCGCCTCTTTCAGTGACCTAAACCAACTTTCTAATAAGTATTGTACACATGTTCAAGAATAGTTAATAGAAACCATTTTGTATTTTCTACGTCCTTTACCAAAATTGAGGAAGAATGGCACCACTGCCATTCTCCCTTGATTCAAAAAATGTTTTTTTAGTCCCTTGATAAATGCCAATGGTGTCATTTTGGGACTATAAATGCCAATGGTGTCAATGACTCAAGTATAATATCTTCATCCCCATGGGCGCTGTACGGTTATGTGTGTGCATGTAGATTTCTTTCTTAATATTCGAGGAATTTGATTAGGTTTTACAGATTCACAAATTAACTAATTTGCATGCTTCAATGTCCAAACATGTAGTTATTTATGCCATAAAACATATGTTTTGAGGGAAATTGATCATAAAATCCCTAAACACTACCATTCTGGGAATTGGGATTTTCTCGAATTATCTAATATGGTCTTATCTCATCTTCTAACCCTAAGCCGCATGTTGTATAAGAACCCATAATGGTTATGTCTTCCTTTTCTAATCCTTTGGGTCTAGGAGGTGTTGGCAAAAATTGAGGGGCTTTACCCTGTTGTTGCTGAGAAATACCATGGTTAAAAAAAGCCTCGTGCTCTTTAAGTCCTTCCAGAAGCATGGATTTGTGTTTGAGCTTTTCTTGCATTTCCAATTAAGCACAAAATGAGTTAAGATGTTGAGAATTTGAGGTAAAGTATGAGATAAAGTTGTGGTGTTAACCTCAAGAGCTACAATTTCATCCTGGTTTGATGTGCCATCCTCCACAACACCAAGAACACTTAAAATGTGCGTATTTGCATCTATGATAGCCTGTGACTTCACACGCCTCTCCTCAGGCACATCACCGCTTGCTTCAAGTGTATGAAATTCTTGTCGTGCATCCCTTAGGTTTTGTAAAAAGGTGTCAGCCTTTTGAAGAAACCTTTAGATCCACTGGTGCTTGCTCTAAATCCATAGAGATATCTACTATTTCACATGCTACTTTCTTCATTTTGATTTGCATACTGGCCAACATATCTTGTGTCAACTCAACGTGCTGAGGATCAAATGTGTCCTCAGGTGCTTTGGATGAACCACCTACATACTTTGACATGCTAACTTTTTCATCCTCACTGATATGTGATGACGCTCTTTCAAAATTTTTTGGAATCCCCTTGTGTTTTTTCAAACGATTAACTGAGTTCTTAGGCAGCACTACCCAAGCAACCTAGTGTGCAATCTTGTCAGTTTGTCAAGTGTGCTGACAGACAATTTTAAAAAACAAACACCTTTGCAAACCATGCTGCAACCCCACCATTTATAGGTGGCTCTTGGTACACCATCTGATGTAGAATCATGGACTTGTAAAACTCCGGCCAAATGGTTTGAATCTTTCCCTTCTAGCCACTTGTTCGCAGCATCGTATTTGGAATATCGAACAAGTGTAGGTAGTCCACTCCAATCAAACTAAGCCCGTATAATTCATGATAGTCATGTCATGTGATGCACACTTTTTCATGCTTTATTTGGGTGTATATTCCTAAAATTTTTAGAGTTGGTAGATTTAGAATGTAGTCTTCAAGATATTTCCAATTGTATGTAACATGATGGGGTTCTAACATAGGATAGGGAAGCTCCCCAAAACGTGGTTTCAAAGTGATGATGTGGCATTTAATGTTACATTTTCATATCTTAAATCTTGTTTGTGGCGTATCTTGAGCATTACTCTTTGAAAGTTGTCGAAGATTATATATTTGAAATCTACTCATATAAGCTTCTTAATAATATGTCACATGGAGGGGTTCTGACATAAGATTGATAGGGCTCACCATGGCTCCATTTTTTAGAGAGAAAAAGAGCACAAAACTCCTTAGAGGGCCCCAAAATGAGATTTCTCTTTCCCTAATGTAGAAAAAGAAGCTTATAGTTCTCGTGATGGATTTTTAGGATATAATTATGTCATGATTGATCCTAAGGATCAACATAAGACAACCTTTTCTACTCAGTGGGGTATTTTTACTGACAGGGTAATGCCTTTTGGCCTTACCAATTCTCCAACAACATTCCAAAATGACTAATAAGTAAAACCTTCAAAGAACTTTTGAGAAAATGTTTAGAAGTATTCATGGATGATCTATCTGTTGATTCCTCTCGCAAAGAACACCTAGACTATCTGTCGATTCCTCTCGCAAAGAACACCTAGACTATCTACAAAAAGTATTTGAGCTATGTAGATTGTATCGCATCTCTCTAAACCCAAAAAAATGTCAGTTCATGGTCTATTATGGAGTATTTCTTGGACACTTTGTTATCAAGTATGGTATATCCACATTGATGAGAGTAAAATCAAGGTTATCTCATAAAACTTCCACAACCCCTTAACTTCAAGGGTTTCCTAAGATTTATGGGACATTATGGATATTACCGAAGATTTATCTTCATGTATGCAGATCTCGTGCAACCACTATATAGCTTGTTCATTATCTTTGAATGGACAAAAGAATGTGAAGAGATTTTCCAGAAGTTAAATATGGCATTGTCTTTAGCTCCAAGACTTAGACTACCAAGATGGGAAGTAATTTTTCATGTGCACATTGATGCATCAACGTTTTTCCATTGGCTATATCTTAGCCCACCCAAGGAAAAACCACATGGATTTTCCTATGTGCTATGCAAGAAGGCAACTTAATGATGTAGAAAAAAAATACACAACAACCAAATAGGAAGGATTGGCAATTGTATATAGAATGAAGAAGTTTAGACACTACCTTTTAGCAATAAGTTCGTGTATTTTATTGACCATTAAGTACTTTATATTTGGTAGCAAGCCTTGTGTTACTCGATGGATCACTTGATGTTTGAAAAATCTTATGGAAATTGATTTTACAATGAGTTAGAAAAGGCTCCCAGCATATTCTAAGGGATAATTTATCCAGAGTTCTAAATGGAGAACTTCTCATAGGAGTGGACAATGATTTTCGTGATGCATGCCTATTTTACTTAAGCATGATACCAAACTAGAGCCATGAAATAGCTCATTTCTTGTTCATAGGCTTACCAAATGGATAAAGACATCACTCTGAGGACCATTACATTGAAATTTTAGAAGAAGACCAAGTATTTGTGGATGCCACTTTGCTACAGAAATCACCTCACGCAAAATGTTTCAAGCTGGGATGTGTTAGCCTACCCTTTTTAATGACCCAGTTGAATTTGTCAAGAGTGTTAATCCAATTCTAGGATTAACAAGATCTACTGCCATTATCTTATATCAAGGCATCATGGTAGATACAGCAAAGGGTCATATATTCAAGATATGAAGCAATAGTGTCCAAAGCTACAACTTGGATGGGCACCCGTAATGGTGTGACGGAGTATTTATGGTGAATCCTGCTTCAAGAGCGTGTGGTAACAGGTTAGGATGAAGTCCTAAGTGATGTACTTCATGGATATATTATGAGAGTAGCCATTGTAATAGCATTAGGACTCTTATGAGCCTAAAGTATCCGGCCGGCCGGCCATAGTTTAAGTGAGTGTGAATACTTATGGCCATGTATATAAGTGAATTTCTCTCATAATACAACATACTCTTCCATTGTGCAATTGAGTCTTGCTCTTGCTAATATCTCTCCCTAATGCATGCTAGTAGTGAGTGTGTGTGAGTGAAGTGAGGTGAGAGGAGGGACGAGGATCCATAGAGCAACGCGACGGTGTGACAACGCTCATGGGAGACGCGGTGGAGTTGCTTCTCAAGGAGTTGTAGATCTTGGAGACCTCAAGGGTTATGAGCTCGGCCATTGGAAAGATCCTCACCACAGTTGCGGTTCACCAGGGAATCTCTTTTTGGATGTGTTTCAAGGAGGGTTGGGGTGAGCCATAACATTTTTGGCACCATTGTTGGGGAGCCATCCCTTGGCTTTTTTCATTGTTTTGCCTCTAATCTATGCATAATCTATTGCCCATTATCTTTATTAATGGTTTCCCATGAAAAGGATGTGGACTTGATGCTGATTTGTGTAAGATTTGGTGTAGAATAGCTCTCCTTTTTGTTTTTGAAAAGAATGCTTTTTGCTTAATTTTTAGATTAATTTGTTGTTTTTGTGGTTTTTCATGTTCTTAGGGTGTGCACATAGTTTGTATTAGGCTTAGTTTGCATCCATTACATCAAACAATGCAAGGAAATGCAATTCTTAGTGAATGTTAGCTCTCTTTAGTTTAAACATAGAGCTTAGATCATTAATTTTAGTTAAATTGTGTGTTTTTTGTCAAAATTGTTTGGATTAGGGTGTTAGCAATCATTAAGAGTAGCTTAATCTTTCAAAAAATTTCTTAAAACTATCAAAAAATCCTTGAATTTGACTAATTTCTATTAATGGATTGGTTTTTGTCATTAAGGGTGATTAATCTTGTTATCAAGAGGCCAACAATTTAGAAAATGTATTAATTGGGGTCTAAATTGATCATATGAGTAATCAAAATTGGGGTTTTTGAGTGTTTGAGAGCATCTAGATGCATCACAACACCTAATCACATCAATTTTTTTATCAATTGGAGAAATTTGACTCTCTTTGCTTAATTTTGCCTTAAAAGAGGAGACTATAATTAAGAGTCTAATTAATCCCCTATTTTAGATTAATTTATAAAAGATTTGATGCACAAAGATTAGCATTCCCTTGCTCTATCAAATGATGTGCTCAATTGTGTGAATTAATTAGGGATTAATGGTTAATTAGAGTCTTTGATTAGTGTAAAAGAGGAAAAGATTAGTGACAAGATTAATCTTAGATTAATCCTTAATCACTTTTTTTACCTAACTTATTAAGGCTAATGAGCATTCAATGAGTAGGTGCTCATGAGTTGTCAAAATTATCCATTTTGGGAGTCATTTATGAAGGGTGTAAGGGGTGACAATAAAAGGTTGACTTTTTTGATTCCCACTTACTTTTTTGGGTAAATGCCCATACCCCTTTCATTTTAAATTCAAAAATATTCCCCCCCAAAAAGGGGAATTCGTATTACCCACACTAGACTCAAAAAACATTTCCAATTTAATATTCCATGAAGTCCGGTTTCAAGGCATGAAACACTCAATGTTTCACGGCATGAAACACTCAACGTTTCACGGCATGAAACACTCAACGTTTCACGGCGTGAAAGCCTAAGGTTTCATGCAAAAAAAAGTCAAAATTAATATTTCGTGAAGACCGGTTTCACATTGTGAAATACTCAACGTTTCACAATGTAAAAGCCTAAGGTTTCACGTGAAAAAAATAACAAAAAAATCAAATTTAATATTCAGTTGTAAGATTCCTCCCCAGCCTTCGAGGTATGCAGGAGTAAGAACCTCCCTTTCTGATCTTATAATTTATTCCCTCTCTAAATAAAAGAAAGATTCTGTTTAAAAAAGGAAGACCTTTTCCCATAATACTTCTCAAAAGTCCCACCTGTTTTAGGGATTCAGAACAATGAGTTCAGAAGTGAAAATCGGTGTTTTGGATATCAAGGTTTTGGTCTTCATTCGAGTACGGCCCAAAAGAAGTTCTTTATCTCTTAGGAAGTATAAGAAATTATCCCCCAGATATTGTGGGCCTTATCTGAATTCAAAGAAAGTAGGTGACTTAGCCTACGAGCTTCTTTTATCTCCTCATCTCAAAGTTCATAATGTATCTCATGTAAGCCTTCTATAGAAATATGTGCCAAAACCAAATCATGGAAAGACGATAAAACTTTAGTGGCAAGATACCCCGTTGGCTTCTAGGTTATGCTAGCTCCTTCTTTTATATAAGTCGTAACTCTTACTTGTCGCTCGCAGTAATCTTACTTCCATCGATCTCCTTTCTTCTTAATCTCCTTTATGGCTTGGCAGCAGGAATTGGTTTTATCCATGATGATTTCTCACCTTCAAGACGCAAGTGAGTCTATGAAGAAGGATTTTATAGAACTGTATGAGCGCTCACTTTTCCCTCACTTGGGAACTTCTGTAGCTCAGACCAAATGGCGGACCTGTCGAGATATAACTAGGTAACACCGTGGGGGCGACAGCACTTTCGTAACAATGTTTGCTTGGCTTTGGTTATTGAAGCTTTGGGTTTGGGTCCCCGATACTACTGTGAGATCCCTGTTCCCACTGCGCAACGGGTTCGGATGCTGGCAGCGGAAGTAGCACATTTTGCGAGGGCAGGGTCCCACACTTGGGGCCTCACCCACGGATATCTGGACAAGAGACTATAGTATCCGTCGGTTTATCCAAAACCGAACCCGGAAAAACTTCCTTTACCCGGAAAGCACGGGCGATTCCTCCAGGATAACTTTTACTCTAACGTAGTCAAGACCATTTTCGATCAAGCTCATCCGACTGCAACTATAAAGATACTTGGTCAGATCAAGGAAGAAACTTGCACTTGGATCATTGGGATCAACGCTCTTTTTCCCATCAAGAGGCACAGCCGTTGATTCCTATCCATAGAACAATTACTATCCGGGATTTACTTTATCTATCGTAGTAACAGAAATTGAGTCTCGGTTTACGGATCCATCAGTCCAGCCTAACCCCATCCGATCCCATGGGTTAGCCAACCGCCCAACCACTGTAGTGATGGGATCCAATTTGGAATTTGGTTAGGTTTTGTCCCGGGTACCAAGGAAAAGAGTTCCAAGGCTCCCTAGCCGGAAGTTCATGCAAACATAAAACTAGCCACACCACTTACACACCCAATATGAAATTGCCTTTTTCTTATCATCAGCTAACTTTAAAACAATCCTTTAATGAAACCATAGTACCACTGATCACAATCTTCCAAATTATCCGGTTGATTCTTAGTTTCCCATCAATCCTTCATCAGAGTATCTATGGCATCATTGGCAACTAGAACGCTCACCACCTGTCCACTCAGGGGCCTTTTCAATAGTTCCTAGCCCATAATACTCGGCAATATAATCACTTATAAAAATCAAGATGGACTCTCGTTGAAGATCAGCAAGATCAACCAATAGATCCATAAAAAGAGCCATGGACTCATCCATTGAAGACCAGCAAGGTCAATCAACCAGATCCATACCCGGTTTCAGAAAACAACTCTTACTCCTTGTTCCAATATCTTCCTCGACGCACGCGTGGGTATCCTAGGCGACCCAGAGCCCGAGCACCATATGGTCAGCACCCTCTAGGATCCTTCGCAGGTGACCTAGCGCTTCACTCATAGGCCGCTTCCTTGGTCCCTCATCCACTGTACCGGAAGCTCACCATTTTAATCGAACCGAGGCTGGTCAAGACCTCGGCCGACCTTGCTACGCGAGACGTCCTCCATTGACTCTCCGTCAGCAGTTGCAACTTTATCAGTTAGGTCTCCACGACCTTAATCACAAGACAGTCAAAATGCTTCCCCAGCATTCTTGACATAAAATAGCCATTTACAAAAAAACAGCATTTACAAACAGTTTACAAATACAATTTCTATATTAACTCTCATTTTTCCACATTATTCCTCATTAATCCACATTACTTATTCCACATTCCATTTATATGTGTACTCATCCAATCACATCATTTTCCATCTCTTCACTTCAGATTCCTTCACATCACATATCATAATTTCACATCCATATCCACATCCATACATCCACATCCACATCCACATTCACATCCATACATCTACATCTACATGCTTACCTCCATTTTTACATCCTCATTTATACATCCACATCCCATATCCACATTCATACATACACATCCATACATCCACATCCACATGATTACATCCACTATCACGTCTTCATTCATACATCCACATCCACATACATACATACATCCGCATCCACATTCCCATTCACATCTATACATCCACATCTACATCCACATACATAAATACATCCACATCCACATTCCACATTCACATCTATACATTCACATACATCCACATCCACATTCCCATTCACATCTATACATCCACATCCACATTCCCATTCACATCTATACATCCACATCTACATCCATATACATACATACATCCACATCCACATTCCACATTCACATACATCCACATCCACATTCCCATTCACATCTATACATCCACATCTACATCCACATACATACATACATCCATATCCACATTCCACATTCACATCTATACAGCCACATCTACATCCACATTCACATCTATGCATATACATCTTCATGCATATATCCATTTTCACATTCATACATCCACATCCACATGCATACATCCACTATCACGTCCTCATTCATACATCCACATCCACATACATACATACATCCGCATCCACATTCCCATTCACATCTACACATCCACATCTACATCCACATACATACATACATCCACATCCACATTCCACATTCACATCTATACATCCACATCTACATCCACATTCACATACATCCACATCCACATTCCCATTCACATCTATACATCCACATCTACATCCACATACATACATACATCCACATCCACATTCCACATTCACATCTATACAGCCACATCTACATCCACATTCACATCTATGCATATACATCTTCATGCATACATCCATTTTCACATTCATACATCCACACTTCCATCTCCACATCCACACATCCACATACATACATCCATTTCCACATTCCCATTCATATAACCCCATATGCCTTCACATCTAATCTTTTACATCACATCCATTCTCGCCCTATCACAACCCATATACATCTTATCCTATCACATACACTTCTTACCTCATCCCATACACATCTTATCACATCTTAATTCATCTTATCACCTCCTAACTTACTTCATAAGCATCTTATCACCTCTTATCACATCTTATACACCTCTTATCACATCCTATCACATCTCATATCTATTTATAGAATACAAGAGAATTATTATATTTGATATAAGATTTCTTTACACATTTATTTATGCATAAATTCTATTTAAGGAGATTAATGCTTTCGAAGTAAAAATCAATCTTTTATGCATCTTCCTATGCATAAATTCATTTTAAATGAAAATGACACTTTTGAATTAAATTTCAATCTTTTATGCATTTTCCTATGCATAAGTTCAATTTAGATGAGAATGACACTTTTGAATTAAAAATCAATCTTTATGCATCTTCTTATGCATAAATTCAATTTGGTAGGAATTACACTTTTAGAATAAAAGGATTTCTCTTATGCATCTAAGTTATGCATAAAATCCATTTATGATGAAAAATCATACTTTTAGTATAAAAAGAATATCTTTTATGCATACCTCTATGCATGAAATCCAATATGATAAAAGTAACACTTCTACAATAAAATAATCAACTTTTATGCATACCTCTATGCATGAAATTCAATTATGATAAAAGTAACACTTTTATATTAAAATAATAATCTTTTATGCATACCTCTATGCATGAAATCTAATTATGATAAAAGTAACACTTTTATGTTAAAATAATAATCTTTTATGCATACTTCTATGTATGAAAATCAATTATGCATAATATAAAAATTAATTTCTCTAGGATTACAATGAATATCTTTCAATTAATCTAGGATGATAATTCTTAGAATATGGTAGGAAGTCCTCTTTTTATGCTTTGAATGAAATTATTTTATGCGTAATTTTTATAAAAATTTTGCCATAGCTCCGCTGCTATGACTGATAAATCTCAATTTTTATAAGGGATAAAGCTTATCATTAAGGAATTAATTAGAATGATCCCTAATTGGATCATTAATCCATAATGGATTGAATCATCAATATACATAAACTAAAAGCATAGAAAAAAGCCATTAATTTGGCCTCAAGCATAGATTAATCTTGGATTAAGGAAAAGCTTTATGAAAAGCTTCATTTGGATTGAGAATGGGTCATGAGTATGACCATTTCTTGAGTGAGAGAGAGAATTTACATAAAAACCATTTGCATTAAGCATAAATGGAAATTTATGTAATTCTTAACTATCATTAAGCATAAATGGAAATTTATGTAATTCTTAACTATCATTAATTAATTTACTTCAATAGCATTCATCAAATTATGTAACTCTTCATTACCATTCATCAATTAACTTCAATAGCATTCAAAAACCATTCCAATCAAGCTTCTCAAGCTTGAGAGGGGTTGAGAAGAGAGAAGCATTGAGAAATTATAGAAAAGATCAAAATTCACCATTTACCTTACAATTTGCTTGATTCTTTGTTCACGGTAGAGGCCCCCAACCAATCAATTGGTTAAGTATGTTGATGGAGCCACCAATGGGGATTGAAGAAAGAGGGAAGCTCCAATTTCTTCAATTTGGAGAGAATTTTAGAGAATAGTAGAAATTAGCATTGTTTTAGCATAACTCTAGTGTAGTAAATTCTTCTATCTATTTTAGAGAATAGTAGAAATTAGCATTGTTTCAGCATAACTCTAGTGTAGTAAATTCTTCTATCTATTTTTTTCAAAGGACTCATGTTCTATTTCAGTTTGGTTCCATTTTGATTTGGTTTGGTTCAAGAGAGAGGAGAGATAAAAATATCACATTATTTTTTAGTTTAAAACTCATTCAAGCATGTGAAATATGCACCTCCTTTAAATAACTCCCCTTCCTTACATATGTGTCAAAATGGAATCATTATACCCAAAATATCTCATATTTTTAATATTGCTCATAGTTTTTTACTAATAAACCTTGTACATTTTCAACTCTTCATCTTGTGTGAGCATTTACTCATTTTTGGATACCCAAAATATCTCATATTTTTAATATTGCTCATAGTTTTTTACTAATAAACCTTGTACATTTTCAACTCTTCATCTTATGTGAGCATTTGGGTGGTTGCAAGATCAGGGTGCCCAGTTTTGTCCACTTAGGCACCCTGTAAACAGTAAAAAAACAGGCATTTGTTTACCTTTAGTGGCTACTCTCTCCTTGTAAATGAAGGAATTTCATTTCAAGTTCTTTTGTTGGAACATCATATTCAAAGTTGGAAATATAGTTGCATAATTTGATTAAGCATGAGATATTCAAAAGTCCTCATTTTCTTAGGTACAAAGTCAATGTATACACCCTGTCCCAAATTTGAACTGATTCCATAAAATGCTAATATCTTTTACATATAAACTCATATGAGATTCCCACTTTATACCTTAGATCTTCACATAATATGGAGCTTAACTTGATTTTTTGAGAAAATTTTAAGATATTTATCTATTTTCTTTAAATATTTCAAGATCTTTAAAGTGTTATAATATACGCCACTTTTTATACCCACAATAGCTACCACTTAAAATCCTCAATCTTGTAGGTCAAAAGAGTGGGTAAATACTGAGACATTAGTAGAATGTGGTGGTTAGTAAAAATTTCAAATCCAATGGTTGGATTTTTAATGATCTCTTTTTCAAAATTCTTTCAGACTATCAGAAGGCCTGCAAATATTAATAATCTAATTAGTAAAATTACATTTTTGATGTGAATCATCTAAAACTTATAGGGACTAGTGTACTTGTAATGGTGCATCTATGGAAAAATAAATTGGATCACTCTAAGTATGGAAAGATCATTTGTTTATCATTTCATCATATTTTTGATTAATTTTGATTAATTGGACTAATTTAATTTAATTTAAGTTATATTGGGTTAATTTAAGGGCAAGCGTATTTTCTATTATTTGCTTGATCTCATTTTAAGTACCTTGCCCCCCAAAATTTGCTCTCCAAGCATTGTCCCAGTCCAGCAGAAACTGGATAAAATTGGACACCCTGATCTTACAACAACCCATTTACTCATTTTTGGATACCCAAGATATCTCATATTTTTAATATTGCTCATAGTTTTTTACTAATAAACCTTGTACATTTTCAACTCTTCATCTTATGTGAGCATTTACTCATTTTTGGATACCCAAAATATCTCATATTTTTAATATTACTCATAGTTTTTTACTAATAAACCTTGTACATTTTCAACTCTTCATCTTATGTGAGCATTTACTCATTTTTGGGTATCTTCTTTTACAAATTGGATTTATCTCCTCCCTACACATGGATTGATGCTATTGGCCCATAGGAACCTTAATTGGACCATAATCTAAAAATTTCTGAAAATCTAGACCCTTAGGCTAAGGTCCTTTATACCCATTTCCAATAAATTCTAATTGCACATTGGAAAGTTCTTTTTGAATTTCTGTTTCAGGGAAATTCATTTTAATAATATGAGAAATTTTTCTATCTAAAAATATTCAAAATCTGAATATTCTCTCTCTAGAATATTTTCTCTCTCTATGTCAAAATAGGCAGAGACAAGATCTTTTATATTTTTGAAGAGGGGATTGATTACAGGGGAAGATGCTGGACATCTTGAGAGGCTGGGGAGGAATCTTACATTCTCTCCCACTTGAAAAACGTGAGATGCCCTCATCTCGCAAACTGGGGGTAATTTCGCAAGATGCACGAATATGAGACTGAGAGAAGACTTTTCTTGGTGGTTAATCTTAATTAAAAATTTTCTCTCAGTCTCATATTCATGCATCTTAATTAAAAATTTTCTCTCAGTCTCATATTCGTGAATTTCATGCATAGAGGTATGCATAAAAGATGATTATTTTATTGTAAAAGTGTTACTTTTATCATATTGGATTTCATGCATAGAGGTATGCATAAAAGATATTCTTTTTATACTAAAAGTGTGATTTTTCATCATAAATGGATTTTATGCATAACTTAGATGCATAAGAGAAATCCTTTTATTCTAAAATGTAATTCCTACCAAATTGAATTTATGCATAAGAAGATGCATAAAGATTGATTTTTAATTCAAAAGTGTCATTCTCATCTAAATTGAACTTATGCATAGGAAAATGCATAAAAGATTGAAATTTAATTCAAAAGTGTCATTTTCATTTAAAATGAATTTATGCATAGGAAGATGCATAAAAGATTGATTTTTACTTCGAAAGTATTAATCTCCTTAAATTGCATTTATGCATAAATAAATGTGTAAAGAAATCTTATATCAAATATAAGAATTCTCTTGTATTCTATAAATAGATATGAGATGTGATAGGATGTGATAAGAGGTGTATAAGATGTGATAAGAGGTGATAAGATGCTTATGAAATAAGTTAGGAGGTGATAAGATGACTTAAGATGTGATAAGATGTGTATGGGATGAGGTAAGAAGTGTATGTGATAGGATAAGATGTATATGGGTTGTGATAGGGCGAGAATGGATGTGATGTAAAAGATTAGATGTGAAGGCATATGGGGTTATATGAATGGGAATGTGGAAATGGATGTATGTATGTGGATGTGTGGATGTGGAGATGGAAGTGTGGATGTATGAATGTGAAAATGGATGTATGCATGAAGATGTATATGCATAGATGTGAATGTGGATGTAGATGTGGCTGTATAGATGTGAATGTGGAATGTGGATGTGGATGTATGTATGTATGTGGATGTAGATGTGGATGTATAGATGTGAATGGGAATGTGGATGTGGATGTATGTGAATGTGGATGTATAGATGTGAATGTGGAATGTGGATGTGGATGTATGTATGTATGTGGATGTAGATGTGGATGTATAGATGTGAATGGGAATGTGGATGCGGATGTATGTATGTATGTGGATGAGATGTGAAGCCTTTGGAAATCTCAACTGCCCCACTAAGGTACATGCGTTGAACTTATGCTTTGAGGGAAAAGCTAGTTGATGGTTCATCATCACATTGATGCTGGCGATCAAGACAAACTTCAAAACCTTGAAATCAGCCTTTATACACAGCTTTTCTAGACAAGGTGATCGGTGGAGTGCAGTAACAGAAATCTATTCAATTGAGTGCCAACCAAATGAATCCATTAGAGATTTTATCCTTCGGATACAACTCTTGGACTCACGTTGTGAGGTATGGGAAAAATTAAACGATGTTCAATTGAAGAGATGTTTCATGATGAGCTTAAAGAATAACAGCTTACACAACTTGATCATTGTATCCAATCCAAAAACATTCGATCAATGTTGCCAAAGAAGCAATACGTTTAGATGACAACATGCTAGAAGATGATCTTGCCACGAGATGTTTCTCATCTAAACCAAGTGAAGCAATTGCAAAAGAAAGATCGATCTTGGAATTGACATTCCCAGAATTTTACGCAGCCTTGCTTAAAACCTTACACAGCCAACATCTCTAAGAGAGGATGAAAACCTTCAAAACCAAACATCCTCAATGCCTTTAAAAGTAGGGAACGAAATGCCTTGTGTTGTTGAATGCAATCACTACAACCATCCCAATCCTCATTGCGCATACAAGGCACCTGTTCTTATATCTTGCATATATTGTAAAACCTTTAACTATGATACTAAAAAATATCTCGCTTCATCCACATTGTACTCAAAACCTCCATTTCCTGTGTAACAAACAGAAATAGTCCAAGGGGTAGAAACTGTTCAGGAAGTAGTTAATCGAACACTTTAGTGTTTTTATTATCGTGGACCTCACAAGGTGGCAGACTGCATGGTTTTGAATACTTCCATGCCCATAGTCACTGACACCTTACGATCTATGTGTAAATGATGTGGTATTGATCACATGTTCCAAGATTCCCAAGACGAGTTGCTTCAATGCAACTTGTCTCACAAAATACAACTCTTAACATCTTAAGTGTACAAAATGGGCAATTGGCCACAGTGCCATTGAATGTGCTTACACGTTTCCAAGCCAAGGCATGGCAAAGAGTCAAAAAGAAGGTAAAAGATAACACCTCAACATGGGTAGAAGAACATTCTTTAAAACAAAACCCAAAAGAGAAAACAAAACCTTCTAAACCCAAGAAAGCCAAGAGACAAAAAACTATCAAACCAAGGTCGAATTAAAAGATAGGGAAAAGGAGTTTGTAGAGAACATAAACCCAAAAGGGGACATAAACACAAAAGAGCCAAAAGATATACAAGATGCAGAAGCATCCACCTCAAAGACCACCACACAAACCTCAACACCCATATGTGCGACACAGGATACAGAAACCCAAAAGAAAATTCGATCTCATCGCATGGGTAAGCATAATGAAAAACTGACAAACCACAGAAAGTCAGAGAATGAAATAAGTTCTAGTACATCAATAAGTGAGGATGAAACAAGTTCTTACTCTTCACTTAGTGCACCACATAGACTAATCAAGAAACTAGAATCCACCCTACCACCGCAAATGGATAATAATGATCACAATGACATATGCGAAACGTAAAAAGCAAGCTTGTAAGTTTTTTGTGGTTGATATGTGTTGGAAGCAGATTTAATCTTGGGACATAAATCGACTATTATTTCCCAAGCACCAGTGTGCTTTGCTAGCGATAGAGTCATCATGATAGTCAAAAATGGACTATGTGTTGGAAGCAGATTTAATCTTGGGACATAAATGGACTATTGCTGCCCAAGCACCAGTGTGCTTTGCTAGCGATAGAGTCATCATGATAGTCAAAAAAAAAATTGACAATACCATACTGCAAGGAAGAGGATCTAACTTTAATGGATATCTATGATGCTGAATGCAAAACCAGACAAGCCTCTTTCACACAAAAGCCTACCTACACAATGACCTACCATCTGCGTCAACAACCAACTTCGATAAGGCCTCTACTCCTTCAACCCCATCCTCACCTTTGAAGTTCAAGTCCAAAACCGTGCAATCAATAGCTATTCCTAAAGAAGTTCACACAGCCAAACCATCTATCTCTAACAAGGAACTCAAAGGAAAGATCTTGGAGCCTATGCATCTTCATCGACAAACCTCACCACCAAAGGCGACAACCACATGCTCAAAGGCCTCGTCATCCACAACCACTCCACAAGAGACTCTAGCCTCATCATCATCAACAATGTCCATGAGTCTTAAACCTGCAGCCTTAACACCAACGAAAGTCAAGGAGGGCCCAACACCTTGCACATCAACCCAAAAGAAAACTCCACCATGACAACCACAATCAAGGCATCTTAATAGTATCAAAATGTGGGTGGAGAAGCAGCTACTTGTAGCTCAAGGCTACTATGAAGGTGCCAATCAATTTTGGGTGCCTCGACAATCCAAAATCTCTTCCTCAATGCAACACTCGGAGGCCAAGGAAGAAGAAGAGTACTCCACAACACCGTCCACAAAAGCCTATGCGAGTTCCTCAAAGAACTCCACCAATGTAACATGTGTGGGTACCAAAAACACTACTGCCAGGCACAAGAGCACTACCAAAGAAATACCCAATCTTGGGTCCCCAAGCACGGCACAAAGTCCCCTACGCTTGCACCAAGAAGAAAGCCTCAACACCAAGCACATGAGCCACCAATTTATAATGTTCATCAAAGATGGGTGTCTGTGCATGTGCTTCAACAACAAGGACACTATGATGTTAATTCCATCATATGGTTACCAAAATCAAACAATGTGAAGAAAACCTCACCACTGTCTTCAACCCCAACAACTTCATCTAAAGTTCGACAAGAATGGAGGCCCAAGCTACGATAAGCAAATCACTCAACAACTCTCGTGCATTAAGCACCAACACAAGAGCTTGTGTGTTAAACCAAACAATCAACAACCTTCCCTTCTACCTCGACAACATCTAAGCAACAAATTTCAGAATCAATACCCACATCTGCAAACGGAGACTTATGAGCACATCAAGGACAAAATAACAATGCTCTTGTCACCCCTCTAGATGTGAGAAATAAGTGCATAAGAAGCGGTTGCTTGCTTGCAAGTCATGACCTAGATGATCCACAAAAAAAAAAAAAAAAACTATCGAGGTCAAAACCTACAACTTCATGAGGTCAAAACCTGCAAATTCATGGAATTCCATCTCATGGAATTACAATTCACGAAGTTCCATCTCACGGTTTAAGAACATGTACTTTCACAATTTTAGCCTCGTCTCACGGATTAAGCCATATCACGCATTACCACATTCCCAACGATCTTCAATAGCCATTATAGATTTGTTAAGCTTATTGCTTACTATTCTTTTGGTTGAATAAATGTAGTAGCTGCTCCATGAGTACATATCCATACTTATGTACTGGAGAACATTTGCACCACAGTCTCACCATCGACAACTTCTAGGTACATCTTTGGATGGGGGAGCCATGGTAAACGAAAGCCTGGTCAATGGTACAATCCATCGCCTGGAATTTCCCTTCAAATTAAAAACCCCTCCAAACAATGCCACCATCTTCATAAATCAATGATCTTCAATCCTTAGTGAAGATACCTATATTAGCCTTGCAAGTCGACGTAATTCTTTCAATCTTCACCAATAAGTGGCTACTTCAACACAGAGCAGTTCAATAAGAGTCTATATGACTCAATTCTTTTACTTCATGTAAATTTGCTTCATAAGAGCTCTTAAATATACATAAAAACATAAAAATCACATGGGTAGAAGAAGACAAGAACAGGTCCTTCTCAACAACATTTGACAAGAATCCTGCCACACAAATGGACATCATTAAAGGCCAAATTCTTCAAATGATGAATGTCGCTTGAATGAATCAAATGAGGAACTGAGAATCACCATCTCGTTTATGATGTCTAAGTCTACGTTCCTCCGGATCCTTCTCTACTCTCCCATTATTAACATATCTTAGTGTCCCCACACTAACAAAAATCAAATGTAACCTTGCTGATGATTGGAAAAAAGAAAGTGAGCAAAAAAATCAAATGTAACCTTGCTGATGATTGCAAAAAAGAAAGTGAGCAAAAAAAAAACAAAGGGCTCACACAAAATAGAATTTGACTAATTTCTCTTAATGGATTGGTTTTTGTCATTAAGGGTGATTAATCTTGTTCAAGAGGCCAAAAGTTTAGAAAATGTATTAATTGGGCTCTAAATTGATCATATGAGTAGTTGAAATTGGGGTTTTTGAGTGTTTCGAGAGCATCTAGATGCATCAAAACACCTAACCACATCAATTTTTTGATCAATTGAAGAAACTAGACTCTCTTTGCTTAATTTTGCCTTAGGAGAGGAGACTATAATTAAGAGTCTAATTAATCTCCTATTTTAGATTAATTTATAAAAAAATTGATGCACAAAGATTAGCATTCCCTTGCTCTATCCAATGATGTGCTCAATTGTGTGAATTAATTAGGGAGGATTAAATGGTTAATTAGAGTCCTTGATTAGTGTAAAAGAGGAAAAGATTAGTGATAAGATTAATCTTGGATTAATCCTTAATCACTTTTTTACATAACTTATTAAGGCTGATGAGCATTCAATGAGTAGTCAAAATTGTCCATTTTGGGAGTCATTTATGAAGGGTGTAACGGGTGTCAATAAAAGGTTGGCTTTTTTGATTCCCACTTACTTTTTTTGGGTAAATGCCCATACCCCTTTCATTTTAAATTAAAAAATATTTCCCCCCAAAAAGGAAAATTCGTATTTTTCACTAAACTCAAAAAACATTTCGAATTTAATATTCCATGAAATCCGGTTTCACGGCGTGAAACACTCAATGTTTCATGGCGTGAAACACTCAATGTTTCATGGCATGAAACACTCAATGTTTCATGGTGTGAAAGCCTAAGGTTTCATGCAAAAAAAAATAAATTGAATTTAATATTTCGTGAAGTCCAGTTTCACAGCATGAAATACTCAACATTTCACGATGTGAAAGCCTAAAGTTTCACGTGAAAAATAATAATTAAAAAAATGAATTTAATATTCAGTGGCGTCCATTTTTCACGGCGTGAAACACTCAATATTTCATGGCGTGAAGGCCTAAGGTTACACGCAAAAAAAAACAAAATTTATAAAACTCGTGAAGTCCGTTGACGTGGAAAGGGGTCCGTCGGCCAAAAAAAAAAACAACTCTGGAAACCACCCCTGTTTGGAGGCATGTATCTCCTAAACCATATATCTGATAATTTGAAGGCGCTCTAGGGCTCATCGAAAAGCGGACATTGAGCTCTTAGACATTGGACTTGGTCATCTGAAGTAAAAATCGACCATTTTGGCCTCTGACCAGTAGCCTCTAAATTTGACCTGAAAATCTAGGAAAAAAATAGCCAAAAAATGAGGAAAAATTGTAAGATTCCTCCCCCAAACCCCTTTTTGATGTCTAGTATCTTCTTCTATAATCAATCCCTCTTCAGAAATATAAAAGACTTGTTTCTAACTGTTTTAACCTAGAGAGAGAAAATATTCTAGAGAGAGAATATTCAGATTTTTAATATTTTTGGATAAAAAATTATCTCATCTTATTAAAATAAGTTTCCCTGAAACAGAAATTCAAAAAGAACTTTCCAATGTGCAATTGGAATTAATTGGAAATGTGTATAAAGGACCTTAGTCTAAGGGTCTAGATTTTCAGAAATTTTTGGATTATGGTCCAATTAAGGTTCCTATGGACCAATAGCATCAATCCATATGTAGGGAGGAGATAAATCCAATTTGAAAAAGAAGATACCCAAAAATGAGTAAATACTCACATAAGATGAAGAGTTGAAAATGTACAAGGTTTATTAGTAAAAAATTATGAGCAATATTAAAAGTATGACATATGTAAGGAAGAGGAGTTCTTTAAAGGAGGTGCATATTTCACATAAGATTAAGAGTTGAAAATGTACAAGGTTTATTAGTAAAAAATTATGAGCAATATTAAAAGTATGACATATGTAAGGAAGAGGAGTTCTTTAAAGGAGGTGCATATTTCACATAAGATGAAGAGTTGAAAATGTACAAGGTTTATTAGTAAAAAATTATGAGCAATATTAAAAGTATGACATATGTAAGGAAGGGGAGTTCTTTAAAGGAGGTGCATATTTCACATAAGATGAAGAGTTGAAAATGTACAAGGTTTATTAGTAAAAAACTATGAGCAATATTAAAAAAATGACATATGTAAGGAAGGGGAGTTCTTTAAAGGAGGTGCATATTTCACATGCTTGAATGAGTTTTAAACTCATAAAAATTGAGATATTTCATCTCTCCTCTCTCCTCATTCAAGTCTAGTTCCAAAAAGCTAGCTTAACTGACCTAAAAATGGTCAAATATTGACCAAACTGATTTAGAAAATTCTAGAATCAGTTTGTTTGGTTAGGAGCTCAATTTTTTCTATAAATAGAAGCCTCACCCTTGTTGAAAAATATATAGTGTTTATGCATCGTTACTCTACTCCACCTAAGCCAAGAACTGTGAATTCATTTAATAATTCACTAGTTTTTGGAGCTTCCCTCTTTCTTCAATCCCCATTAGTGGCTCCATCAACATACTTAACCAATTGATTGGTTGGGGGCCTCTACCGTGAACAAAGAATCAAGCAAGTTGTAAGAAATGGTCATACTCATGACCCATTCTCAATCCAAATCAAGCTTTTCATAAAGCTTTTCCTTAACCCAAGATTAAGCTATGCTTGAGGCCAAATTAATGGCTTTTTCTTATGCTTTTAGTTTATGTATATTGATGATTCAATCCATTATGGATTAAGGATCCAATTAGAGAATCATTTTAATTATTTCCTTAATGATAAGCTTTATCCCTTAGAAAAATTGAGATTTATCAGTCATAGCAGCGGAGCTATGGCAAAATTTTTATAAAAATTATGCATAAAAAATTTTCATTCAAAGCATAAAAAGAGGACTTCCTACCATATTCTAGGAATCATCATCCTAGATTAATTGAAAGAATTTCATTATAATCATGGAGAAATTGAATTTTAATATTATGCATAAAGGATAAATTTTTATATCAAAAGTGTTATTTTTACCATTTTTAATTTTCATGCATAGAAGTATGCATAAAGGAAAAATTTTTATATCAAAAGTGTTACTTTTATCATATTGGATTTCATGCATATAGGTATGCATAAAAGATATTCTTTTTATACTAAAAGTATGATTTTCCTCATAAATGGATTTTATGCTTAACTTAGATGCATAAGAGAAATTCTTTTATTCTAAAAGTATAATTCCCTACCAAATTGAAATCATGCATAAGAAGATGCATAAAAGATTGATTTTAAATTCGAAAGTGTTAGTCCCCTTAAATGGAATTTATGTATAAATAAATGTGTAGAGAAATCTTATATCAAATAAAAGAATTCTCTTTTAAAAAAAAAAAAGATATGAAATGTGATAAGATGTGATAAGAGGTGTATGAGATGTGATAAGAATTGATAAGATGCGTATGGAAAGTGATAGGATGTGATAAGAGGTGTGATAAGAGGTGATAAGATGCTTATGAAATAAGTTAGGATGTGATAAGATGAATTAAGATGTGTATGGGGGGATGAGGTAAGAAGTGTATGTGATAGGATAAGATGTATATGGGTTGTGATAGGGCGAGAATGGATGTGATGTAAAAGATTAGATGTGAAGGTATATGGGGTTATATAAATGGGAATGTGAAAATGGATGTATGTATGTGGATGTGTGGATATGGAGATGGGAGTGTGGATGTATGAACATGAAAATGGATATATGCATGAAGATGTATATGCATAGATGTAAATGTGGATGTAGATGTGGATGTATAGATGTGAATGGATATGGATGTATAGATGTGAATGGAAATGTGGATGTGGATGTATGTGAATGTGGATGTAGATGTGGATGTATAGATGTGAATGTGGAATGTGGATGTGGATGTATGTATGTATGTGGATGTAGATGTGGATGTATAGATGTGAATGGGAATGGGGATGTGGATGTATGTGAATGTGAATGTAGATGTGGATGTATGTGAATGTGGATGTATAGATGTGAATGTGGAATGTGGATGTGGATGTATGTATGTATGTGGATGTAGATGTGGATGTATAGATGTGAATGGGAATGGGGATGTGGATGTATGTGAATGTGAATGTAGATGTGGATGTATGTGAATGTGAATGTAGATGTGAATGTGGAATGTGGATGTATAGATGTGGATGTATGGGAATGTGGATGTGGATGTATGTGAATGTGAATGTAGATGTGGATGTATGGGAATGTGGATGTGGATGTATGTGAATGTGAATGTAGATATGGATGTATAGATGTGAATGTGGAATGTGGATGTGGATGTATGTATGTATGTGGATGTAGATGTGGATGTATGGATGTGTATGTATGAATGTGGATATGGGATGTGGATGTATAAATGAGGATGTGAAAATGGAGGTAAGCATGTAGATGTGGATGCGTGGATGTGAATGTGGATGTGGATGTGGATGTGGATATGGATGTGTATGTATGAATGTGGATATGGGATGTGGATGTATAAATGAGGATGTGAAAATGGAGATAAGCATGTAGATGTGGATGTATGGATGTGAATGTGGATGTGGATGTGGATGTATGGATGTGGATATGGATGTGAATATATGATATGTAATGTGAAGGAATCTGAAGTGAAGAGATGGAAAAGGAGGTGATTGGATGAGTACACATATACATGGAATGTGGAATAAGTAATGTGGATTAATGAGGGATAATGTGGAAAAATGAGAGTTAATATAGAAATTGTATTTGTAAACTGTTTGTAAATGCTGTTTGTAAATGGCTGTTTTATGTCAAGAATGCTGGGGAAGCATTTTGACCGTCTTGTGATTAAGGTCGTGGAGACCTAACTGATAAAGTTGCAACTGCTGACGGAGAGTCAATGGAGGACGTCTCGCGTAGCAAGGTCGACCGAGGTCTTGACCAGCCTCGGTTCGATTAAAATGGTGAGCTTCCGGTACGGTGGATGAGGGACCAAGGAAGCGGCCTATGAGTGAAGCGCTAGGTCACCTGCGAAGGATCCTAGAGGGTGCTGACCATACGGTGCTCGGGCTCTGGGTCGCCTAGGATACCCACGCGTGCGTCGAGGAAGATATTGGAACAAGGAGTAAGAGTTGTTTTGTGAAACCGGGCATGGATCTGGTTGACTGACCTTGCTGGTCCTCAACGGATGAGTCCATGGCTCTTTTATATGGATCTGTTGGTTGATCTTGCTGATCTTCAACGAGAGTCCATCTTGATAAGTGATTATATTGCCGAGTATTATGGGCTAGGAACTATGGAAACGGCCTCTGTGTGGACAGGTGGTGAGCGTTCTAGTTGCCAATGATGCCATAGATACTCTGATGAAGGAATGATGGGAAATTATGAATCAACTGGATAAATTGGAAGATTATGATCAGTGGTAATATGGTTTCATTAAAGGATTGTTTTAAAGTTAGTTGATGCTAAGAAAAAGGCAATTTCATATTGGGTGTGTAAGTGGTGTGGCTAGTTCTATGTTTGCATGAACTTCCGGCTAGGGGGCCTTGGAACTCTTTTCCTTGGTACCCGGGACAAAACCTAACCAAATTCCAAAATTGGATCCCATCACTACAGTGGTTGGGCGGTTGGCTAACCCATGGGATCGGATGGGGTTAGGCTGGACTGATGGATCCGTAAATCGAGATTTAACTTCTATTATTACGATAGATGAAGTAAATCCCGGATAGAAATTGTTCTATGGATAGGAATCAACGGCTGTGCCTCTTGATGGGGAAAAAAGCGTTGATCCCAATTATCCAAGTGCAAGTTCGTCCTTGATTTGACCAAGTACCGTTAAAGGTGCAGTCAGATCAGTTTGATCAGTAATGATCTTGACTACGTTAGAGTAAAGAGTTATCCTGGTGGAATCGCCCGTGCTTTCCGGGTAAAGGAAGTTTTTCCGGTTTCGGTTTTGGACAAACCGACGGATTAGTCTCTTGTCCGGATATCCGTGGGCGAGGCCCCGAGTGTGGGTTCCTGCCCCGCGCATGAAGTGCTACTTCCGCTGCCAGTATCTTGAATCTGTTGCGCGGTGGGAACAGGGATCTCACAGTTGGTATCAGAGCATTTGGTTAATAAAGATCAACTGAGAAGACAAATATATCAAAAATTTATGTAGAAACACAAAAAGGTTGTAATTGTGTGATATAATTCATACAATTTGATATTCAAACTGAAATTCGTAAATTGGTAATTAGGTCTTCAGATGGAAGTACCGTAATTATATAGAATCCCTGACTTGCTTGAGGCCTAGACATGATGGTATTTACCTTATAATTCCAAGAGCCACGACTACCCGTATATACCGAGAGTATACTGCAGCTCTTTACTGACAGTATATACGAGTAAATCTAAGACTTGAAATTATAAGCGTTAATGCTATCCAGATGATGAATTCGAATGTGGTTGATATGATTTTTAATTCTGTTTGAGAATTGATGAATTGAATTGGATTCTGATTGAAAATTCTGATTGAAAAATGATGATTTCTGAAATTAGTTGAAATATAAAAATCTGAACAAAACCACAATGAGGATGAATGGGACGAGTCCCAGTGATGATATTCATAACTGGAATGATGATAATGAATTCAGCAAATCACTATGAGATTAGTGGGTTGTGCTGTCAAATTGTTACTGTTAACACTTGATCAGTAGATCAAGTTAAGGGATGACAAATTGAGAACTTGCTTGACTGAAATTCCCGTGGAGGAATGTTCAGAAGGAAATTTTTCGGTCTAATGGACCATTATCATGTTAAAGATATGAATGATATGATCTGAATATTAATGATGAGTTCTATATAAGGGATATTTATCCCCGTATTCTGTTGGGTTGACCAGAATATAAGGAACCCTAGAATAAATTGGATCTTAAGAAAAAGAGTTGTCCTCTACTTGGCGAGATGAGGACATCTCGCACTTTTTTAAGTGGGGTAGAATGTAAGATTCCTCCCCAGCCTTCGAGGCATACAGGAGTAAGAATCTCCCTTTTTTATCTTAAAATTATTCCCTCTCAAAAATAAAAGAAAGATTCTGTTTTAAAAAAAAAGGAAGACCCTTTTCCTAGAATACTTCTCAGGAGTCACGCTGTTTTAAGGATTCAGAACAATGAGTTCAGAAGTGAAAATCGGTGTTTTGGATACCAAGGTTTTGGTCTTCATTCGAGTACGGCACAAAAGAAGTTCTTTATCTATTGGGGAGTTTAAGAAGTTATCCCCCAGATATTGTGAGCCTTATCTGACTTCAAAGAAAGTAAGTGACTTAGCTTACGAACTTCTTTTATCTCCTCATCTCAAAGTTCTTAATGCCTTCTATAGAAAATTGTGCCAAACCCAAATCATGGAAAGACGGTAAAACTTCAGTGGCAAGCTACCGTTGGCTTCTAAGTTACGCTAGCTCCTTCCTTTATATAAGTCGTAACTTTTACTTGTCGCTCACAGTAATCTTACTCCCATCGATCTCCTTTCTTCCTAATCTCCTTCATGGCTTGGCAACAAGAATTAGTTTTATCCATAATGATTCCTCACCTTCAAGACGCAAGTGAGTCTGTGAAGAAGGATTTTATAGAACAGTATGAGCGCTCACTTTTCCCTCACTTGGGAACTTCTGTAGCGCAGACCAAATGGCGGACCTATCAAGACATAACTAGGGTAACACCCTGGGGTCAGCAGCACTTCCGTAACAATGTCCGCTTGGCCATGGTTATTGAAGCTTTGGGTTTGGGTCCCCGATACTACTGCGTCATGAGATCAAGACATCCTGGGTTTTCTGAGCGGGTCTTCTTACTGGCGTGTTTTCTTCCTCATGAGAAGATATGCCTTTACCCCGTTTTTGGCTTGCCTCTCAGAGGTCCTTTTGTTAGAACACCTCATACCACTGAGATAGGCGCAGGAATAACCCACAGAATCATTCCCATAGATGAGTTACCTTATACTTGTGCAGCTTGTGAGGACTGCTTTTGTGACCATATGATGGACGGGCTTATGGAAGTGTAAAGAGTTCCTCTATCTTTACTGTATAAGTTCCGAGAATGAATAAAGTTTAAATCTTGTTCGTATTTTGAATCTTTCTCTCTTTAAGACTTATCTTGGTGGTTAATCTTGATTAAAATTTTTCTCTAAGTCTCATATTCGTGAATCTTGCGAAATTATCACAAGTTGCGAGATGAGGACATCTCGCGTTTTTTTAAGTGGGGTAGAATGTAAGATTCCTCCCCCAAACCCCTTTTTGATGTCTAGTATCTTCTTCTATAATCAATCCCTCTTCAGAAATATAAAAGACTTGTTTCTAACTGTTTTAACCTAGAGAGAGAAAATATTCTAGAGAGAGAATATTCAGATTTTTAATATTTTTGGATAAAAAATTATCTCATCTTATTAAAATAAGTTTCCCTGAAACAGAAATTCAAAAAGAACTTTCCAATGTGCAATTGGAATTAATTGGAAATGTGTATAAAGGACCTTAGTCTAAGGGTCTAGATTTTCAGAAATTTTTGGATTATGGTCCAATTAAGGTTCCTATGGACCAATAGCATCAATCCATATGTAGGGAGGAGATAAATCCAATTTGAAAAAGAAGATACCCAAAAATGAGTAAATACTCACATAAGATGAAGAGTTGAAAATGTACAAGGTTTATTAGTAAAAAATTATGAGCAATATTAAAAGTATGACATATGTAAGGAAGAGGAGTTCTTTAAAGGAGGTGCATATTTCAAATAAGATGAAGAGTTGAAAATGTACAAGGTTTATTAGTAAAAAATTATGAGCAATATTAAAAGTATGACATATGTAAGGAAGAGGAGTTCTTTAAAGGAGGTGCATATTTCACATAAGATGAAGAGTTGAAAATGTACAAGGTTTATTAGTAAAAAATTATGAGCAATATTAAAAGTATGACATATGT
This sequence comes from Cibotium barometz, assembly GCF_041138505.1. NCBI lineage: Eukaryota > Viridiplantae > Streptophyta > Polypodiopsida > Cyatheales > Cibotiaceae > Cibotium > Cibotium barometz. Next base: position 51,852,744 of record NC_141055.1, read on the forward strand.
AAGGAAGGGGAGTTCTTTAAAGGAGGTGCATATTTCACATAAGATGAAGAGTTGAAAATGTACAAGGTTTATTAGTAAAAAACTATGAGCAATATTAAAAAAATGACATATGTAAGGAAGGGGAGTTCTTTAAAGGAGGTGCATATTTCACATGCTTGAATGAGTTTTAAACTCATAAAAATTGAGATATTTCATCTCTCCTCTCTCCTCATTCAAGTCTAGTTCCAAAAAGCTAGCTTAACTGACCTAAAAATGGTCAAATATTGACCAAACTGATTTAGAAAATTCTAGAATCAGTTTGTTTGGTTAGGAGCTCAATTTTTTCTATAAATAGAAGCCTCACCCTTGTTGAAAAATATATAGTGTTTATGCATCGTTACTCTACTCCACCTAAGCCAAGAACTGTGAATTCATTTAATAATTCACTAGTTTTTGGAGCTTCCCTCTTTCTTCAATCCCCATTAGTGGCTCCATCAACATACTTAACCAATTGATTGGTTGGGGGCCTCTACCGTGAACAAAGAATCAAGCAAGTTGTAAGAAATGGTCATACTCATGACCCATTCTCAATCCAAATCAAGCTTTTCATAAAGCTTTTCCTTAACCCAAGATTAAGCTATGCTTGAGGCCAAATTAATGGCTTTTTCTTATGCTTTTAGTTTATGTATATTGATGATTCAATCCATTATGGATTAAGGATCCAATTAGAGAATCATTTTAATTATTTCCTTAATGATAAGCTTTATCCCTTAGAAAAATTGAGATTTATCAGTCATAGCAGCGGAGCTATGGCAAAATTTTTATAAAAATTATGCATAAAAAATTTTCATTCAAAGCATAAAAAGAGGACTTCCTACCATATTCTAGGAATCATCATCCTAGATTAATTGAAAGAATTTCATTATAATCATGGAGAAATTGAATTTTAATATTATGCATAAAGGATAAATTTTTATATCAAAAGTGTTATTTTTACCATTTTTAATTTTCATGCATAGAAGTATGCATAAAGGAAAAATTTTTATATCAAAAGTGTTACTTTTATCATATTGGATTTCATGCATATAGGTATGCATAAAAGATATTCTTTTTATACTAAAAGTATGATTTTCCTCATAAATGGATTTTATGCTTAACTTAGATGCATAAGAGAAATTCTTTTATTCTAAAAGTATAATTCCCTACCAAATTGAAATCATGCATAAGAAGATGCATAAAAGATTGATTTTAAATTCGAAAGTGTTAGTCCCCTTAAATGGAATTTATGTATAAATAAATGTGTAGAGAAATCTTATATCAAATAAAAGAATTCTCTTTTTAAAAAAAAAAAGATATGAAATGTGATAAGATGTGATAAGAGGTGTATGAGATGTGATAAGAATTGATAAGATGCGTATGGAAAGTGATAGGATGTGATAAGAGGTGTGATAAGAGGTGATAAGATGCTTATGAAATAAGTTAGGATGTGATAAGATGAATTAAGATGTGTATGGGGGGATGAGGTAAGAAGTGTATGTGATAGGATAAGATGTATATGGGTTGTGATAGGGCGAGAATGGATGTGATGTAAAAGATTAGATGTGAAGGTATATGGGGTTATATAAATGGGAATGTGAAAATGGATGTATGTATGTGGATGTGTGGATATGGAGATGGGAGTGTGGATGTATGAACATGAAAATGGATATATGCATGAAGATGTATATGCATAGATGTAAATGTGGATGTAGATGTGGATGTATAGATGTGAATGGATATGGATGTATAGATGTGAATGGAAATGTGGATGTGGATGTATGTGAATGTGGATGTAGATGTGGATGTATAGATGTGAATGTGGAATGTGGATGTGGATGTATGTATGTATGTGGATGTAGATGTGGATGTATAGATGTGAATGGGAATGGGGATGTGGATGTATGTGAATGTGAATGTAGATGTGGATGTATGTGAATGTGGATGTATAGATGTGAATGTGGAATGTGGATGTGGATGTATGTATGTATGTGGATGTAGATGTGGATGTATAGATGTGAATGGGAATGGGGATGTGGATGTATGTGAATGTGAATGTAGATGTGGATGTATGTGAATGTGAATGTAGATGTGAATGTGGAATGTGGATGTATAGATGTGGATGTATGGGAATGTGGATGTGGATGTATGTGAATGTGAATGTAGATGTGGATGTATGGGAATGTGGATGTGGATGTATGTGAATGTGAATGTAGATATGGATGTATAGATGTGAATGTGGAATGTGGATGTGGATGTATGTATGTATGTGGATGTAGATGTGGATGTATGGATGTGTATGTATGAATGTGGATATGGGATGTGGATGTATAAATGAGGATGTGAAAATGGAGGTAAGCATGTAGATGTGGATGCGTGGATGTGAATGTGGATGTGGATGTGGATGTGGATATGGATGTGTATGTATGAATGTGGATATGGGATGTGGATGTATAAATGAGGATGTGAAAATGGAGATAAGCATGTAGATGTGGATGTATGGATGTGAATGTGGATGTGGATGTGGATGTATGGATGTGGATATGGATGTGAATATATGATATGTAATGTGAAGGAATCTGAAGTGAAGAGATGGAAAAGGAGGTGATTGGATGAGTACACATATACATGGAATGTGGAATAAGTAATGTGGATTAATGAGGGATAATGTGGAAAAATGAGAGTTAATATAGAAATTGTATTTGTAAACTGTTTGTAAATGCTGTTTGTAAATGGCTGTTTTATGTCAAGAATGCTGGGGAAGCATTTTGACCGTCTTGTGATTAAGGTCGTGGAGACCTAACTGATAAAGTTGCAACTGCTGACGGAGAGTCAATGGAGGACGTCTCGCGTAGCAAGGTCGACCGAGGTCTTGACCAGCCTCGGTTCGATTAAAATGGTGAGCTTCCGGTACGGTGGATGAGGGACCAAGGAAGCGGCCTATGAGTGAAGCGCTAGGTCACCTGCGAAGGATCCTAGAGGGTGCTGACCATACGGTGCTCGGGCTCTGGGTCGCCTAGGATACCCACGCGTGCGTCGAGGAAGATATTGGAACAAGGAGTAAGAGTTGTTTTGTGAAACCGGGCATGGATCTGGTTGACTGACCTTGCTGGTCCTCAACGGATGAGTCCATGGCTCTTTTATATGGATCTGTTGGTTGATCTTGCTGATCTTCAACGAGAGTCCATCTTGATAAGTGATTATATTGCCGAGTATTATGGGCTAGGAACTATGGAAACGGCCTCTGTGTGGACAGGTGGTGAGCGTTCTAGTTGCCAATGATGCCATAGATACTCTGATGAAGGAATGATGGGAAATTATGAATCAACTGGATAAATTGGAAGATTATGATCAGTGGTAATATGGTTTCATTAAAGGATTGTTTTAAAGTTAGTTGATGCTAAGAAAAAGGCAATTTCATATTGGGTGTGTAAGTGGTGTGGCTAGTTCTATGTTTGCATGAACTTCCGGCTAGGGGGCCTTGGAACTCTTTTCCTTGGTACCCGGGACAAAACCTAACCAAATTCCAAAATTGGATCCCATCACTACAGTGGTTGGGCGGTTGGCTAACCCATGGGATCGGATGGGGTTAGGCTGGACTGATGGATCCGTAAATCGAGATTTAACTTCTATTATTACGATAGATGAAGTAAATCCCGGATAGAAATTGTTCTATGGATAGGAATCAACGGCTGTGCCTCTTGATGGGGAAAAAAGCGTTGATCCCAATGATCCAAGTGCAAGTTCGTCCTTGATTTGACCAAGTACCGTTAAAGGTGCAGTCAGATCAGTTTGATCAGTAATGATCTTGACTACGTTAGAGTAAAGAGTTATCCTGGTGGAATCGCCCGTGCTTTCCGGGTAAAGGAAGTTTTTCCGGTTTCGGTTTTGGACAAACCGACGGATTAGTCTCTTGTCCGGATATCCGTGGGCGAGGCCCCGAGTGTGGGTTCCTGCCCCGCGCATGAAGTGCTACTTCCGCTGCCAGTATCTTGAATCTGTTGCGCGGTGGGAACAGGGATCTCACAAAAATCATAAAAAAAATAGCGTGAAAATGACGAGCCATATTTGGGCTACTTTTTGAAGGTCTAAACGACAAAATCACGGACAACTCAGGGAAACCAAGTTGTAGTACTCCAAAAATACTACAACTCCCTCATACATAGTTTTTCAACAGAGTTTTTCAAAATTCCTTTTGGAACACCCTCAAAAACGTGCTGCGAAACAGGGAAACAATTATCGAAAAACATTTTCGTCTTGAGACAGTGATGGAAAATAGGTTTTAGGACCTCCTCTTCCATCTGAAAGCTCCTAGCATGCTTTTTCTGAAAAAATAGGTGGTTCACGTGTGTAGTGCTTAAGCTAATTAGGGCGAATGGACACCTGTTTGATCCAATGAAGAGTATGCCAAGTCTCTTGAGGCTGTAAAGTATAAAAAGAAAAAAAACTATAATTTCTCATTAAGAAGCATTTAGGCAATTTGACATGGCCACGATAGAGGGATTGCAAGGGATTACACAAGCACTGAACCCAATGGCTGACATCTTCGAGCCATTGAGATCTATGCCACAAATTCACCTCCCAATGCCATTGGCCATTCCTATAACAAGCGTGTCATCGGGTTTTACACCCCCTATCGCTTCAATGCCAACGAGATTTAGCCCCTTACCTAACATTTTCGTAAATCTTATAAGTACCAACCCTTTCCTGGATGCCCACACCTTGAATATACTGACTAGTCTAGGACGGGGGTGGCCCAAGGACTCACTGAGTCTCTTCTAACAAGAGCACTCACATACGGCCTGAGTGACATACAAAAATATAGCTGTACAAATTTCTAAAATTATGGGCAAATATGACAAAACAACAGACCCTGTTCAATTAATTTAAATGTTTAAACTGAGATGTGAAGCCTTTGGAAATCCCAACTGCCCCACTAAGGTACATGCATTGAACTTATGCTTAGAGGAAAAAGCTAGTTTCATCACATTGATGCCGGCGATCAAGACCAACTTCAAAACCTTGAAATCAGCCTTTATACATAGCTTTTTCAGACAAGGTGATCGGTGGAATGGAGTAACAGAAATCTATTTAATTAAGCGCCAACCAAATGAATCCATTAGAGATTTTATCCTTCGGATACAACTCTTGGACTCACGTTGTGAGTTATGGGAAAAATTAAACGATGTTCAATTGAAGAGATGCTTCATGATGGGCTTAAAGAATAACAGCTTACACAACTTGATCATTGTATCCAATCCAAAAACATTCAATCAATGTTGCAAAGAAGCAATAGGTTTAGATGACAACATGCTAGAAGATGATCTTGCTACGAGGTGTTACTCATCTAAACCAAGTGAAGCAATTGTAAAAGAAAGATCGATCTCGGAATTGACATTCTTAGAATTTTACGCAGCCTTGCTTAAAACCTTATAGCCAACATCTTTAAGAGAGGATGAAAACCTTCAAAACACTAAAAACTCCATGAGAGAGAGAGAAAGAGAGATTGCACACTCAACACTTGATCTCTTCTATTGCATATCACAATGAACCATACAATGATATAGGTTTTCTAGCCTTATCCCACTTTACACATCATCATCCATGTGGCACTCCCTTTTCCACTCTTTTGGTCAACACTCACACACCATTCAATATTACATGTGGCATTCCTATCTTGCCACAATATCTTGCACCTCTAGGGTGCTTTCCCACATACACACAACACCACGATTACATCTTTCAACAGAGCGTGGAGACCTCAAGGGTTACGAGCTTAGCCATTGAAAAGATCCTCACAACATTTGCGGTTCACCAAAGTAATCTTCTTATTGGATGTGCTCCAAGGGGGGTTTGGGAGAGCTATAACATTTTTGGCGCCGCTGTTGGGGAATCGTCCCTTGGCTATTTCCATCATCTTCCTCTAATCTACGCATCACCCATTTCCCATTGTCTTGATCAGGGGTTTTCCATGAAAATGATGTGGTTTTGATGGTGATTTATGTGTGATTTAGTATAGAATAGCCCTCTTTTTTGTTTTATAACGAGTACTTTTTTGCTTAATTTTTTAGCTTAAATCATTGTCTTTGTTGTTGTTAATTTGGTTTTTAATATTCCTAGGGATTGCACATAGAGTTTATTAGGCTTTGTTTGCTTCCATTGCATAAAAAAATACAATAGAATACAAATTTTAGTGGTTTTTAGCTGTCTTTAGAGTTAAAAAATGACCTAGAATCATTAATTTTTTTTGAATTGTCTATTTTTTGTTTGATTTGTATGCATTATAGTGTAAGCAAGCATCAAGAGTAGCTTAATCCTTCAAAAAAAATCACAAAAACTCTTGAAATCGACTAATCTTTCTTAATTGATTGATTTTGGTCATTAAGGGTGATTAATCTAGTTCAAGAGAGAAAAAGATTAGAAAATGTGCTTTTTGGGGTCAAAATTGATCATGTAAGAGGTTGAAATTAGTGTTTTTTAGTGTTTTAAGAGCATCTAGATGCATCAAAACACCTAATTACATCAATTGGAAGAATTTTCCTCTCTTTTCTTAATTTAGGATAAAGAGAAGAGACTAGAATTAAGAGTTTAATTAATCTCTAATTATATATTAATTTACACATTAGTTGATGCACATAGCTTCAAAATTTCATGCTTTATCCAATGCTGTGATCAATGGTGTGAATTAGTTAACCAATAATTTAATTAGAGCTCGTAGTTAGTCCAAAAGGGAGAAAGATTAGTGGAAGGATTGATCTTTGATTAATTCTTAAGCACATTTTTTCACAACTCATTAACGAGCATTGAATGAAAAGATACCAATGAGTCATCAAATTATTCATTCTGGGGGTCATTTATGAAGGGTATAAGGGGGTGTCATAAAAGTGTTGACTTGTTTGATTCCCTACCATTTTGGGAAAATGCCCATATCTCTCTAATTTAAAATTCAAAAAATATTCCCTCCACACCAACAAAATCAAATTTTCCACTAGACTCCAAAAAAGAAGAGAGAGAAAAAGAAGAAGAGAGAGAGAGAAAAAAGAAAAACACAAGAGAGCCATACATATGGCCTACCTAAAATAGGTAGTGTATCACAAGAAACTCCCACGTTTCACAAGCTAGTGTTTCACGACATGAAACATGACGGTTTCACAGTGTGAAACATTTCCTGTGCCTTTCTTTGGGACGTTTCACGATTTTCACGGCATGAAACACAAGGGTTTCATGGCGTGAAACACCCCCCCTCAACCAATTTTTTTTTCGTGAAACGTACTAGTTTCATGAATTAGTATTTCATGGATTAGCGTTTCACGCCCCTTAAAAAAATAAAAATTTAATTTAATATAATTTTTTTGCATGAAATCCATTTCATATCGTGAAACCCTGCTAGTTCACGTCGTGAAAGAGGTTCGCTGGAAAAAATTTATAATAATAATTTAATTTAAATTTTTATGTGAAGTCCATTTCACGTCATGAAACAAGTCCATCGGCAAAATACTAATAATAATAATTTAATTTCATTTTTTGCGTGAAGTCCATTTCACGTCATGGAACCCTGCTAATTTATGTCATGAAAACAGGTTCGTCTCTCGACAAAAAAAAAACAGCCCTGTTTGGAAAAATAGTCCTGTTTGGAGGCCCATATCTCCTAAACCATGAATCCAATGAACGCGCTCTAATGCTTATCAGAAAGACGACATGGGAGCGTTCAAGGGCAAAATCCATCGTTTTGGCTTCCGACCAACAACCTTAAAATTTGACTCGAAAACCAAGGCAAAAAACGGTCCTTAAAACACAAAATAGCCCAAAAACGATTGAGAACCATATTCGGGCTACGTTTTGAGTGTTTAAACGACGAAATCATGAAAAAACAAAGAGACAAAGTTGTAATACTCCAAAAATACGACAACTCTCTCATACAGAGTTTTTCCAAATTCCTTTTGGAACACATTCAAAAACGGGCTGCAAAACATGAAAAAATCTTTCTAGAAAAAAATTCATCTTGAGACAGTGATGGAAAATAGGTTTGGAGACCTCTTCCATATCGGATGCTACTGGCATGCACTTTCCAAAAATGTTTATCCTCCTTAGGGCATTCACATGTGCTTTTGATACCTCGGCTTCCATTTGGAATACCAGTGGCACATACATTTTTCAGAAAAATATCTCTAAGGTCGTTCATGTGCGTTTAGTTTCATGTGCCTAAGCTAAGTAGGGCAAAGAGACACTTGTTTGACCCAGTGAAGGGTTCACCAGGCCTCCTGAGCTTGTAATGGGATGTAAGAAAACCTAAAAAGTATAAAAATAACACTCGTGTGCTTACTCATTAAGGAGGAATTGACAATGCCAAGATATGGCAACGATAGAGGGATTATGTGGGCTCACACCTAGACTAAACCCAATGGCTGAAATCTTCGAGCCATTGAGATCCATTTCCCAAATGCATGTCCCAATGCCTTTTGCCATACTGACAACAAGCATGTCATTGGGTTCTACACCCCCTATCACATCAATCCCTCCAAGATTTCGTCCCTTGCCTTGCACTACCTCAAGTCTTAAACCTTAAGGAGGGCTAGATACCAAGCCTTTTCAACCCCTATATGTCTACACCTTGGACATATTGACTAATCTAGGAAGGGGGGTTACCCAAGGACAAAGTAAGTCCCTACCCACAAGAGCACTCACACATGGCCTCAGTGACTCATACAAAAACACGGTCGTACAGATTTCCAAAATCATGGGCAAGCACGTTGGAACGATTTCTCTTGTTCAATTCATACAAATGTTTGAACAAAGATGTGAAGCGTTTGGAAATCCAAACTGCCCTACCAAGGTACATGCGTTACCACCACCACATGTGTACATGATATAGGCTATAATTTCTTCCCACCACCCTTATCCATATTGCATAACAAAAATTTCCTTCATGAAAAAAAATGCCTATGTGGGTCAAAATTTACACCCATAGGCTATAAGTTGTTTGCCTCTAAGATTGTCCTGCTGAAAAAGAATCTCTTTTAACATGCTTAGGTTTACTCAGAGCCTCATCGTTACCATCTTCTCCATATATATATGAATACAAGTCTACCTTTGCACACCTATAAGTTGACCTCTTTAAACTCTTAGCATTGTTTGTATATCATGCCCACTATCTGCTTATAAATAATAGAGCAAATAATTATATCATGCCCACTATCTGCTTATAAGTAATAGAGCAAATAATTATATCATGCAAACTGTCAAGGTAAGTATATACTAAAGGCTTTACTATTTGGGTCTAGAAATAGACTCAAGGATGTTTGTAGATTTTTTCATAAATTATGGAGCTTATATTGTTATGTATTCTTATATTTTTTGAGTGCTTATCAAATAATGTGCATATTTATGCATAGTGGTAGAATTTGTCCCAAAAAGTCCATTAAAAAAAGTGTCTTCTATTCATGAAATTTACAAAATAAATTTTTATTTGAAAAAGATTGATATTTCTTTAAGTTATGTAGACTCCTATGTAATTTTGTAAGTCAAGTTTTTTTTTATGTCACAAACAACATCAGTTTATAAATCCACGAAGGTCACACGTGTTTTCAATCTTGAAAAAATAGCAAAATTCATATATTTTTTAAATTTATACATAGAATTGTAGATGTGTTTTCAAAAAACTATGTTTTTAAGCTTGCAATAGTGTTTACTACCAAGGTAATACCAAAGATTGGATTCCCAAGCACATCAAGAAGTTCCACAAGCCTACTCAAAGAAAGAAGCCTCAAGGGCATCAACCATTAACTCCTAATGTTTATGAAAGATGGGTGCCTGTGTGAGTGTGTGTAAGGTTCCCCCCTTCCAAAATAGGGAAAACACTTAAGATAGTCCACTAAGTCTTATCTTGGAGAAAATTTCCTACTCATCGACACCTAGACCATGCAGAGATTCAAGGATACGATTCATAGGTAAGACCTAATTCTATCCTGCAGGGGGAGCGTGGTCTTCTACTAATCAAATCACCCATAGGGTAATTGATCATAATTTGGGCAACTATTAGTCTTGATTCCTAGAGACAACGCTTTTTTCCTCATCCATGCAAGGCACAGCCCGCTGGCCTAGTCTTCTAAAATAGAATTGCCCAAGAACCTAATTATCTAGCGTAGGGCTTTCACTTAATCTGTTGGAAAGCTACCCGACTAATCGAGTCCACCCGTCCGTAGGATGGTGCCATCGAGGCATTCCATCCTCCCACTTTCCACCCTACTCACACGTCAATTTGTTTTCTAATTAATCCTACCACACTGTTTGACATAAATAAACATGTTCCTTAATTAAAGCCCTTTTCACAAGGTTTGTTAAGACAGCCTTTTTACACAATACAATCATGCCAAAGATAAGATATATATAAAGTTTATACATGAATCAATTCCATACAGCCAAATCGGCTCTCTTATTCTTTTCCTTTATACCGCCGATGATCTAGAATTCGGCCTTCCAGCCTCTACATGCTGGGCAAAACCCTATGGGACCATACACCTCATCGTCGGCCGGCTGGCAAGGACTCAAGCCGGCCTGTCACCTTCTCAGGCTCCATCGCTCGATCCTTCCGCCCCTCAGAGGGAACATGCTGGGCAAAACCCTATGGGACCATACACCTCATCGTCGGCCGCCGCTGGCAAGGACTCAAGCCGACCTGTCACCTTCTCAGGCTCCATCGCTCGATCCTCCCGCCCCTCAGAGGGATGTCTGCGCACTAGGGTGGGCTAATTCACTGCACTAGCCTGGGCCCTTAGAACTAGGCAGCATCACAATCACTCGCCTCAATCGGCAAACCTCATTCTCCCAATGGTATGAGGGATACCATGGGCCAACTCTGGGCCTTACTAATGTCTCTGCCGTCCGGCTACACAAGCACAAGAACGGGGCAGCGTCAAGGTAGGGAGAAGTTGTACCTATACCTTAATTTAACCAAGATAACAATCCATTCACTCACTAAACCATAGGACTAGGATCCATGTCACCTTCTTAAGAAAACAATCCTTTTCACAAAGATTTTAGCATTTCAACTTGAGATTGCGATAAGACATTCTTTATTAAGGCATATGCTGTTGTTTAAAAGAATACAAACTTTAAATAGTAAATCAATCAAATAGATCACTATTAACAATTAATAGAGAAGCCGGGGCCATACCTCAACCCCTAAGAATGATATGTACTTGAAAAACAAAATATGTATATACCTTATAGAAATTTATCATTTATCGTTGCCTTTGCTCGTTAACAAGAGCTTTAGAACTTGACATATGAGAATAGAGTCTTCTAATACCTTCTCTTATGATTGAAATCATCCAATCATCCCCAAGCTTTATCTCCTCTTACTCGTACTGTGACTCTTCTCTCTAAGGTCTATGGCAAAATAGCCTTCTCTTATAGGGCTACGACATACTATTCTTTCTCTAAAAGAAAAGCTATGGAGTTTATGAAAGACCATAGCAATCTAAGCTTCTTTTCTAAGATATTAGCAATCCTTTACGCAATCTAACCTATGATAGCAATTTCATAATCTTAGTATCGTCTTGTAGAATACCTCTATTCATCATGCACATTACTTTATATAAATCTTGCACCAATCCTCTTCTATTTACTCATAGAAATACTTGTTGAATTGGGTTATCTTTAACCTTATCTTTAACCTAGCTATCCCTATTTCTTAGCCTAATTTTTGCTCTAGCTCATGATTCCTTATAGCCAGGGGTGGGCTTGATGTTCCTCTTGAATTAGGAGACCTCTTCTTGATTAACATGGAAGGACTCATGTCCTTCTCGACACTTTCTATATATAAAAAAAAAACTTTCACAGTCTCTCGCTATAATTATGGCTTCTGAAAGAGAGGATGGTTTTGCATTCTTGATGAGGTTATTCAAAGGTAGATTAAGCTTCCAAATGAATCGATGGAGAAGAGTTACCTCATCCATCTCTAGAGCAAATCGCAGAAGTTTAACAAAAGTTTGCTGGTATTCTTTTAGGGTCTTCCCTTCTTGGGTTAGCTCCAAAAATTCGTTCATTTTATCCTCTCAAAATCCTAGAGGACAAAACCTTTCACGAAGGTGTAATTTCATGGCTCCCATAATTGATTCTGGTTCTAGTGGTTAGATTGACAACAATACTTCCAACTAATTTGGCATTTCTTACGATTTTTAGATGCAAGCAAGGGTGCTTCTTTCATTGTATCCATTAAAAGTTCAAAACTATCAAATGCTTATCATAGCACCACATTTGAAGGCAGTCAGGATTAATATATATGAGATCTTCATTTTTTTGAGAATTACACATCTGGTGTCTTGGGATTGACACATCCAAAGATTATGAGGATTGACACATCTGAGATGATTAGTTTTCTAAAAATTACACATCTAGTATCTTGGGATTAACACATCTAAGAGTACGATCCTTTAGGAATTACACATCCGAAGTTAGACCCACGTTTGTCTGAGATGGGTTCAAGATCTTGGATGATTGTCCTAGTGTAAAGCATCCAATGGATGACATTCACACGTCAACTATTCAAACCTTAATGGAGTTATAATCTTAATAATTTATAATATGCGAACTAATGAGATATATCATGAGAATTTCTCTAAACAAAGTTTCGGTCTATCCTTCTATTCAGTCTCTCACTAGTTTCTTAATTTGATCACCCTATGTTTTTTCTCACAAAAGGTTTTCTCCCCAATCTAATTTCTCAAATTTATTGTACAAATATCTTGCGTGTGCATCCTCAAGATACAAGCACAATTTCATAGGATGATTGTCTCAACAACATGTGAGGATATTCAAATCACTTCTATGGCCAGTAGAGATGATTGATTCGTCCTCATATGATAAACAATCACTTGTTTTAATCCCTTGATAGTAGTTAACCTTTGAAAAAATAAATCCTAGGAACTAAGATCGGCTCTGATACCACTTGTAAGTGTTTCTCCTATTTTAGAAGGAGGAACCTTACAAGTGGTATCAGAGCCGATCTTAGTTCCTAGGATTTGGTTTTTCAAAGGTTAACTACTATCAAGGGATTAAAACAAGTGATTGTTTATCATATGAGGACGAATCAATCATCTCTACTGGCCATAGAAGTGATTTGAATATCCTCACATGTTGAGACAATCATCCTATGAAATTGTGCTTGTATCTTGGGGATGCACACGCAAGATATTTGTACAATAAATTTGAGAAATTAGATTGGAGAGAAAACCTTTTGTGAGGAAAAACATAGGGTGATCAAATTAAGAAACTAGTGAGAGACTGAATAGAAGGATAGACCAAAACTTTGTTTAGAGAAATTCTCATGATATATCTCATTAGTTCGCATATTATAAATTATTAAGATTATAACTCCATTAAGGTTTGAATAGTTGACGTGTGAATGTCATCCATTGGATGCTTTACACTAGGACAATCATCCAAGATCTTGAACCCATCTCAGACAAACATGGGTCTAACTTCGGATGTGTAATTCCTAAAGGATCATGCTCTTAGATGTGTTAATCCCAAGATACTAGATGTGTAATTTTCAAAAAACTAATCATCTCAGATGTGTCAATCCCAAGACACCAGATGTGTAATTCTCAAAAAAATAAAGATCTCATATATATTAATCCTGACTGCCTTCAAATGTGGTGCTGTGATAAGCATTTGATAGTTTTGAACTTTTAATGGATACAATGAAAGAAGCAAGCTCACCCTTGCTCGCATCTAAAAATCGTAAGAAATGCCAAATTAGTTGGAAGCATTGTTGTCAATCTAACCACTAGAATCAGTTATGGGAGCCATGAAATTACACCTTCGTGAAAGGTTTTGTCCTCTAGGATTTCGAGAGAATAAAATGAACGAATTTTTGGAGCTAACCCAAGAAGGGAAGACCCTAAAAGAATACCACCAAACTTTTGTTAAACTTCTGCGATTTGCTCTAGAGATGGATGAGGTAACTCTTCTCCATCGATTCATTTGGAAGCTTAATCTACCTTTGAATAATCTCATCAAGAATGCAAAACCATCCTCTCTTTCAGAAGCCATAATTATAGCTAGAGACTGTGATAAAGTTTTTTTTATATAGAAAGTGTCGAGAAGGACATGAGTCCTTCCATGTTAATCAAGAAGAGGTCTCCTAATTCAAGAGGAACATCAAGCCCACCCCTGGCTATAAGGAATCATGAGCTAGAGCAAAAATTAGGCCAAGAAAAAGGGATAGCTAGGTTAAAGATAACCGAATTCAACAAGTATTTCTATGAGTAAATAGAAGAGGATTGGTGCAAGATTTATGTGAAGTAATGTGCATGATGAATAGAGGTATTCTACAAGACGATACTAAGATTATGAAATTGCTATCATAGGTTAGATTGCATAAAGGATTGAGTCCCTTACGTTTTTTCATGATAATTTATTAAGTACCATATTACATGGGGGTATAGAATAAGGAATTCGAAGGTTCATACCATATGAGAGGTATATGGATGCATGAATTTAGGATAATAAGGCCAATTAACTTTAGAATAATAGACCTTTTGGAGGCACAACAAAACAAGCCAAACACATGAAATAAGGGACTCGGAACAATGTTTAGATAAAAGAAGATTTTTACCGAGTGGGGACACCACTTTGAAAGAGACAGGAGGATTTACTTAGATACTACCCCAGCTCACGAGATGAGGACATCTCGAATCTTTTAAGTGGGGGAGATTGTAAGGTCCCTCCCAAGCCATGTATGTATGTGTCTCTTTTAATATAGAATTCAATAAATTCAAAAGAAATAAGAACATAAGAATAGTTCTATTAAGAGATAAGTATCCCCAAAAATAGAATTTCAAATTTAGGTCATAAAAGGTCATATTTAGAGTACTTTTACACATTTAGAGTCCATGCATACTAAAAATGTGGAAAAACAACGCGTTTCTGAAGATGACGCGTTTGTGGCTATATACAGACGTTTTTGCCTATTCTACTTGCGTTGGCTTGTAGACTAGATGCCTTCCCGTTCTTTTGACTGGTTATACAACCATATTCTGAGTTTTAATCAGAGAGTTATGGACGAAACAATTTGATGTTTCTCTCAGGGTCTCTACACAGAGAAAACTGTGAGAAGGCAGCAAGTAGCCTCAAGGTAATCCTAGAGTTTGAGATGCATATATCCCTTCATTCTTATCTAATATCTTAGAAAAGAAGCTTAGATTGCTATCGTCTTTCAGAGAAAGAGACCAAAACTCCATAGCTTTTCTTTTAGAGAAAGAATAGTATGCCGTAGCCCTGTAAGAGAAGGCTATTTTGCCATAGACCTTAGAGAGAAGAGTCACAGTACGAGTAAGAGGAGATAAAGCTTGGGGATTATTGGATGATTTCAATCATAAGAGAAGGTATTAGAAGACTCTATTCTCATATATTAAACAATCACTTGTTTTAATCCCTTGATAGTAGTTAACCTTTGAAAAAACAAATCCTAAGAGAAGGTATTAGAAGACTCTATTCTCATATGTTAAACAATCACTTGTTTTAATCCCTTGATAGTAGTTAACCTTTGAAAAAACAAATCCTAGGAACTAAGATCGGCTCTGATACCACTTGTAAGGTTCTCCCCTTCCAAAATAGGGGAAACACTTAAGAGAGTCCACTAAGTCTTATCTTGGAGAAAATTTCCTACTCATCGACACCTTGACCATGCAGAGATTCAAGGATACGATTCATAGGTAAGACCTAATTCTATCCCGCAGGGGGAGCGTGGTCTTCTACTAATCAAATCACCCATAGGGTAATTGATCATAATTTGGGCAACTACTAGTCTTGATTAGAGACAGCACTTTTTTCCTCATCCATGCAAGGCACAACCGCTGGCCTAGTCTTCTAAAATAGAATTGCCCAAGAATCTAATTATCTAGCATAGGGCTTTCACTTAATCTGTTGGAAAGCTACCCGACTAATCGGGTCCACCCGTCCGTAGGATGGTGCCATCGGGGCATTCCATCCTCCCACTTTCTACCCTACTCACGCGTCAATTTGTTTTCTAATTAATCCTACCACACTGTTTGACATAAATAAACATGTTCTTTAATTAAAGCCCTTTTACACAAGATTTGTTAAGACAGCCTTTTTACACAATACAATCATGCCAAAGACAAGATATATATAAAGTTTATACATGAATCAATTCCATACAGCCAAATCGGCTCTCTTATTCTTTTCCTTTATACCGCCGATGATCTAGAATTCGGCCTTCCAGCCTCTACATGCTGGGCAAAACCCTACGGGACCATACACCTCTGGCGAGGACTCAAGCCAGCCTGTCGCCCTCTCAGGCTCCATCGCTCGATCCTCCCGCCCCTCAGAGGGATGTCTGCGCACTAGGGTGGGCTAATTCACCGCACTAGCCTGGGCCCTCAGAACTAGACAGCATCACAATCACTCGCCTCAATCGGCAAACCTCATTCTCCCAATGGTATGAGGGATACCATGGGCCAACTCCGAGTCTTACTAACGTCTCCGCCGTCCGGCTACACAAGCACAAGAACGGGGCAGCGTCAAGGTAGGGAGAAGTTGTACCTATACCTTAATTTAACCAAGATAACAATCCATTCACTCACTAAACCATAGGACTAGGATCCATGTCACCTTCTTAAGAAAACAATCCTTTTCACAAAGATTTTAGCATTTCAACTTGAGATTGCGATAAGACATTCTTTATTAAGGCATATGCTGTTGTTTAAAAGAATACAAACTTTAAATAGTAAATCAATCAAATAGATCACTATTAACAATTAATAGAGAAGCCGGGGCCATACCTCAACCCCTAAGAATGATATGTAATTGAAAAACAAAATATGTATATACCTTATAGAAATTTGTCGTTTATCATTGCCTTTGCTCGTTAACAAGAGCTTTAGAACTTGACATATGAGAATAGAGTCTTCTAATACCTTCTCTTATGATTGAAATCATCCAATCATCCCCAAGCTTTATCTCCTCTTACTCGTACTGTGACTCTTCTCTCTAAGGTCTATGGCAAAATAGCCTTCTCTTACAGGACTACGACATACTATTCTTTCTCTAAAAGAAAAGTTATGGAGTTTTGGTCTCTTCCTTTGAAAGACCATAGCAATCTAAGCTTCTTTTCTAAGATATTAGATAAGAATGAAGGGATATATACATCTCAAACTCTAGGATTACCTTGAGGCTACTTGCTGCCTTCTCACAGTTTTCTCTGTGTAGACCCTGACAGAAACAGCAAATTGTTTCAACCATAACTCTTTGATTAAAACTCAGAATATAGTCGTATAACCAGTCAAAAGAACGAGAAGGCATCTAGTCTACAATCTAACGTGGGCAGAATAGGCAAAAACGTCTGTATATAGCCACAAACGTGCCATCTTTAGAAACGTCTGTATATAGCCACAAACGTCTGTATATAGCCACAAACGTGCCATCTTTAGAAACACGTTGTTTTTTTACATTTTTAGTATGCATGGACTCTAAATGTGTAAAAGTACTCTAAATATGACCTCTTATCACCTAAATTTGAAATTCTATTTTTGGGGATACTTATCTCTTAATAGAACTATTCTTATGTTCTTATTTCTTTTGAATTTTTGGAGCTAATATTTTTATTCTAACACTTTTCTAATGTTTCTAGCCTTGTTATCTCACTCTTCTCTAATTACACTCTCTTTCCTTATTGAATTCTATGTTAAAAGAGACACATACATACATGGCTTGAGAGGGACCTTACAGTGTGCTTCAACAACAAGGGTATTATGATGGTAATACCATCATATGGTTGCCAAGATCGAACAAAGTGAAGAAAGACTCACCACCGACTTCAACCCCAATAGCTTCACCTAAAGTTTGAGAAGAATGGAGACCAGGGATGAGACACATCCAACAAGAGACTACCTAGTGAACCATAACTATCATGAGGATCTTTCCAATGGGGGGCTCATAACCCTTGAGGTCTCCAAGCTCCACAACTCCTAAGAAAGTAATTCCATTGCGCCTCCCGCGAGCGTTGTCACACCACCACGTTGCCGTACGGGTACTCGCCCCTCCTCTCACCTCACTTCACTCACACAAACTCACTAGGATGCATTAGGGAGAGAGATTAGCAAGGGCAAGACTCTATTGCACAATGGGAGAGTATATTGTATTATGAGAGATATTCACTTACATACATGGCCATAAGTGTTTACACTCACTTAAACTGTGGCCGGCGGGGCACTTTAGGCTCATAAGAGGCTTAATGCTATTACAATGACTACTCTCATAATATATCCATGAAGTACATCACTTAGGACTTCATTCTAACTTACTACCACATGCTCTTGAAGCAGGAATCGCCATAAGTATTTCATCAAACCATTACGGGCACCCGTCCAAGTTATGGGCGAAAGCATGATAAGGTGGTACACTTTCTACCAATTGCATTGGTTTCTATGACACTTGAAGACAACCAATATTAGTGGATTTAATATCATCATAAGATGCCTTAGAAATTTTTCTAGTGCCTTTTAGATATAATAAATGTGAGACAAGATTAAACAACCATGTTTTAATTCACAACTAGTTATAAACCTATGTCTAGAACAACACAGGTTTGCAGTCCACGTTATCATGCTTCCACCCTTATAGATTTGGATTCCATTGCTTCATATCGTGAATGTATGATCTTTTGGTGTAACTACCTTGACTCCTTGATATAAGATAATGGTAGTAGCTCTTCTTAACCCCTAGGAATGGGTTAATAGTTAAGTCATACCTTAGAGTTATTATCTTTTTATTTCGCTTGGTTTTGTGAAAATGTTTGGCTAAGATGCCCACTTTATTGTTTGCATGAGAATCTGATGCTGTAACGCAAGAAGGAACTAGTGTGTGGGATGCCTTAAGGGCCCTTTAACAAGAGAGGTGAGAAGTGGCTACCACAGCACGTTCTACACTAGCACCCCCATGAAGCAATAATGGGGTCACAATATCGTCGACCACCTCATCAAGATATCAAATTACAAAGTTCAGATTTGGAGAGTATTGTGATGTTTAAGGTGTAGGGTTTCTCGTCTAGCTTCTAGGGTTAAGGTTTTCAAATTTTGGGTGTATGATCTAGGGGGGTCTAGCTCTTATAAGGGTGTAGAGTTTATGATTGCTACAATGTTTTGAGTGTAGGGTTTAAGCTTTAGGGTCTATAGGCTCTTGCATCTAGGGGGTTAGAGCTCTTATAAGGGTGCAAAATTTATGAATGCTACAATATTTAAAGTGTAGGGTTTAAGGTTTAGGGTCTAGGCTCTTAAAAGGGTGTAGAGTTTATGAATGCTACAATGTTTAGAGTTTAGGGTTTAAGGTTTAGGGTTGGCTCTTGCATCTAGGGTCTTGGTCTTCAGGTTTAAGGTACAGGTAATTAGATTTAAGATGTAGGTTGTAGGGTCTAAATTATAGCACAATTTAGGGTTCTAGGTTTAAGAGTTTTGTCTAAAATTAATTTAAAGGAGTTATTAAGCGAAGGGAGATAAAATGGATCTTAGTCTAGGCACACATTGGAGTCGTCGTCTTTTTATTTGGCTAAAATGAGCCTATCAAATTTTTATCGAATAAACATAGTTCAATATAGGAGTCCAAGTGGTGGATGATTGCCAAAATATGGGTTTTCAAAGGGAGCATATATATATATATATATATATATATATATATATATATATATCTATAATCTATGAAATAAAAAATGAGGTTTGAAGAGGATGAGAGAGGTATGATGAAAGCGGCTTGAAAAGAGGAGAGGGTCACAACCTTTGGCTACAACTTTTGGAAGGATTTCTTCCAAAATAAAAAACACTACTTGGAGTGGAAAAAACACTCAATAAAGGCACCTACATTGATCCACATTACCAAAGAGTCAAAAGTTATTACATTGTATTAATATTGTTTTTTTGTACTAGTACTATAACACTCTATATATGTCTATGTCTATAATACTACATGTCTATGTTCTATGTACTAATACTATAATAATATATCTATGTCTATAATACTACATATATACATTATTAATCCAAGGTTAATTGCTCGGTACCCAACATCAATTACACATACTTGGGCCACATCAACACTAAGTAATGGAAGAGGGAAGAGCTATAAGCAAGCCAAACAAGCCTAAGCAATCTAGTTCGTGCAGGCTATGAAGTAGCTATGCACTTAAGGTGATATATTATTTGTGTGTGGATTCTTGCCTAAGAAATATAGGATTAACTCTATTGTGTTATAATCTTGCATAAACTGCACTTTATATTGTAACTCGAGGGATGGGAAATCCTTATGTAAATCCGGCATCCCATTCACCCACATTCTTGTATTTACATTAGATAAATATTAGACTAAGGTCTACTTGGGTACCCAAAAGTAAGTGAAGCATGCATGACTTGTATATAAGTGAACTTATCTAATGAGAAAGGGAAATTCCCTTGGGGGTTGGATTAATAACTAAGATCTTTGCTCTTGTGTTCTTACTCTCTAGCTCTATGCTATGTTTCTCTTGGTGTTGGTAATGCTATGATTGAGTCACTACAGCAAATAAGAGCATAATCATGTCAAGAGCCGCAAAAATTATAAAAGAATCTATATATGGAAAAAAACATTCATGTGGCTATCAGTGTGGCTATGCACAGTGGATATAAGCACGCATCTACAGTCATGCAATTAAATATGTATATAACCATGCAGATAACCGCGTACGTAGTAGTGTGTATGGCTGTGCACATAACCGCGTATATAGCCACACATGGCTATAGCTGCGAACTATCTAAAAAAAGCAAGGATAGAATGGGTGAGATATCTGGGGAGATGTGTCCTCAAATGTCTCCCCCATTTTGTCTCCTTTTTTTTACATCACGTTATTTAAACACTACTTAATCACATTTTTCAAAGAAAATTAAACACTTCAAACACAGAAAATAATTGTAATACAAAAATGCCATGGATTATATTGCAAATTACAAACATAGTTACAAATTACACAATGCATTCATGTCCAAAAAAGAATAAAGATGAAGACATAAAAAACTATTTAAATTAATGCATCATCTTCATCTTCGCTTGCATCTTCACCACGTGCATCATCTTCATCTTCGCTTGCATCTTCACCACGTGCACCACCACCTTCATCATCACCGTCACTTTCAGCATCATCGTCGTCCTGCATTTAATAGTGATACAATGTAAAAATGTTAGCCACAAGTAAAATAAGCTGGGTGATAATTAAAATTCAAGTTCATGATCTCACCAAGATACCCTGCCAAGCTTGTTGGATATCCATTTCAACGACCACTCCCTAGAGTTTAAGCCACTCCCAACTGTCGGCTTCATTGTGATGCTTGTAGTACCTATTCTCCCAAAATGTTGGGGGGGGACATCATACCCTTTCCTAAAGCAAATTACAACATGCATGAGATATGAAAATCATGATGACATATGAAGTAAACTTAGTGAAAGATGTCAAAGAGAAAACTTACAAATCGTGCTAGCCAGCATACCTTTCGTCCGGATCTCTACTCTTTCGCACCATGTACTTTAGCAGTTGACTCGCATGTGCTGCCTTTTATTGAGGGTGTTGAGTACCCTCCCTAGCTTCCTTGTTTGCCTTCTTCCAGTCCTTAATGGTGTAACACTCACTGAAGTTGGGTGCCCAACACTTAAAAGTGAACTAATGAGAAGTAACTAGAGATCTTTCATGAGGTGCATAGGATGATGGCTTTATACAAGCCACACCATACCCAGTATAACATGAAGTGCAAATATGAGATTAGGACGTGTTACATGTATCTAATGTTCCACTTTGGGTAGACATTGCATGGCTTGGGTGACAAATTGATAGACCTTGATGTCTGTGGACACCCCTACTTGAATGTAAATGTGCAATCCTTTTTCTTAGCTTTTCCACAAGATGGATGTGTCTTCTTATGTTGTTGTTGATGATGAATTTTCCATCATGCATTGTGTGCAAGGTCTTGACAAGATGTTCTTGGTGGTGCCCATTAACCTTGGGTTAACATTCCCCCCTCCCGGTTCTAGGTCCGTCCTCAAACCTAGGAAACAATTGGTTGTGGTGTGACACTGAGAGGAAAGTGATTTGGGAGGTTCTTAGTTTTGACTTTTCAAGACATGGCACATGCTAAGGCTACTCAATGGTGTTTGATTGGAGAGTCAATGTTGAGGGTACATAAAGTGAGATGCTCTTTGAATGGTTGATGCATTTGACACTTGCATTTGCATCCTGCATAGTTTTTTAGTAATTGATGTGTACATTAATTAAACAAAGGATTATTTTGCAAACATGTCGGGGAAAGTATAAGTGTGCATAATGTATGTGCTTTAATGTTGCAAGCACCTACATGCTTATATGCTTTACAAAATGGAATATTATGCTATGCAAGAAAGAGTTTATGGATAGGGATGCTGATGTCAAGGATTAAGAAAATTTTCAATGTGCATAGTGTGTGGGTGTTTGCTAGATATATATATTCTTTACCCTTATCCCAAAATAATGAGGTGGCCTTTATGCATATCCATGTGTGAGATAAACGACTTCGACCTAGACTCTTATGCATGTCTCTCTAGCACACACGGCATGGCTTAGACTCTTATTCGTGGCTCCCCAGCACACACGACACAGACTTACATGAAGTGAGAGTGGGAATCACTGATCTAGTCTTGTGAACTAGGTGAATTTGGTTGTGGTAGGAAATATTTTGGATTATTCATAAAGCTTTGTAGCCAATGACTGAGGATAGGAGTACGTCAATGAAAGGCAGATGCTGCGGCTCTCAAAAAATGTGTCTAGATCATATCTTTGAAAGACATGATAGTGCCCATGCATTTACTATAAATTATGTTACTAAAAGGTGATGTGATCCATGTTCAAGCCTTCATTGAGGTCAAAAATGAAGTGGAAGTTTCCCCATGTGGTGGTCCACCTTCTATCAATGAGAATGATGGTGACGTTAAGAAAGCACCTAGCTCTAGAACAAAATCCAGATCTAGGAAATCTTTCCATGGAAGAAGCAATGACAAGATGTAGGCATGGAAATCCTTGAAAGATGCTTGGTGGGCTAGTTGAAAGCGAGGGAAATTGTAAAGGTGGTTGGTATCCTACTTTTGTAGATTGTAGAATTCCAAATTAGACCATCTTCTTTCATGTGGCATATAAGTTGGCTCAATTCTACAAGAAAGAGATGAAGTGGCATATAAATATGAGTAATGTGGTTTGGTTAACCACTTTGTCCATTCAGGTTGTTCCCCATACCATCCTTCTGTTTGGGCCACTTTGTTGTTCTTGATGATTTTGTATCCTCCTCTGTCCTCTGGGCGATCTTCTCTTCTCCATCTTCTATAGCATTTGTGATTCATAAAAATTACCATATGTATCTCTAAGAGGTCCTCTAGATGAAGGTTGGTGAGATTGGTGTCATGTGCTACTATGTCCTACAGTTCCTTCACTCTTGAGGATGACAAGAATTCCATTGTCACTTGCTTACTTAGGCATGGTGCATATGCCAAGATAATTCTTTGAAAGTTGTCCTTTGGGAGGATTAGTTTGCTTAGAGGATCATAAGGAATAATCTTTTATATTTCATTGTACAAAAGATTTGGTCTTGTGTGGATTTCTCCTTTGGTGAGGATGAAGTCGTATTCCCATGACTCAATGTTGTCAAAAATATATATAGTACTATGTCAAACCACTCCTTTGCATCTACAACTTGCATCTACAACATATGTCAAACCACTCCTTTGCATCTACAACATATGGCTTTGTGGCTTGTACAATCCAACTCAATTTTTGCTTATAGTACATTTGGCAGCATAGGGAGGGGTGGCAAAACATCGTTTGTGTCCATCCAAGCATCATCATCAATTGCATTATCTTCCTATGGTCATGCTTCATCATCCTCACTACTACAGGATGACCCATTTTCGACGCCTAGTTTCAATGGTGGCCACGCGGTCAAAATATCCATCAATATAAACATTAAAATGATCATCAAAATAACTAGTCAATATGAACATCGAAATAAGCATCCAAAAGCCCGTCGAAATAAAAGTCAGTATAAGTGTCAAAAACGTTTTTTTTTATGTCAAGCCGCCAAAAAATCCAAAATTGGAATTAAAAAATGAACTTAAGTGGTCGTCGAAATAGGCGTTGATTTAAACATCAAAACACGCATCGAAACACACATCGAAAACATTATCTATCGACGCGTTTTTTGATGACTACTTTGACGGTTACTTCGACGCCTATTTCGACGACAATTTCAACGTTGGGAGTTATTAATAGAACCGCCATGCCTCACTATTATTGTATTCGAAACCTCGTTTTTCTTGTCCTCTCCAAAATTTAGTAGGTTTTCTCCTCTCCCTTACTCCATCCCTTTCTTGTTTCTTTTTTTTTTTTGTCTCTAATATGCACCTTTTAATTGTGTTTTTGTTTTGCAGATTATAATTTGCTGAGATTCTAGGTAGCCCTTCACCTTTCTCTTGTTTGTGTTTGTTTATTTTCTTTTCTTTTGATAATTGTACCCTTCATGCATCTAGCTTAACGCTGTGCTTAAGGCTTATACATAAGATTAAGCATTAAGCTTAAGGCTAATGCATAAGCTTAAGCATTATGCTCAAGCTCTATGCATAAGGCTTAAGCTTCAGCAAAGAGATTGAAGCTTATGCTGCATAGAGTTTCAAGCTTATACATATAGATTGAAGATTCAAGCTTATGCAAGGGCCTTTGTTTCCTTTGCCTTCCCAAGCTCTATTAATGGTATGATTTGCTTGTTGGTTTGCTTGTGTTGTGTGTATTTGCAAGTTTGCCTATGTTTACACAATCTCTTCACTTCCAGGTATGGACCGTAAATCCTTGCTCCTTTTGTTGTTTTTTTTCTTTTTTTACTTGTATACAAGAGGCCTCAAGATGGGGAGGTGGGTAGATAAAGCATGCTGTATAGGCTTCTTTTCTTATATAAAGCATGCTGTATAGGCTTCTTTTCTTATATAAAGTTTATGCAAGAAGCTCATGCATAGGCTTCTTGTAAGCTCTATGCATAGGTTACTTGCAAGCTTGCATTAAGCTTATGCATAGAGCATACATAGAGCTTACAGAGGATTCTTTCAAGATCTATGCATAGACTTCTTGCAAGAAGCCTGTGCATAGCCATTGTAAGAAGCCTATGAAGCCTCTTGATTAAGTTTACCTCTATGCAAGATTCATGCATAGCCTTGCAAGATCTTACCTAGGTTTTTACCTCCATGTGCAAGCTCTATGCATGCTGCTCTATGCATACACGATTAATGCATCTAGCTTTATGCATGCTCAAGTTCTATGCTTTAGGCTTATGGATATGGCCTATGCTCAAGCTCTATGTATAAGACCTTATGCAATAGGCTTATGCATAAGCCCTTTTGCAATAATAGACTTATGCATAAGCCTTTATAAAATCGGCTTAAGGTTTTGGCCTATGAAGCCTCTTGATTAGGTTTACCTCTATGCAAGCTTTATGCATAGCCTTGCAAGCTCTTGCTTAGGGTTTTACCTCTATTACAAGCTCTATGCATACATGCTTAATGCATCTAGGCTTATACATAAGCATAATGCGATAGCCTTATACATAATCCCTTATGCAATAGGCTTATGCATAAGCCCTTATAAAAGAGGCTTAGGGTTTAGGCTTATGCATAAGCCCTTATAAAAGAGGCTTATGCAATAGAGGTGTATGAAGCCTCTTGATTAGGTTTACCTCTATGCAAGCTTTATGCATAGCCTTGTAAGCTCTTTCTTAGGTTTTTTACCTCTATCCAAGCTCTATGCATGCTGCTCTATACATACATGCTTAATGCATCTAGGCTTATGCATAAGCCCTTATGCATAGGCTTAATGCAATATCCTTATTCATAAGACCTTATGCAATAGGCTTATGCATAAGCCATTATGTCATAGCCTTATACATAAGTCCTTATGAAATAGGCTTAGAGTTTGGGCTTATGTAATAGAGACCTATGAAGAATCTTGATTATTTTTACCTCTATGCAAGATTTATGCATAGCCTTGCAAGATCTTGCTTAGGTTTTTAACTCTATGTCTTGCATTGTTATCCTCTCCTTTATCTAGCATTGTCAAGGTGAGCTCTCTTATTCATGCAACCTCATGTTTATCCATAGATATATGGAGAATTAGTGTAGGCCATCTAGAATGCGATTTAAGTCAAGTTAGGAGTGGTTATCTACGAGTAGGTGGTTATAGTGGAGGGGGAGCCATCAATCTTTTTATTATCCTTATCTTGTAAAAGAGAAGTTGTCTTTGGCTTTAATACTGAGGAGCATGTGGAAAGTCCTCAGAAGCTATCATCTAAAAGGGACACTGTCCACCCTCGTTGTCTAAAAACAATATTGTAGAAGGTCTCAACAATGTTCTAATATCACATTTTGTCTCGTTTGTTTTTAGGCTTTAAGCATTTGTCTGACAGAGAATTATTTTGTTGTTTTCCTCTCCTTTGACTTTACATTGTCCAGGTAAGCTCTCTTATTCATACAACCTCATGTTTATTGCAGCTTTCGGTTCTGGGCTTGATGAAAAACAGGTAAAGGGAGAGGAGACACACACACACAGGAGCAAACCGTAATGTATATTGCAAACCCTAACCATAGAAGGAAGCCATCTCCCTACACACATAATGCATAAAGCCATAATCCATAATCTACAACAAACACTATGTGTTGTGTCCACACACTGCTAACCCTAGCTAATGTCCACACACTATGACCAGTTGGACGCGATCATTTATGTCTCACACATGCTGCTACCTAACATGCCAGCACATAGTGCAATTGGCACAAGTTGACATCAAGCTTGAATCTCAACAGTCCCTCTTAAGCTCATGATGTATTGCCATAGATAAAGATGTAGATGAGCTTGGGCTATCAAAGCTCTCAACACTCCCCCTCAAGCTCATCCCATGTACTCCCAACATAGTACGAAAAGTACTCAAACTTCTCCCTACTAAGTGGCTTTGTAAAGATGTCGGCCACTTGCTCTTCAGTCTTCACATACTAAAAATCCACTGTACCATCCAACACTTTCTCTCTGACAAAATGATAGTGGATCTCTATGTGTTTGGTTCGTGCATGAAAAACTGGATTCTTGGCCAACTCTATGCTGCTCATGTTGTCACAATGAATGACAACCTTACCATCAATAGGCTCACCCAAATGAGCAACAAAAGAGACTCTTTAGCCATACTCCTTCACATGTAGCAATGGCTGCACCCCTGTATTCAGCCTCTGTACTAGATAAAGCAATAGTAGGTTGCTTCTTGCTACTCCAACTCACCACTGCACTTCCAAATGTAAAGGCATAACTACTAGTAGACCTCCTGTCATACGAGCTACCTGCCCAATCTGCGTCTGTGTAGCCATGTACATCCAAGCCTTTACCATGCTCATAAAGAAGACCATAATGTGCAGTGGTCTTTACATATCGCATAATGCGTGTACCAACTAGCAAGTTCATCAAACACCACATCTTGTGAGATAACCACTTGCCTAGTTTGTGGATTGTAACATTTATATGTCTTTCAATCCTGTGCATACCCAACAAACACACACTTTTCTGCGTTAGGATCCAACTTCCTGCTCTCGTCAAGCACATGTACATAAGCTATCCAACCAAACACTTTGAGATGTCCAATGTCTGGCCCTAAAACTTGTAAGCCGCATCTCTGGCATACTTCCATGTATGGCTACTGTGGGTGTCTTATTAAGTACATACATCGCGGTGGCACATGCTTCTCCTCATTAATAGTCTGGCATACTCTTTTGATTGAGCATTGCCCTGGCCACATCACAAATGACTCTATTCTTCCTCTCAGTAACACCATTTTGCTGAGGTGTGTACCTACAAGTTAACTGCCTTCTTATGCCTGCTTTCTCAAGAAATTCTCAAAAGCATGTGAGGTGTATTCACCATCTGTCCATCTGTCCTCAATCATTTTATCCAAGAGCCATATTGCTTCTCTGCAAAAGCTTTGAAGTCCATAAACTTTCCCAACACTTAACTTTTCTCTCTCAAAAAGTAAATCCAAGTCATTTTGCTGAAATCATCAATGAATGTCACATAATACAAGCTGCCTTTAATGGATGGGTTTTGTGCAGGACCCCATACAACATCTCTGTGAACTTTCTCAAGTGGCCTGCTACTCTCATGTTGCCTTCTTTAGGAAACGGCAACCTCGCCTACTTTCCAAACTGGCAGGCATCACAAACATGCATATTCCCATCATACTTGAATCTAGGTAGCCCACTAACAATGCCTCTTTTCTGCATGTTCTTTAACCTTTGTATGTTCACATGTCCAATCCTTTTATGCCACATGTCAATGTCCTGTTCACATGTCCAATCCTTTACCTCTGCCTCTCGGAGGTGTATATCCCCACGACCACCTCTGGCACCATATGTAAGGGCTGAAAATTCTATTGTGGTGACCTATCCTACCATCCATGACAATTACCACAACCACGTGATGCAAATCTCCCCTTGCCTCTAAATCCCCTTTGTGAATAGAAAGCCTGATTCTTGCCTTTATCATCATGGCTAGTAGATGCATCATGAAAAGAGTCACTAAGTTTGATTTCCTCAACAAGTAAGAGTGAAACCAACTTATCAAAATCTGGTAAACCTGTGCTCTCAACCGAGATAGATGTATCAAAAGACTTGTACTCCTTGCCAAGACCACGCAAGGTAATGTCTACCAAATCATCATCAAGCATGGGGGCATTGATTGTTGCCAATGCATCTGCATACTTCTTTATCTCTTGTACATAATAATGGATGCTCCTTCCTTTTTGTTTCACATTATGAATCTATTGTTTCAACTGAGCCTTGCGAGCACTAGTGTCTGTGTATCAAACAGCTTTACCAATGTATCTCATGCATCCTTGGGGTTCTCAGCATCATGTATATGTATGAGTATAGCATCCGAGATACATATAGACAAGTAATGCAAAACTTTGTATGCTCTCTCTGACCATTGCTTTATGAGCTACAACTTGTTTACTGTGTAGGTTGTCGGGGTAGTTTTGCCTCTGGCTCCGCACCTCTAACAAGGTTCCAAAAACCTTTTCCCTTCAAAAAGCTTTTAATCCTGTACTTCCACGCATGGAAGTTCTTCCTATCCCACAATTTGTACTGGGTCGTCTAACATATTTGCTCAATGCAAATGCACCTTCCGCACATGTCCAAATCTATAAACGAGCCTTCCTCAGCTCAATCACACTCTAATAAGTGTTCCAGATACTCCAAAGTACTCAACAAACTTCACTTTTGATGTAGAAAATCAAACTGATTGCATCCAAAATGAATTGGCATACGCAATCCAAGGTGCTTTGTTTTGGCACGCCTTCCAAGGCTTCAAATTGCAATGTAGTGGTTCAATCAAGTGTGGATAACTTCCATTGATACCTAAACAAGCTCAATGTTTCATATTAACACCAACCAAGGTGCATACATACCAAATTTGTCAAATCACCTTCTCTGTTTTGTGAAAACCCAGTAAAACCAAAAAAGACCAGTAGTAAAAGTGCTTTAATTTCTTTGATTCTTGTCCAAATTGAGAGACCAAGCATTCATTAGCTTAGCATTGATGTCTAATAACTCCATGTAAAAGGAATTAGACCAATTGTTTAAGATGAGAGAGTAATTAGCCGATTAATCATCCTTTATTTCACTAATCACAGTAGACAGCCTGTTTAATCAGCTCATTTCCAGCTCCATAATGCATAATTGCTTCAACCAAACATATAGCAACCTCCTCAAGTATGTGTATCACACAATTGCTAAGCAAGTTTTGATTTTAATCAATCAACCAAGTAGTATTTGGCCTCCACTTATCAAAATGGTGAGAAAACTACTATGTTTCCTCCCTACAGGCTATGCCGCCTGCTCTTGAGGTGATTTGAGATGATTATAGTGGCTATTGAGAGCATAGGTGAGTTCCCAACACTCTTAGGCATGTACACTATCGGTGTGCTCCAAGCTTCACAACATCAATGGCAAGCTTCACGTCTTCTTCTCCCTCTTTTTTTACTCACTCATAAACCCTAATAGAGAGCACCTGATGAAAAATAGGTAAAGGGAGAGGAGACACACACACAGGAGCAAACCATAATGTATATTGCAAACCCTAACCATAGAAAGAAGCCATCTCCCTACACACACAATGCATAAATCCATAATCCATAATCTACAACACACACTATGTGTTGTGTCCACACACTGCTAACCCTAGCTAATGTCCACAGTCCACACACTATGAGTAGCTGGACGCGGTCATTTATGTCTCACACATGCTGCTACCTAACATGCCAGCACATAGTGCAACTAGCATAAGCTGACATCAAGCTTGAATCTCAACAGGGCTAAGGGTTTAGTCTTATGCATAGAGATATGGAGCATTATTGTAGGCTATCTAGAATGTTGTTTAAGTCCAACTAAGAGTGATTATCTATGAGTAGATGGTTATAGTAGTGGAGGGGTAGCCCTTGATTCTTCTCCTATCAAAGAGAAGTTACCTTTGGCTTTAATAATGGGGATCTTGTGAAAATTCCTCAGAAGCTATCATCCAAAAGGAAAACTTTCCACCTTGCTGGTCTAAGCAGTATGGTAGAAGGTCTCAACAACAATGTTCTAAGATTTA
The DNA here is from genome assembly GCF_041138505.1 of Cibotium barometz. Classification (NCBI taxonomy): domain Eukaryota; kingdom Viridiplantae; phylum Streptophyta; class Polypodiopsida; order Cyatheales; family Cibotiaceae; genus Cibotium; species Cibotium barometz. The sequence continues at coordinate 51,883,489 of NC_141055.1, forward strand.
AGCATTCTTGTGTTATGCATAAGCCCTTATGCATAGATCTTAATTCTTTTAATTCGTATAGCTTAAAAAGTAGCTAATATGCTTTGTTTTGTTTGTGTAGACCATGGATCATACACTCGACAACGCACCCTTCTATACACCACAAGCAATGGCTCCGAGCAACTTTTACCATTTCATGTCGTAGTAGATAAGCCCCAAGAAAAGGGATAGGTGTAAGCCTACTTTGAGGGAGGCGCTGGCACTTATGCATAGCCATCACATCCCACCACTACACAGGCCATGGCCTCGGACACTCCACCATGGCACCTCACACAAACCCTGCCCACGGCTTGCTTGACTACTTGTAGTCCTAGAAGATGAGATCGTTCCAATGGGTTGCTGGCGTGGTGGTGCCTCTATAGACACTTCTTCCCCTTAGCGCCGCAAGAACCCACCCACATTGAAAATTGTGAGGGGACACCGCACTCGTGCTCATCCCATCACTTCGACACAAATCCCTCTACCCCCAATCCGGCTCGTTCCCACTATCAGCTAGTGGATGGAAATGTGGTCTTGTATGACATTGGCAATTTGATGAAGTTTCCAATCCATGAGTTATGCCATGTAGCCTTTGCTTATGATTGCATGACTACATTTCATAAGCATGATAACACCAAGAAGGAAAGAGTCATGAATCAAACCAAGAGTGAGTTTATTTTAGCACCAGGTAGTGAAGAGGTCCATCCTAGATGGATAAAAGATCACATAGTGAACGTGATAAAGCACTCGCGCAGTGACATCACCCGCAAGGTAAAGTCAGGGGGGAGACTAAAGCCTTGTAATTGTTCACAAGAGATTTGTGAAGAGGAGTGTAGAAAGCACCATGCAAATCCCCAAATGTATAAAAAATAAAAAAAGGCTACAATGAAGTGAATGGAGAGCATAGGGGGCTTCCATCTTGGAAGTGGTGACTGGGATGCTTTCCACACCCACTTTGTAAGTGTTAATACACATATCACTGACTTTTTGGGATAATGGGAATTTCATTTTTTCACTACTAGAGGTTTAGGGCATACCGACGTTAGAATACCGACGCAAATGTAAACTTGGAGGCGAAAAGTCGGGCGGGTAATTTTCAAAAGTTCGTATACCGACGCTTATACCGACGCGTATACCGACAGATATACCGATGCATATACCGACGCTGGTAATTTTTTACAGCTGAGAACCTATTGTTCTCTGTTTTGCACGACGTCGAACTGCATCCAGAGAAGGTAAGCGTCCGTCCATCTCCCTCAAGCTTTCGCCTTTTTCCATTCAACCCACTCTTGGTGTGTGTGTGTGTGTGTGTGTGTGTGTGTGTGGAGAGACTTAGTGAAATGTGTGTGTAGATCTCCCTCTCTCTCTCTCTCCTTGGACGGTTTGTCTCTCCCCATCTCCTCATCTTCTTATGGCGTTTTTCCTCTCCCTCTTTCCTCATCTTCTTATGTGTGTGTGTGTGTGTGTGGATAGATTAGGGTAAATGAAGATTAGGTTAAATGTGTGATGTGTGTGTATATCTCATTCCCCTCTCTCCATCCTTCTTCTTACCTTCTTAATTATGTATAGAGAGAAGATTTGTATGTGTGTGTTGTGAGAGATGTAGAGAGTGAGAGAGCTTGTGTATGTGAATCTATTACTAATGTATGCAATGTGTGTGTAGGTTTGTTTCTTCCACGTGTGTCCTACCTTGCAGATCTGCTTCGAACACGCACTATCCAATCCACATTTGAGAGGTAAGCATATTACCAATTATGTTGTTTTATTAATATTACTTCTCTTTTTGTTCTCAATTTGTAATTTTTAATAGAAATTGAGTATGCAAGCTTGTTTTTAATTTGTTCTCAATTTGTAATTTTTAATTGAAATTGAGTATGCAAGCTTGTTGTTTTATGCACATATATGCTAATATTAGCATATATGTGAGTGCATAAGAAATTAATGTATGTGCTTATTTGTCTTTATACACACACACACACTTTGCAAGAGAGAGAGAGAGAGAGAGAGAGAGAGAGAGAGAGAGAGAGAGAGAGAGAGATTTTCTTTTCGGCGCATATCCAAGGCGTTTCGGTCTCTTTTTCGACTTGAAATCTAATGTCTAAGACATGCATGTGAACGTTATATCTATATGTATATACTCTAATGTAATTGCCTAAAGCATATATCCATAAGCTAATGTATATGCCTAAACATCGCTAATGTATACTTCATCTCCCTCAACGGCTGGGAAAAAGAAGCCCGTTTGACGCTTTTTTTAATATTTTTAAAATCTCCCTCAACGGCTGGGGAAAAGAAGCCCATTTGACGCTTTAAATGTTATTTTTAAAATATCCCTCTCACGGCTGGGGAAAAGAAGCCCTGTTTTATGGTTCACATAATGCTTTGTGTAATGCATAATGATTTGCATTTAATGAGCTACATATACATGTTATCCTGCTAGATGGAGCCTCTCAATCTTGAAGAGAGAATAGCGTGTCCATGCATGCGATGTAAGTACCAAATCTTTCGAAAACGAAGGATTTGCAGCCAGCATATTCATGACGCTGGCATATTTCCAATGGAGCGCTTACAAAATTTACGGTTTCAATTGTACAACCAAGCAAGTGTGCAGCTGCATCTTGATAACATTGAGCCTATGAATTCTCATCCCCAACAAAGGATGAGAATATCGAAGGAGGGAGTGACAAATGGAGCTCAATTAACAGCACCCGAGGGAATGGAAGAAGGTCAGGGAATGGAAGAAGGTCCAATGGAGGAAATGTTGGATGCCTTTATCGAGCAACAAGAACTTGCACGCCTTCCACTATACAATGGTGCCAAGATATCTGTATTGCGTGCATCTCTTACGATGCTAAATTTACAGTCAATTTTTGGATGGTCTAATACAAGTGTCACTGAACTCTTCAAGTAAGGGATTTTTGGAGATTACACCTAATGTTGAAATGATAAATTTTCAACTTGTATTTGACTAAATCTTAATAGTAACGATCAGATATTGCCATACTTGCAGGCTTTTGAAAGACCAGTTATTGCCATACGGCAACGAGATGCCTCCATCTCGTGCAGATGCCAAGAAGTTATTGAAATCCATAGGCATGGATTACAATAATATTCATGCTTGTCGCAATGATTGTTGCCTCTTCCGCCATGAATATGAGCATTTGCAAGAATGTCCCCATTGCGGCTCTAACAGATACAGAGAAGATGTTCAGGGGAAAGCTGTCCCGGTAAAGGTTCTTAGGCACTTTCCAATCATCCCAAGAATAAAAAGCATGTTCAGGTGCAAATCTATAGCAAGCTTGATGACACGGCATGCCACAACTCGATCCACAGATGAAGTGATGCGTGTGCCAGCTGATTCACCCGCATGGAGACACATTGAAGAGAAATGGCTGGCTTTTAGGGAAGATCCTCGTAACCTCCGTCTTGGCCTAGCAATGGATGGTGTAAACCCTTTTGGTTTAAGGAGCTCTTCATGGAGCACATGGCCTGTTTGCCTTGTGAATTATAATCTTCCGCCATGGTTAGCAATAAAGAAAGGTCATTTGTTGCTCTCATTAATAGTTCCAGGAAAGTACAAGGTGAAGAACATGGATGTATATTTGGCACCACTTATTGATGAGTTACGCACCTTGTGGAACGGAATTGAAGTGAAGGACATGTCAAAGCAGCAGAGTGGCCAAAGATTTGTAACTGTGCAAGGTATTCTCATGTGGACAATGCATGATTGGCCTGGCTATGGAGAATGCTCAGGTTTGTCTATATCGGGTTATAATGCATGTCCTGTATGTGGTCCTCGACTTGATTCAAGATACTCAAAAGCATTAGGAAAGAATGTCTACCAAGGACATGTTAGGTATCTTCCAGAAAATCATGAATTGTGGGATGGTAATCTAGGAAGACCTCCTCCAAGTGCACTGAAGGCAAGTGATTGGAAGATCAAATGGGAGGAATGTGGCAACTTGGCATGTCTTGGGATGAAGAGGCTCTCTATCTTTCACCAACTCCCCTATTGGGGTGATCTTGACCCGATGCATATTTTCAAGAATGTAGCTGACATTCTATGGAAGACCATGACAAGAAAAAAGGAGACTAAAGGCCAAAGGGACGACTTAGAAGAGATAGGTTGCATGCAAGAGTTGTGGGCTCACACTAGACCCAATGGAAAGGTGCTACTTCCAAGAGCCCCATGGGTTTTTAGTAAGATGGAGGAACAACAAGTGAAGAGGACAATTTCAGAGTTTCAGACTCCTACAGGTTGTATGCATTGCTTGAAAAGTGCATTTACAAAGGATGATGATCTTAGTGGCCTCAAGAGTCATGATTGGCACAAGTTTCTACAATTTGTGCTCCCCCCGTAGCAATAAAAGATTGCCTCACTGAAGACATTAGAGCTACTATCTATAAGATTAGCACATTGGTGCGTTGGATTTCTTCAAAAGAGATAAAGAGAGACACTTTGGAGACAGCGCGTTTAAACTCCATAGAGGCACTCTGCATGATGGTAGAGAAGTTTTTTCCTACAAGTTTATTAACAATCCAGATGCATCTCCTAGTTCATGTTGTAGATGAGGTTGCAGTTGCTGGAACAATCCATTCAAGATGGATGTTCTTTTTGGAGAGGTTTATGAAGACATTAAAGGGATTTGTTCGCCAAATGGCTCGCCCAGAGGGTAGTATGTCAGAAGGGTGGCTGATACAAGAGTCCCTTGTTTACATCACTGAGTATTTAAGTTCTTCAGATCCAGAGATACCTCGACTATGGTCTCAAGAGTTTAACAGGCGAGTCATTGGTGAGGAACCTCAAGGCCAAGGCATTAAGAGAAAGATGGATAACAATTTGAGGGAAAAAATCAACAAATTTTGCATCTTGAACTCTCATGTAATGGAGAAGTGGATTGAGACATATGAAGCTCTCAAGCGATAGTGAGTACAAGATCGTTTAAGTTTCAGAAGGAATCGCACTACAAGAAATCTCCCATATCCAGAAGGTATGCAAGCTCTTCTGAACTTTCCCACAGGTAGATGGCTAGAAGCTACAATTTTAGAAGCCAAACGTGCTGGTTTAACTATAACAGAGGAGGAAGAGGAGCTTACAAAAGGATGCGATTGGCATGTAAGTGTTTAAGTTCTACATGTCTCTCTTTTTTTTCTCTACATGTCTCAGTTTTTGTTTGTCCATCAACAATCTTTATGTGCTATTTGTAGTATCACAAATATGGGGCGTTTTGGTCACATGGACGTCATTTTCGAGTAGAATGAATAGACCAAAGAAGAGCAACCTTTGATTGTGGTGTCACAGCAGCACAGTTTCTTCAAGAAAGTTGTGCAAGTGCTAGTGATGATAACACAATTACTGGAATGCTTGATTACTTTGGAACCATTCAAGACATATTAAAGGTTGGCTTCAGAAGTTTTGAGTTGTTTATCTTTGATGTGAAGTGGTTCAAGGTAATCACAAATGGGCCACATGCAACTGTACGTAGAGACAAGAGTGGCCTCATCCAAGTGGACTCCACAAAGGTATGGACCGATCAGCAAGATACTTTTGTGCGCCCAGAGCATTGTGAGCAGGTTGTCTTTAAAGCGGATCCAAAAGATCCACGCTGGCTATTTGTGGTTCAAGTCGCCCCCCGCAGTAAGCAAATTTTTGAAGAATTAGAGCTACAACAGGGTGATGTGGATTCACAGGGTGGTGGGGAGCAGCAAGAACAAGCCGATATCAACAATGAAGAGGAGCAAGCAAATGAAGAGGAGCAACTAGAGCAAGATCCAAGTGAAGAGGTGCAAACCAATGAAGCTGGAAAACCTGTTGAGGAAGAAGACATAGATGATGAGGACATCCTTCATCAAGGGACTTTTAATGATGAGGATGCTGAAATGTACATAGACATAGATCTCTTTGGGGCTACTGATCTTAATGAGGATGATAGAATAGATAATGATTTTTAAAATGATGTATCTTAATGATTATGCAAATAGTTATGACATATTTGTAATGATTTTATGACATTGAAGGTGCAAAGTGATATGGTTTACCATTGTTGTTTAGGGAAGTTAATGTTTGTCATATGGTCCATTGTTTACCATTGTTAATGTTTACCATCATAATCACTAGTGCAGGTGCAAAGTGATATGGTTTACCATTGTTGTTTATCATTGTTAATGTTTGTCATATGGTTCTTTCATGGTTTACCATGTAATTTTCATTTCGCACAAGTTTGTCATATGGTTTTTTGTCCAACAGGCCATGGGTGATGACTCACCGCTACAGTCTTGATTTCTCGTTTAACCCTACAACACAGGGCATGAGTCCCCAGCAGTTATATGGTTTTTTCTCGTCCGTGACTCCAGAGCAGAGAGCCATGGCTCAGACTTATTGGGGTTCTGGAGAGCAGGGACATCTGCCTCACCATTTGGCTTCACGACGACGGCAATTCCCACACCCGTAGGTACGATAGCAGCTCCCACACCTCATACCACACAGCCTTCCACTCCTCTTACAGCTCGATCTACCACCTCTTCACATAGACGTCGCTCACGTAGTAGGTCTTCAGGGGGAGGTTGTTGTGGTGGTAGTGCCACAGATGCTGTGACACCACCACCACGTGAGCGTCGTCCTTCGCTCTCATCTGTTTTGATAGCACACCCATAGGTTCACCTTCTACTCCCTGGGGTGCACATGACCATGACAACAGCAAGATATACACAATTAGGGATGGGGCACCTATAATGAATAGTGCAGGGAAGGCAATGAAGACACGAATTCGACAATTGTGCACTATACAGTTTCATAACTCTGTTATGACTAAATGGGATCAGCAAGATAAGGAGAAGAAAAATTACATAAATACAAAGATAAAGCAAGAGTTTCAGCCATCTGACCTTATGAATGTCATCTCTAATGAGTGGATACAATATACAGCTCGCATTTTGATGGGGCATCGTAGGTCAGAGGCGAGGGATGCATTTAGAGAGGGGAAAGAGAAACCTCTTTGGCTAGATGATAGGGAGTGGGAAGCCATAGCTCACGAGCTCACAGAGACACCAGAGAGGTTTCAACAACAAAGAGAGGCGGCAAGGACAAGACTCCAAACAGTAGGGGCTTCTCATCTTGGGAGTGGTGGTTACGAAACCATGCGCCATGAATTCGTAAGTATTTATAGCAATTTTGTTTATCTAAATGTATGTATGTGGACTAAATGTTGATTTCTAAAAGTTGTAATTGTTAATCGTTTATGTAGGAGTTGGCCATGAATCGCCCACCAAGTAGGCGAGAAGAGAAGTACGCTCATAAACATGGCCTTGTGGCCTTATTTGAGATGCTTGAAGAAGAAGGAGAGACCATCAATTGGGAGGCAAACTATTGGTATATGATCAAAATATTCTTGAGTATTAATGTTTAATTTCTTGTTTATCTGAAAAATAAAAAAACGAGCACACGGTTGTCTTTTGTGCTCTATTTTAGAAAGAATGGTGCTGTCTGTTTACTGCTGTTGAGTCCTGTTCACTGCTCTGCAGGCAGCCAGGCAACAGCCAGGCAACACCATTCTGTCTATAAAAAAAATCTGCTGTAGCGTCGGTATATTTCCCGGTATAGGTGCCGGTATACATGCCGGTATATTCGTCGGTAAATCTGCCGGTATATCTGACGGTACTGTCGTCGGTATATCTGTCGGTATATACGCAAGTATATTTGCCGGTATTAACGCTGGTATTTCCATCGGTGCGCCGGTATAGACGCTGGCATACATGTCGGTATAGGCACCGGTATAAGCACCGGCATTAAGCCCCGACGCTTATACCGACGTCGTGGTTTCGGCGCAAATATCGATGTTTATACCGATGACGAGGCTTTTTTAGACCTCGTTTAATGACGTCGGTATAAGCACCGGTATTAGGCTATCATGTAGTAGTGTTTAAAATAAGTACTGATGCTTCATGCTTCCAGCTGCTACGAGTGGTCAGTTGTGCTACTGCAAGTGATGCGGAGTAAAGGTACACCCTAACGCATGGGACATATGCCCTCCTCGAGCAACTTGAGCGAGAGGGCCACGACGTGAATTGGATAGATGTGGTGAATATGGTAAACCTCTACATTTTCCACCCATCAATTAGTTTTTTCCTCACTTGTCAATTCTAAGTTTTCCCCCCTCACTATAACAGAATGAGGGTGTAGCAGCAAAAATAATGACACTTTTATAACTAGAAGGGTAGGCATATTTTTGTTGCTAAAAATGCTTCTATTTTTGCTGCAATGAGCTCGCTACTCATCAGCAGCGCAAATAACATCAGCGATATTTCACTATTTCGTAGTAGTGAAATATCACTGTCGGAGCAGCGATGTTTTGCTTCTATTTATGTTGTTTAGTAGTAAAAGTAATGCGGTGTTAAAAAACACCGGGGCAAACTCAGGAGTTTACACAAGACTCCCTAGTCTTCCCCATCTCTTTTTTTAAAATTAAAACAGAGTCACAATTTTTTGACACAAACTTAAACATAAGAAACACATAGATTGTGAAGAATGCAATTGAGATCGAAATTTATTTTATTTCACGAAGTGTCAGGCCTTTGGCCATATATATAAAAATATATCAATGAAGAGGTGGCTAACTGTAATTTTCATTGGGTTGCGAGTGATCATCATCATCTTCTTCATCGTCCACTTCACTTCCATCCACTGCTTCATGCTCATAATCAAGATACTCTTCTTCCTCTTCCCCTTCATCCTACATACATGCCATCAACCAAGCGCAAGGTAAGCAAGGGAAATAAAATACAACTAGATGTAGATAAGAGAAGGGTCTAGGCTCACTTACTTCATCTACTTGAGTCCCCAAAAAAAATTCATCCAAGTGTACACCTCGTGTATGCATCCACACCCACAATGATGAACGGGGGTCTCTATATCCATAGTCGTACTCCTCCTTTGTTGGGTCACGGCCAACAACCTCCCTCTACAAAAACCAATTAATAAAATATACAATTAGTTAAAGAAAACAATCTAGTACAAAACAAAACGAAAGAGGAGAAGAAATGATTCCTAAAATAGGTACTTACGAAATGAGAAATGAAGGAGGAATTTCCTCCCAAGCTTAAGTGTGAAACCCCTCGCTTCCGTAGTCAGGAAGAACTTGCCACCGTTTGTTATTGAAAAGAACATGGGTGCTTTCTCACAAAGCTGCGTACCTCCACTCCTCGTGCATGCAACCACTGGGCTTCTCCAAATTATTCTTTGTTGCTCTCTTGATATTTTTTCTTCTATTAGAGAGCAAAAGATTGATTCATCTCTTCATCCACTCCTCAGATAAGCAAAGGCTGGCATGTGGAACAAGGACCTCTCACTTAAGTACATCAATGACGTATTTCTTTGAAAGCTCATGTTGTGTTTTCCACTTTCTGAAGGAGTTCATGAACTCCTTTAGAACTCCAAGATTGGAGTGGAGTTCTGCATCCATCACGAGGGCACCATCGACATCCACATTGTATGTTAGGGTGCGTGCATTAAATGGTGGAATGGGTCTCCAAGGGGTTGTCTCATAATGAGTAGATGAAGAGCCCCCTCCTCGGCAGATGTATCGGGAGACCTAGTGCTACTTCTCCCAAAGAAAAAGTAGCTTGCTCCCCCCTGTTTTCCATGAAATCTAGGAATCAGGGAAAGCATTGAAGCTTTCCATGAAATTTTGGGAGAAAGTAAGAAAGAGGCACTTACCTTGGAGAGGAAGAGATGATTGATGGAATAGCCTTGAAAGAAGAGGTGTGATGGAAGGAATAGATGGGTTTCAGGTGCAGCTTTTTCATTTGCAGCCTTTTGGAAGTAGTTAGATAACTTGACTCTTGTCAGAGCGGCGGTGATTTAGGCAAGAGTCCTAGTTTTCAGGTCACTACTCTCAGCAACAAAATTTCATTGCTTACTTCTTTGCTGGGCAGTAATATTTCACTGCTGCTGCTGGGAAACAGTTTTTCATTGTTGAGAAGTAGAATAACGTTGTTGTCTATCTCACTGTGTAGCAGAAAAGCAGAAAAGTCATGGGAGAAACTTTCTATCGATAGTTTTGGATGGTGTTGTGTGTTTTGTACTAGCCCTAAATTAGTTTTGGCCAAGTTGAAGATGTCTAACAGTGATCATCAAGGGCCGAAAGTTAGTTCTGAGGTATGGTTGAGAGAAACAATTCATTGTGTGTGTGATCGATGCAAGAGGGCGAATATATACAACAACGTCGTATAACAATTGAGCATGTTTGTAAGATTCCTCCCCCACCCCCTTTTTGATGTCTAGTATCTTTTCCTGTAATCAATCCCTCTTCAGAAATATAAAGATCTTGTTTCTATCTGTTTTAGCCTAGAGAGAGAAAAATATTCTAGAGAGAGAATATTCAGATTTTGAATATTTTTGGATAGAAAAATATCTCTTCTAATTCAAATGAGTTCCCCTGAAACAGAAATTCAAAAAGAATTTTCCAATGTGCAATTGGAATTAATTGAAAATAGGTATAAAGAACCTTAGCCTAAGGGTCTAGATTTTCAGAAATCTTTAGACTATGGTCCAATTAAGGTTCCTATGGACCAATAGCATCAATCCATGTGTAGGGAGGAGATAAATCCAACTTGTAAAAAGAAAATACCCAAAAATGAGTAAATGCTCACATGAGGTGAAGAGTTGAAAATGTACAAGGTTTATTAGTAAAAAACTATGTGCAATATTAAAAATATGAGATATTTTGGGTATAATGATTTTATTATGACACATATGTAAGGAAGGGGAGTCCCTTAAATGCTCACATAAGATGAAGAGTTGAAAATGTACAAGGTTTATTAGTAAAAAACTATGAGCAATATTAAAAATATGAGATATTTTGGGTATCCAAAAATGAGTAAATGCTCACATAAGATGAAGAGTTGAAAATGTACAAGGTTTATTAGTAAAAAATTTATGAGCAATATTAAAATGATTCCATTATGACACATATGTAAGGAAGGGGAGTTCTTTAAAGGAGGTGCATATTTCACATAAGATGAAGAGTTGAAAATGTACAAGGTTTATTAGTAAAAAAAACTATGAGCAATATTAAAATGATTCCATTATGACACATATGTAAGGAAGGGGAGTTCTTTAAAGGAGGTGCATATTTCACATGCTTGAATGAGTTTTAAACTCATAAAAATTGAGATATTTCATCTCTCCTCTCTCCTCATTCAAGTCTAGTTCCAAAAAGTTAGCTTAACTGACCTAAAAATGGTCAATTATTGACCAAACTGATTTAGAAAATTCTAGAATCAGTTTGTTTGGTTAGGAGCTCAATTTTTCCTATAAATAGAAGCCTCCCCCTTGTTGAAAAATATATAGTGTTTATGCATCGTTACTCTACTCCACCTAAGCCAAGAACTGTGAATTCATTTAATAATTCACTAGTTTTTGGATCTTCCCTCTTTCTTCAATCCCCATTAGTGGCTCCATCAACATACTTAACCAATTGATTGGTTGGGGACCTCTACCGTGAACAAAGAATCAAGCAATTTGTAAGGTAATTAGTGAATATTGATCTTTCTATAATTTCTCAATGTTTCTCTCTTCTCAACCCCTCTCAAGCTTGAGAAGCTTAATTGGTATGATTTTTTTTAAAATGCTATTAAAGTTAATTGGTGAATAGTAGTGAAGAGTTACATAATTTAATAAATGCTATTGAAGTTAATTTTTATTTATGTTTAAATTTTAATGGTTTTTATGTAATTTCTCTCTCTCACTCAAGAAATGGTCATACTCATGACCCATTCTCAATCCACATGAAGCTTTTCATAAAGCTTTTCCTTAATCCAAGATTAAGCTATGCTTGAGGCCAAATTAATGGCTTTTTCCTATGCTTTTAGTTTATGCATATTGATGATTCAATCCATTATAGATTAATGATCCAATTAGAGATCATTTTAATTATTTCCTTAATGATAAGCTTTATCCCTTAGAAAAAATTGAGATTTATCAGTCCTAGCAGCGGAGCTATGGCAAAATTTTTATAAAAATTATGCATAAAATAATTTCATTCAAAGCATAAAAAGAGGACTTCCTACCATATTCTAGGAATTATCATCCTAGATTAATTGAAAGAATTTCATTATAATCATGGAGAAATTGAATTTTAATATCATGCATAAAGGATAATTTTTTTATATCAAAAGTGTTCCTTTTATCATTTTTAATTTTCATGCATAGAAGTATGCATAAAAAAAAAATTTTATATCAAAAGTGTTACTTTTATCATTTTTAATTTTCATGCATAGAAGTATGCATTAAAAAAAAATTATATCAAAAGTGTTCTGCTGTGGCTAGTTTTATGTTTGCATGAAATTCCAGCTAGGGGGCCTTGGAACTCTTTTCCTTGGTACCCGGGACAAAACCTAACCAAATTCCAAATTGGATCCCATCACTACAGTGGTTGGGCGGTTGGCTAACCCATGGGATCGGATGGGGTTAGGCTGGACTGATGGATCCGTAAATCGAGACTCAATTTCTGTTATTACGATAGATAAAGTAAATCCCGGATAGTAATTGTTCTATGGATAGGAATCAACGGCTGTGCCTCCTTGGTGGGAAAAAAAGCGTTGATCCCAATGATCCAAGTGCAAGTTTCTTCCTTGATCTGACCAAGTATCTTTATAGATGCAGTCGGATCTGTTTGATCAGTAAGGGTTTTGACTACGTTAGAGTAAAAATTATCCTGGTGGAATCGCCCGTGCTTTCCGGATAAGGGAAGTTTTTCCGGGTCTGGTTTTGGAAAAACCGACGGATTAGTCTTTTGTCCGGATATCCGTGGTGAGGCCCCAAGTGTGGGACCCTGCCTCGTGCAAGAAGTGCTACTTCCGCTGCTAGTACCCCGAATCCGTTGCGCGGAGGGAACAGGGATCTCATAGTTGGTATCAGAGCCAGGTTGGTTAATAAAGATCAACTGAGAAGACAAATATGTCAAAAATTTATGTAGAAACACAAAAAGGTTGTAATTGTGTGATATAATCCATACAATTTGATATTCAAACTGAAATTCGTAATTTGGTAATTGGGTCTTCAGATAGAAGTACCGCAATTATATAGAATCCCTGACTTGCTTGAGGCCTAGACATGTTGGTATTTACCTTATAATTCCAAGAGCCACGACTACCCGTATATACTGAGAGTATACTGCAGCTCTTTACTGACAGTATATACGAGTAAATCTAAGACTTGAAATTATAAGCGTTAATGCTATCCAGATGATGAATTCGAATGTGGTTGATATGATTTTTAATTCTCTTTGAGAATTGATGAATTGAATTGGATTCTGATTGAAAATTCTGATTGAAAAATGATGATTTCTGAAATTAGTTGAAATATAAAAATCTGAACAAAACCACAATGAGGATGAATGGGACGAGTCCCAGTGATGATATTCATAACTGGAATGATGATAATGAATTCAGCAAATCACTATGAGATTAGTGGGTTGTGCTGTCAAATTGTTACTGTTAACACTTGATCAGTATATCAAGTTAAGGGATGACAAATTGAGAACTTGCTTGACTCAAATTCCCGTGGAGGAATGTTCAGAAGGAAATTTTTCGGTCTAATGGACCATTATCATGTTAAAGATATGAATGATATGATCTGAATATTAATGATGAGTTCTATATAAGGGATATTTATCCCAGTGTTCTGTTGGGTTGACCAGAATATAAGGAACCCCAAAATAAAATTGGATGTTAAGAAAAAGAGTTGTCCTCTATCTTGCGAGATGAGGACATCTCGCACTTTTTAAGTGGGGTAGAATGTAAGATTCCTCCCCAGCCTTCGAGGTATACAGGAGTAAGAATCTCCCTTTCTGATCTTATAATTATTCCCTCTCTAAAATAAAAGAAAGTTCTGTTTAACAAAGGAAGACCCTTTTCCTAGAATACTTCTCAAGAGTCCCACCTGTTTTAAGGATTCAGAACAATGAGTTCAGAAGTGAGAATCGATGTTTTGGATATCAAGGTTTTGGTCTTCATTCGAGTACGGCCCAAAAGAAGTTCTTTATCTCTTGGGGAGTATATGAAGTTATCCCCCAGATATTGTGAGCCTTATATCTGAATTCAATGAAAGTAGGTGACTTAGCCTACAAGCTTCTTTTATCTCTTCATCTCAAAATTCTTAATGCCTTCTATAGAAAAATGTGTCAAACCCAAATCATGGAAAGACGGTAAAACTTCAGTGGCAAGTTACCGTTGGCTTCTAAGTTACGCTAGCTCCTTCCTTTATATAAGTCGTAACTTTTACTTGTCGCTCACAGTAATCTTACTTCCATCGATCTCCTTTCTTTCTTAATCTCCTTCATGGCTTGGCAACAAGAACTAGTTTTATCCATAATGATTCCTCACCTTCAAGACGCAAGTGAATCTGTGAAGAAGGATTTTATAGAGCAGTATGAGCGCTCACTTTTTCCTCACTTGGGAACTTCTGTAGCGCAAACCAAATGGCGGACCTATCAAAACATAACTAGGGTAACACCCTGGGGTCAGCAGCACTTTCGTAACAATGTTCGCTTGGCCATGGTTATTGAAGCTTTGGGTTTGGGTCCCCGATATTACTGTGTCATGAGATCAAGGCATCTTGGGTTTTCTGAGCGGGTCTTCTTACTGGCATGTTTTCTTCCTCATGAGAAGATATGCCTTTATCCCGTTTTTGGCTTGCCTCTCAGAGGTCCTTTTGTTAGATCACCTCATACCACTGAGATAGGTGCAACAATAACTGTTACCATATTATAGTAGTGATGTGTGTGAACACACTTAGGACCGCCGGGGCACTTTTTCCCTCACTAGGAGGTTTTTTCCCCCGTGCATTTTATATACGCCCATTATCTTCTAGGGCTTGTTATCTTTCATTTTTTGGCACTCATAATACACTACTGTGTTGTGCTCAAGCTTCCTCATCTTCTTGAAGTTGTGTGTGCATTCCTGCAACCCTAATTCCAACAATTGGTATCAGAGCAGGCTTCCTCCTCCCGGGCAGCATCACCGGCACCTGCCGCTTCATCTCCTCCGATTGCGACGAGGTTTCACGAGCGTCTGCAGGTTAGTATATGCCGTGGGTGAGCCCGTAGGGCTCGGTCGTTTCAGAATTTAGATCTGAAGTCATTTCGCCCTCCGTTTTTGCATTCCAAGTACTGCGCAGGCAAAATCGTCCTACTGTGCAGATTTTCTGTCAAGATTAAAATCTGCAGGACAGGTGCCCATTCGTCTGTTTTGGGCTGTGCTACATAGCACAGGTCGATTTTATACAGGTTTACCTCTTACAGACAGCATTTACATCTAGTAGTACAGTCATTGGCCATGGCTGACAACAATGATGTATTCCGCATGTTGGCTGCTGAGGATAAGTTGGATGGCACCAACTATCCATTGTGGGCATATATGATGCGACATGTATTGGTAGCAAAGGGGTTATGGAACATTGTGCAGGGTATTGATGCACGTCCTATTGTGGCTGGGAATGCTGCAAACACATCAGAAACAGGTACTGTTGATGATGGTGCAGGCACAAGTGCTGTAGCAGCTGTTCGAGAACCACCACTTTCAGCAGAGCAGATTCGTTGGGATGGTAGAGATGCGCAGGCTCATGCCTTGATTGCGCTGTCTGTCAAACGTACCATTATCCCACATATTCGCTCCTGCAGGACTTCTAAGGATGCTTGGGATGTACTTGCCACATTGTATCAGGCAAGAAATGAGGCTCGTGTTGCTTACCTCCGAAAACAGTTGGAGAGTGAGCATATGAACGAAGGTGATTCTATGGATAGCTTTTTGACAAAGATCAAGGATTTCAAAGAGCAGCTCATTTCTGCAGATGAAATCCTGTCAGACAGTTCACTTGTGCAGACTGTTTTGAATGGTCTACCAGATTCTTATCAGGGTTTTGCTTCCACTCTTCGCTTGATGATGAAAGGCAATCCCAATGCCTTATCATTTGAGGAGTTAGTTTCTGTTTTGCTGCAAGAAGACCAGTCAAGGCAAAACAGGAATATTATGCGTGTCGCAGATCAAGCTTTCGTTGCTAGTCAGAGAAGCGGGAAAGGTAAAGCTGGCTTTTCTTCTAGTAAGCAGAAATCTGCAAATGCTGCGCAACCAAAGAAGGAAGACAAAGATGAGAAGAAGGGTGACAAACAGAAGACATTTTGCAAGTACTGTAAGGGAAATGATCATGTCATCAAAGCGTGTCCTAAGCTGGCTGCGAAAGAGGCTAAGAAGAAAGAGGCTGGTATGGCTGTTGCAGATGCCTCTCCTTCTAACAATGAATCTGCTAATGTTGTGCTAGATACAGAATGGGCATTCAATGCGCAGTGCAGTTATGACCCATCTTTGCATGACACATGTATGTCTGCAGTAGATTCAGATGTATGGTACTTTGACAGTGGTGCCACTAAGCATATCACCTCGCAGCGCAGTTTATTCACTTTCCTTGAGTCTGCTCCCACAGGGAATACTGTCACTTGTGCCAATAACTCCTCTTATCCCGTTAAAGGAGTTGGACAGATTGTGCTGAATGTTGCAAATGGCAACACCTTTACACTTTTTGATGCATTGTATGTGCCAGGGATCAAAAAGAATCTGCTGTCAGTCTCCGCATTTGCCAAAACAGGTTTGGTTGTAAAATTTGTGGATGACAGATGTACTGTTCATGATCTCTCTTGTGGTGACATCATTGTAGCATCTGGTTCACTATGTCGAGGGCTGTATAAGCTCAATATGGATGGCAAATGTGTAGAGGATTCAGCATGTGCTATTATGGATACGCAGGCTATTTCAGATGCAAAACTGTGGCATGCACGTTTTGGTCATCTGAATTTTGCAAGTTTGCTGCGCCTGCAGAAATCTGAAATGGTGTCTTCTTTGCCTAAGCTTGAGGCACCTGTCAAGCATGTTTGTGAGGGCTGCATATTGGGTAAAATGCAGCGTGCTTCCTTTCCCAAAGATGGATCAGTGAGAGCTGAACGCAGATTGCAGCTTGTTCACAGTGATGTTTGTGGTCCTATGCAAACTCCATCATTTGGAAACTACCTTTACTTCGTGACTTTCATTGATGATTTTACCAGGCATGCATGGGTATATCCTTTGAAGGCAAAGTCCGAAGTGTTTTTGTGCTTCAAACAGTTTTTGGTTATGGCTGAAAATGTGTCAGAAAGTAAGATGGGCACCCTTCGTTCAGATCGAGGGGGGGAGTATATGTCTTCAGAATTTAATGCATTTCTGGCTGAGCGTGGGATAAAACACCAATGTACAGTGCCGTATACACCACAGCAAAATGGTGTGGCTGAGAGAAAAAACAGGTCTCTCATGGAAATGGCAAGATGTATGGTTAAGAGTCAAAGTCTACCACATGGTTTTTGGCTTGAGGCTGTCATGTGTGCCACTTATGTACTAAACAGGTGTCCCACCAAAGCATTACACGTTGTCACTCCATATGAGGCTTGGCATAGCCGCAAGCCATCTGTTGGCCATTTACGTGTTTTTGGTTGCCTGGCATATGCATTAGTGCCTGTGCAACATCGCAGAAAATTGGATGACAAAGCTGTCAAATGTATTTTTGTTGGATATAGTGCTGAGAGCAAAGGCTATCGTTTGTATCATCCACAGACAAAGCGCATTTTGGTTAGCCGTGATGTTGTATTTGTGGAAGATGCAGTTCAGCCCTTGGTTTCATGTACTAAGGAGACAGATATCAGCTCACGTGATGTCTATGATACATTGTTGCCTCTTTTCAGTGGTGCACAGTCAAGTGCAATACCTCATGAGGCAGTTTTTCAGCCTATGCAGGTTTTAAATGATGGCACAGATCAGCCTATATCTGATGCAGATGTGCATGATGCACTTGAGGATGAGAGACAAGAGATTGAGGGCTCTAGGAACATGCCTAGATGGCTGGTGCAGACTTTGCGTGACAGCAAGTTGGATGCCCCTTTGTCTAGTCGCACTCGTTCTGGCTCTCATGGTGCCTCTTATGTGTCAGATTGTTATGCATTGGCTGTTTCTAGTATGTGCGATGAAAGTGAGCCTGTTTCATTTGATGAGGCACAAAGTTCAGAAAATTGGATGGCTGCTATGCAAGCAGAATACGATGCTATTATGAAGAATGGTACATGGTCTTTATGTGACTTGCCCCCTGGCAAGAAGGCCATTGGCACTAAGTGGGTATACAAATTGAAGCGTAAGCCTGATGGCACAGTGGATCGCCATAAGGCTAGGCTTGTTGCAAAAGGTTATGCTCAAGAGAAGGGCATTGATTTTAATGAGACTTTTGCTCCCACATGTCGTATGACCACTGTTCGTAGCATCTGTGCATTAGCAGCTCATAATGGTTGGAATGTACATCAGCTGGACATAAAGACTGCGTTCTTAAATGGAGATTTGCATGAGGAGGTGTATGTATCGCAGCCTCGTGGTTTTGTTCAAAGAGGGCAGGAAAACAAAGTGTGCAGGTTAAAAAAGGCTTTATATGGTTTAAAGCAAGCTCCACGAGCTTGGTATGAAAAAATACATGCATATTTGACTGCACATGGGTTTCAGAATAGTCCAACAGAAAGCACTTTGTATGTTAAACGTGTGCATGGTGTACATCTAATCATTGCTCTCTATGTCGATGACATGCTGCTCACAGGACCAAATGAGAGTCATATTGCTGATTTTAAGGCTGATTTGAATGCCTCTTTTGAGATGTCAGATTTGGGGCATTTGCATCATTATTTGGGGATACAATTTAAGCAGTGTGATGGAGGTATTGCTTTGTGTCAGACAAAGTATATTGAAACATTGTTGCGGAGATTTGGCCTTGAAGACTGCAAGCCTATTGCTACTCCAATGGAGACAGGTTTGAAGTTGAGTCTTCATGATGCTGGAGATCACTTTGATGTCACACTCTATCAGACAGCTGTTGGTTGCCTCATTTATGTATGCATTACGAGGCCAGACATTCAGTTTGCAGTCTCACAGGTGAGCAGATTTATGCATAGCCCAGGCATTAAGCATTGGCAGGCAGTGAAGCGTATCTTTCGCTATTTGAGTGGTACTCGGCATCTTGGGTTGTTTTATCCCAAGGGGGGATCATTGCCGCCAGATTTACATGTTTTTTCAGATTCTGACTGGGCTGGTTGTTATGACACACGCGTGTCCACGAGTGGTTTTTGCTTCATGCTTGGAAGCTCATGCATATCATGGTTGAGCAAGAAGCAGCCTACTGTGGCCACTTCTAGTTGTGAAGCTGAGTACAGGGCAGCTTTCACAGCTACGGTTGAGTGTGTGTGGCTCAGACGCCTTATGGCTGATTTGGGTGTTGGGCAGCCATCTGCCACCACCATCTTCACTGACAGTCAGAGCGCATTGGCAGTTGCGCGGAACCCAGTGTTCCATGCTCGTACGAAGCACATTGAGGTGCACTACCATTATGTCAGGGAGAGACTCTCTGCAGGAGAGATCAGTTTGGCTTATGTGCCAACACAGGATAACCTTGCAGACCTTTTCACAAAGGCTCTGCCTCGTGAGAAGTTCGAAGCTTTTCGCAAAGCTTTGGGCTTACTCCCTTTTGTGGATTCGTCCACATAGCTAGACACTTCCCTATACATGAGTGCTAGCTCTTGTTCACCGCATCACTCCAGGGGGGATTTGTTACCATATTATAGTAGTGATGTGTGTGAACACACTTAGGACCGCCGGGGCACTTTTTCCCTCACTAGGAGGTTTTTTCCCCCGTGCATTGTATATACGCCCATTATCTTCTAGGGCTTGTTATCTTTCATTTTTTGGCACTCATAATACACTACTGTGTTGTGCTCAAGCTTCCTCATCTTCTTGAAGTTGTGTGTGCATTCCTGCAACCCTAATTCCAACAATAACCAACAGAATTATTCCCATAGATGAGTTACCTTATACTTGTGCAGCTTGTGAGGACTGCTTTTGTGATCATATGATGGACGGGCTTATGGAAGTGTAAAGAGTTCTTCTATCTTTACTGTATAAGTTCCGAGAATGAATAAAGTTTAAATCTTGTTCTTATTTTGAATCTTGCTCTCTTTAAGACGTTTCTTGGTGGTTAATCTTGATTAAAATTTTTCTCTAAGTCTCATATTCGTGCATCTTGCGAAATTATCCCAGTTTGCGAGATGAGGACATCTCGCATTTTTTAAGTGGGATAGAATGTAAGATTCCTCCCCCACCCCCTTTTTGATGTCTAGTATCTTTTCCTGTTATCAATCCCTCTTCAGAAATATAAAGACCTTGTTTCTATCTGTTTTAGCCTAGAGAGAGAAAAATATTCTAGAGAGAGAATATTCAGATTTTGAATATTTTTGGATAGAAAAATATCTCTTCTAATTCAGATGAGTTTCCCTGAAACAGAAATTCAAAAAGAATTTTCCAATGTGCAATTGGAATTAATTGAAAATAGGTATAAAGAACCTTAGCCTAAGGGTCTAGATTTTCAGAAATCTTTAGACTATGGTCCAATTAAGGTTCCTATGGACCAATAGCATCAATCCATGTGTAGGGAGGAGATAAATCCAACTTGTAAAAAGAAAATACCCAAAAATGAGTAAATGCTCACATGAGGTGAAGAGTTGAAAATGTACAAGGTTTATTAGTAAAAAACTATGTGCAATATTAAAAATATGAGATATTTTGGGTATAATGATTTTATTATGACACATATGTAAGGAAGGGGAGTCCCTTAAATGCTCACATAAGATGAAACGTTGAAAATGTACAAGGTTTATTAGTAAAAAACTATGAGCAATATTAAAAATATGAGATATTTTGGGTATCCAAAAATGAGTAAATGCTCACATAAGATGAAGAGTTGAAAATGTACAAGGTTTATTAGTAAAAAAACTATGAGCAATATTAAAATGATTCCATTATGACACATATGTAAGGAAGGGGAGTTCTTTAAAGGAGGTGCATATTTCACATAAGATGAAGAGTTGAAAATGTACAAGGTTTATTAGTAAAAAAAACTATGAGCAATATTAAAATGATTCCATTATGACACATATGTAAGGAAGGGGAGTTCTTTAAAGGAGGTGCATATTTCACATGCTTGAATGAGTTTTAAACTCATAAAAATTGAGATATTTCATCTCTCCTCTCTCCTCATTCAAGTCTAGTTCCAAAAAGTTAGCTTAACTGACCTAAAAATGGTCAATTATTGACCAAACTGATTTAGAAAATTCTAGAATCAGTTTGTTTGGTTAGGAGCTCAATTTTTCCTATAAATAGAAGCCTCCCCCTTGTTGAAAAATATATAGTGTTTATGCATCGTTACTCTACTCCACCTAAGCCAAGAACTGTGAATTCATTTAATAATTCACTAGTTTTTGGATCTTCCCTCTTTCTTCAATCCCCATTAGTGGCTCCATCAACATACTTAACCAATTGATTGGTTGGGGGCCTCTACCGTGAACAAAGAATCAAGCAATTTGTAAGGTAATTAGTGAATATTGATCTTTCTATAATTTCTCAATGTTTCTCTCTTCTCAACCCCTCTCAAGCTTGAGAAGCTTAATTGGTATGATTTTTTTTAAAATGCTATTAAAGTTAATTGGTGAATAGTAGTGAAGAGTTACATAATTTAATAAATGCTATTGAAGTTAATTTTTATTTATGTTTAAATTTTAATGGTTTTTATGTAATTTCTCTCTCTCACTCAAGAAATGGTCATACTCATGACCCATTCTCAATCCACATGAAGCTTTTCATAAAGCTTTTCCTTAATCCAAGATTAAGCTATGCTTGAGGCCAAATTAATGGCTTTTTCCTATGCTTTTAGTTTATGCATATTGATGATTCAATCCATTATAGATTAATGATCCAATTAGAGATCATTTTAATTATTTCCTTAATGATAAGCTTTATCCCTTAGAAAAAATTGAGATTTATCAGTCATAGCAGCGGAGCTATGGCAAAATTTTTATAAAAATTATGCATAAAATAATTTCATTCAAAGCATAAAAAGAGGACTTCCTACCATATTCTAGGAATTATCATCCTAGATTAATTGAAAGAATTTCATTATAATCATGGAGAAATTGAATTTTAATATCATGCATAAAGGATAATTTTTTTATATCAAAAGTGTTCCTTTTATCATTTTTAATTTTCATGCATAGAAGTATGCATAAAAAAAAAATTTATATCAAAAGTGTTACTTTTATCATTTTTAATTTTCATGCATAGAAGTATGCATTAAAAAAAAAATTATATCAAAAGTGTTACTTTTATCATTTTTAATTTTCATGCATAGAAGTATGCATAAAAGATAATTTTTTTCATATCAAACGTGTTACTTTTATCATATTGGATTTCATGCATAGAGGTATGCATAAAAGTTGAATATTTTATTATAAAAGTGTTACTTTTAGCATAATTGAATTTCATGCATAGAGGTATGCATAAAAGATATGGGAAGTGATAAGATATGATAAGATGCATGTGGATATGGATATGGATGTCTATGTATGAATGTGGATATGGGATGTGAATGTATAAATGAGGATGTGAAAATGGAGATAAGCATGTAGATGTGGATGTATGGATGTGAATGTGGATGTGGATGTGGATGTATGAATGTGGATGTATGGATGTATGAATGTGGATGTATGGATGTGAATGAGGATGTAGATGTGGATGCATGGATGTAAATGTGGATGTGGATGTATGGATGTATGCATGTAGATGTGGATGCATGAATGTGGATGTATGGATGTGAATGAGCATATAGATGTGGATGTATGGATGTGAACGTGCATGTAGATATGGATGTATATATGTGAATGGGAATGTGGATGTGGATGTATGTATGCATGTGGATGTGGATATGGATGTGTATGTATGAATGTGGATATGGGATGTGGATGTATAAATGAGGATGTGAAAATGGAGATAAGCATGTAGATGTGGATGCATGAATGTGGATGTATGGATGTGAATGAGGATATAGATGTGGATGTATGCATGTGAATGTGCATGTAGATATGGATGTATATATATGAATGGGAATGTGGATGTGGATGTATGTATGCATGTGGATGTGGATATGGATGTGTATGTGTGAATGTGGATATGGGATGTGGATGTATAAATGAGGATGTGAAAATGGAGATAAGCATGTAGATGTGGATGTATGGATGTGAATGTGGATGTGGATGTGGATGTATGAATGTGGATGTATGGATGTATGAATGTGGATGTATGGATGTGGATGTATGAATGTGGATGTATGGATGTGGATGTATGAATGTGGATGTATGGATGTATGAATGTGGATGTATGGATGTGAATGAGGATGTAGATGTGGATGCATGGATGTAAATGTGGATGTGGATGTATGGATGTATGCATGTAGATGTGGATGCATGAATGTGGATGTATGGATGTGAATGAGCATATAGATGTGGATGTATGGATGTGAACGTGCATGTAGATATGGATGTATATATGTGAATGGGAATGTGGATGTGGATGTATGTATGCATGTGGATGTGGATATGGATGTGTATGTATGAATGTGGATATGGGATGTGGATGTATAAATGAGGATGTGAAAATGGAGATAAGCATGTAGATGTGGATGCATGAATGTGGATGTATGGATGTGAATGAGGATATAGATGTGGATGTATGGATGTGAATGTGCATGTAGATATGGATGTATATATGTGAATGGGAATGTGGATGTGGATGTATGTATGCATGTGGATGTGGATATGGATGTGTATGTATGAATGTGGATATGGGATGTGGATGTATAAATGAGGATGTGAAAATGGAGATGTGAATGTGGATGTGGATGTATGGATGTGAATGTGGATGTGGATATGGATGTATGAATGTGGATGTATGGATGTGAATGAGGATGTGGATGTGGATGCATGGATGTAAATGTGGATGTGTATGTATGGATGTATGCATGTAGATGTGGATACATGAATGTGGATGTATAGATGTGAATGAGGATATAGATGTGGATGTATGGATGTGAATGTGCATGTAGATATGGATGTATAGATGTGAATGGGAATGTGGATGTGGATGTATGTATGTATGTGGATGTGGATGTATGAATGAGGACGTGATAATGAATGTATGCATGTGGATGTGGATATGGATGTGTATGTATGAATGCGGATATGGATGTGGATATGGATGTGTATATATGAATGTGGATATGGGATGTGGATGTATAAATGAGGATGTGAAAATGGAGATAAGCATGTAGATGTGGATGTATGGATGTGAATGTGGATGTGGATGTGGATGTATGGATGTGGATATGGATGTGAATATATGATATATGACGTGAAGGAATCTGAAGTGAAGAGATGGAAAATGATGTGATTGGATGAGTACACATATAAATGAAATGTGGAATAAGTAATGTGGATTGTATGAGGGATAATGTGGAAAAATGAGAGTTAACATAGAAATTGTATTTGTAAACTGTTTGTAAATGCTGTTTGTAAATGGCTGTTTTATGTCAAGAATGCTGGGAAAGCATTTTTGACCGTCTTGTGATTAAGGTCGTGGAGACCTAACTGATAAAGTTACAACTGCTGACGGAGAGTCAATGGAGGACGTCTCACGTAGCAAGGTCGGCCGAGGTCTTGACCAGCCTCGGTTCGATTAAAATGGTGAGCTTCCGGTACGGTGGATGAGGGACCAAGGAAGCGGCCTATGAGTGAAGCGCTAGGTCACCTGCGAAGGATCCTAGAGGGTGCTGACCATACGGTGCTCGGGCTCTGGGTCGCCTAGGATACCCACGCGTGCGTCGAGGAAGATATTGGAACAAGGAGTAAGAGTTGTTTTCTGGAACCGGGCATGGATCTGGTTGACTGACCTTGCTGGTCCTCAACGGATGAGTCCATGGCTCTTTTATATGGATCTGTTGGTTGATCTTGCTGATCTTCAACGAGAGTCCATCTTGATAAGTGATTATATTGTTGAGTATTATGGGCTAGGAACTATTGAAACGGCCCCTGTGTGGACAGGTGGTGAGCGTTCTAGTTGCCAATGATGCCATAGATACTCTGATGAAGGAATGATGGGAAATTATGAATCAACTGGATAAATTGGGAGATTGTGATCAGTGGTACTATGGTTTCATTAAAGGATTGTTTTAAAGTTAGCTGATGCTAAGAAAAAGGCAATTTTCATATTGGGTGTGTAAGTGGTGTGGCTAGTTTTATGTTTGCATGAAATTCCGGCTAGGGGGCCTTGGAACTCTTTTCCTTGGTACCCGGGACAAAACCTAACCAAATTCCAAATTGGATCCCATCACTACAGTGGTTGGGCGGTTGGCTAACCCATGGGATCGGATGGGGTTAGGCTGGACTGATGGATCTGTAAATCGAGACTCAATTTCTGTTATTACGATAGATAAAGTAAATCCCGGATAGTAATTGTTCTATGGATAGGAATCAACGGCTGTGCCTCCTTGGTGGGGAAAAAAGCGTTGATCCCAATGATCCAAGTGCAAGTTTCTTCCTTGATCTGACCAAGTATCTTTATAGATGCAGTCGGATCTGTTTGATCAGTAAGGGTTTTGACTACGTTAGAGTAAAAATTATCCTGGTGGAATCGCCCGTGCTTTCCGGATAAGGGAAGTTTTTCCGGGTCTGGTTTTGGAAAAACCGACGGATTAGTCTTTTGTCCGGATATCCGTGGTGAGGCCCCGAGTGTGGGACCCTGCCTCGCACAAGAAGTGCTACTTCCGCTGCTAGTACCCCGAATCCGTTGCGCGGAGGGAACAGGGATCTCACAATGTTGTATAGTCTTTATGAGGCATTGGCACGACCAAGTGTAAATGACGATATGGAGAAGAACCATAAGAGAGTGCTAGGTAACATGTCACACCATGCGGGGCCATCAAGTAGAGTGCAGAAGAAGACGGCAAGGCTTCATATGGAAAGCATAGTTGAGACTCATCTTCCCCAACCAAAGAATGAGGTGCCTCCACCATTTCCAGATGAGAAGAAGAGAATCTCATCATGGATGACATGGTGAATGAATTCTTTGGACGGGAGGTGAGATATGATAGTGAGCAAGCTCCAATGTCCCAAGAGAAGGAAACCTTGCATAGAGAGGCAAGCAACCCTTTGTATGAGAGATGTTCATACTCCACACTGCAAGCAACTTTGGAGCTATTAAACTTGCAAACAACTTATGGATAGAGTGAGGCAAGTGTCACGAGTCCTCTTTGAGACCGCTTCATTTTATTCTCTCAAATAGAAAATGTTTCATTATGTAAACTTTCCTTACTAATATTTTGACATATGATTTCTTATATTATGTTTGTAGGCTTATCAAAAATATTCTTGCCCCTGAGAATCTATTGTATCAAACTCACGAGATGGGTGTCGTACAATTCTCTCTATGCTAGGTATGGATTACACAAAAATACACGCATGTCCCAATGATTGCATGCTATTTAGAGGATTTAATAAAGATGTAACACAATGTCTACAATCTCGGGAGAGCCGCTATAGGGATGGTTTGCAAGGAGATAAAGTTCCCTAGATTGCATGCTATTTAGAGGATTTAATAAAGGTTCAACACAATGTCTACAATGTGAGGAGAGCCACTATAGGGATGATTTGCAAGGAGATAAAGTTCCCTAGAAGGTGTTGAGACACTTCCCTATCATTCCTCACATCCAATAAATGTTTAAATGTAAGGGGATTACAGAACTCATGACATGGCATGCTACTCATCGCTCAACCAATGGCATCATAAGGATGATAGAAGCTGATTCAGTGGCATGGAAACATGTGGAGCATTAATGGCCAAAGTTTAAAGATGAGACCCATCACTTATGTCTTGTCTTGGGCATGGATGGTGTTCACCCATTTGGCTTCAAGTCCACATCATGGTCTACTTGGCCTATTGTATTTGTGAATTGCAACCTCCCTCCATGGGGGTGGGAATCAAGAAAGGGCATATAATGCGTGCTCTTCTTGTACCAGTAGAGGCAAGTAGAAGGTAGCAAACAGGGATGTGTATCTCGAGCCTTTAATTGAGGAGATTGAGACACTATGGTGCGGTATCAAAGTATAAGACATTTCAAGGCCAATAAATAGGCGTGAGGCGGAGGTGAAAGGAGTTTTGATTTAGACAATGCATGACTATCTCCGGTTCTCAGAGTACTAAGGTACCTACTTGAACTGGATAACTTTAAGCTTTAACTTTTAAACTTTAAGTTTATATCTATACCTCTCAATCATCTCAATTTTAAAATAGGTTTGGAAACCTCCGGACATCATGCATGTCTAATTTATGGACCATCACTTGTTTTGAACAGAAAGACCCTCTGCACTTAATAAGGTGGTGTAGTGACAAACATCATCGATTTCTCCTTCCATCCCAAGTATGTGCCACATGAGGTATCACCACTTGTGATGAGAGGTAGAGATTGGTTTGAGGCATGGAGAAGCACTCCCAATCCACCACACCCGATGAAATGTCTAGACACTGAATATTCTTTTGACTTCCATATTGATGTGACATGAAGATCAATCATCTCTTAGATCCCATGCATATCTTCAAGAATGTGGCAACAAATATTTGGGACCATTTAGTTAATAAAAGAGATACAAAGGGTGCAAGGGATGACTTGTAAAACATTGGATGCCTTCAAAGTAAATGGCCAATTAAAAGGTAGAGTGGAAACATGGTCCTACCAAATACACCATGGGTATTAAACCAAGAAGGCGCACAATAAGTGAAAAGTGTGATTGCCTCTTTTCGTACACCAATGGGAGTAATGAATTCATTGAAGGGAGCCTTCACAACAAAGACCAAAAATAAAGGAGAGGTACAATTATATGGCCTCAAGACACCTGATTGGCACAAGATATTATAGGTATATAAATATTATTTTCTTATTCATTTTCTCTTTATGGTACATAATTTGTAGGCTCATATACTAGCTTCCATTTTTTTCTATGTATAGTTTATTCTTCCAATTGCTATTATTGGTTGTGTGGAGACAAGAAAGTGAGAGAGGCTATTTACAAAATGGGAAGCTTTGTGAGGTATGAATCTTCTCTTCAATTCACTAGATAAGTTATATTACGTATTTTGTATTCTCATGCGCTCACAAGTTATGTATTGGTAAATAGTACATATGATTACTATGTATGTAGGCACATATTATTAAAGGAGATATATACTACATCCATTAAGATGGCTCATCTCAATGCTATTAAGGCAGCGTGTATGATCAAGGAAAACATTCCTGGAACAATTCTCACTAGCCAATTGCATCTTGTGGTGCATTCGGTTGACGAAGTGGCATTGTGTGGTGTTTTTTATGTTCGATGGATGTTTCTCCTTGAAAGGTTCATAAAACCTTAAATGACTTTATGAGACAAAGATCAAGGCTAGAAGCAAGAATGGAACATGGATGGTTGATGTGAGAGTCTCTTGTGTATATCTCAAAACATCTTTGCACAGATCCTTCCATGCCATGATTGTGGAGAAATGAGGAGGATGACCTACTAATCACTAATGTGCCTAGATGAAGAGGAAGGCAATAAAGGAAGTCTTTATTCAAAAAGGAAGGCAATAAAGACTAGATGAAGCTTTACACCACAAGGTGAATACACTCTGCATTCTAAATAGTCCCATCAAGGAGAAGTGGATTGGGAGATACAAGGATTCAATAAATAGACGAAACGATGAGGGAAGAGATTTTAGAAGAGCAAATAGATGCTTGCTAATCCCACCTAGATTGGAACCTCTACCAAATGTGATCAATATAGAATGGCTTCGTATGGCAATATCGATGGCATTGCAAAATGGAGAGATGATCAGAAGAGAAGAGCATGAGTGTGCAAGAGGATGTGACCCTTATTCTTCTATTCTCACATATATACCTTGTTTAATGCACTATAATAAACGTCATGATTTTGTTTAATATTAGTGCAAACTATATGATACAATATGGTCAGAGGAGGGAAGGCACTTTTGCGTAGAGCATGTGGATTCTAAAAGAAAAACGTTTGATTGTGGTGTGATGGCAACTTTTGAGTAAGGCAGTCGAGCTAGTAAACATGATACCAATGTCGTAGTGGAAAATCTTAAGTGTTGTCTTGAGGTTTGATGAGGGTTAGTAGGCTAGCCCTATCTAATGTCAAAAGATAGCATGAAGCTGAGAGAAACAGAATGGCTGAAGCCAGGCAAAAAATGACAATGGAATGTATGGCTGCAGTAAAATATTAGAATGTATGCTAAGAATATTATATGCATTACAGATATGGCTGAATCCAGCAAGAGATGTTACTAGCCTATGGAGAGATCCTCTTACATCCATAAAGTAAGATTGCCTTGTACATCCATAAGGTAAGACTACCACAAGCCAGATAACATATCTTCATGTTCAAGAAAACAAGGATGGGCAATCACATACTCAATAACTCTTACAATGTTTCAATATATAAAAAGGTACGTATGTCTTTATTATTATTCACACTTATCTCCAACTTCCAAATTCATATTTCAAGTGCGTATAGGCAGTTCTAGCATAACACAAACAGCAAGCTTGGAGAAGAACTTAGAGAGACAATATAAGCTTGATTTTGTTGTCGGTATACACATGGTCTTAAGGTTACATGAGCCCTCTCACCATACAACCCTCTTACCATGGATTGAAAGGCAACAAAAACAGGCCCTCAAGCCGCCAAGCATAAAATCACACCACAAAATACAAGGATCGAGTTTACCTTAAATCAAACATCGGACGCTTTGCTAAATCAACTTTGAAGATGTAGGAGTCCAAGATTTTGTACACAATTGCACCCAAACTACTAATCTTATTTATGCAACAAAGGCAAGATACAATTATGATAGGGAGTATGGCATCACTCAAGCCCTCACAATGACATGACTAGCTTCAAGCTTCTCTATGCAATCAAAGGTATTGATGTATAGAGAGAGCTTACAAGTTCACTATCTCCTTACACACTAGAGTTGGGAGTGGTGTACAATGTGTGTAATCCCCTTTTCCACAAGGAATGGAGGGGCTCAATTTATAGGTTTGAGAAGCCCAATTAGGATTAAGCCTAATCAATTTTATTATGAGAAATCATAGATTATGGATTTTTTATTTTGAAATGAGAGTGGGCCTCTTCTTATCCCTTGAGTCACATGGATGTGGGCTCAAGGTGAGAGAATTATTGAAGGTGAGAGGAGAGTGTGATGTAGAGGTTTGAGCAAATAACTTGTAGTAATGCCTACTCAAAAAGTAGTAGAGTGGGTGCTTATTTACATATGTTTAGTGGTTAGTAGTTAGTAATCACTATAAAAGGTTAGTAGTACAATGTATAAATGGGTGAAAAGGGCTGAAAGGTTGAGTGAGAGGAGTAAAGATTTGGAAAGATCCTTTGTGTGGTTGAAAGCTCAAAGAAGCTTGGACTCTCCCATGTGTAGATCTTTAAGTTAACCGCCGGTCTCTTTCTTGCATTCGATGCCACAAAAGTTGATTGAAGTGAAGAAAATGGGGGTTTTTGTAGATGAAAATCCCATATTTGCAGAGGTTAATATGATACATTCATGCTGAATTTTTATGTATTTTTTGAGATTGGGAAAATAATTTAGTAATATGGGAGTAGTAGGGAGAGAAATGGAGATGAGGTATGGGTGTAGAGTAGATATGAGAGCAAATGGAGATGGAAGGAGAGGACAAAGGTGAAGAGGGTGAGAGAGGACATGAAGTTTTCAGGTTTGATGGAGTGAGAAAGGAATGAGTAAGTGTGTAAGTGATGAATGTGTAAGGGAGGTGAGAAGAGACTAGATGTACCTTGCCAAAAAGTGGGCACACTGGGGTCCAATAAAAAATTCATATCTCACAGCCATTAGCTCCAAAAACTCTCAAACAATTTGAGCATATTATTAAGATTAAGAGCTAACTTTTGTTTTTTTATGACCAGTCCAAATTCAGAGTGGAGGCAGGCGTAAAAATTTTAGCAGAATCATGTATTCTTTGAATTTTTAAAAACTTTGTGTGGGTCCCCATTGGTGGAATTTCTTGATAGCTCCAAGAGTGAGCCCCCAATACATCATATCCTGACCTTAGAGACTCAAGTGTATATGGACACTTGCATGGAGGAGATTTTTTTCATTTTATAAGGATATAATAAGAAGAAAACAAGCTAGTACTTTAACTAGTCAACATATCATGATAATATGGTTATTATGATAGGAAAATAAGATAAACAAAGAGATCTAATTGTGAATAAAAATACTAAAATAAAATATTAAAAAATAATTGATATATGAAAAACTATTTAATGAAAATATAAAAAATATTTAATAATAAAAAATATATACAAAAATACTAAACTATGGAAGTCAAAAAGGAGGGAGACCCTCATTATTTTAGGGTAGATGAGAGAATAAAAGATGAAATAGTCTAAGGAAAAAAGTGATTTAGGTAGTAGGCTTTCTAAACGGTGTGGGTAGAAATGTGAGGGCATAGGATTTACTTATGCATGGTGAAGTTGAAGCATATGTACAATGATGGTCCAAAAGTATTATAAAGAAAAAATATTAATAATAATAATAAATAAATAAAATATACTTAGGTTTTGTAATACACACACCTAATGAAGTATTTACATAATTAGAGAAAATAGAGACCCCCATATTTAGGCCCTTATATGAAATGAAATATTTACACAAAATGGGCCGTAATAATTTTATTTATTTTTGATAAGTAGCTAGCAAAAACCTTTTTTTTTATAAATATATAAAAGATATGGGTAAAGTCCCTAACGCACACACGCCTATTTACAATGAAAAGGTATTTATGACAAAGAGTTTATGTGATTTTCCTTGGCCGAGGTAGCTCCCTGTGGTAATGTGGATAGTCGAAAAAACGGCTATCAATATATATATCATTAATCCAGGGTTAGCTCCTTGGCACCTAACATCAATTTATAAATACTTGGGCCAAATCAACACTAAGTAATGGAACATGAAGAAGCTCTTAGTAAATAAGCAATAAAGGATGAATGAAGCCAAACAAGCCTAAGAAATCTAGTTCATGTAGGCTATGAAGTAGTTATGCACTCAAGGTGACATATTATTATGTGGATGCATGCCTAAGAAAGATAGGATTAACTCTATTGTGTTGTAATCTTGCATAAATTCAAATTTATATTGTAACTCAAGGGATGGTAAAGCCTTATGTGAAGCGAGCATACCATGTACCCACATTCTTGTATCTACATTAGATAAATATTAGAGTAACGTCTACGGGGTACCCAAAAGTAAGTGAACCAAGCATGACTTGTATATAAGTGAACTTATCTAATGAGAAAGGAAAATTCCCTTGGGTTGGATTAAAAGATCTTGCCACTTGTGCTCTTACTCTCTAGCTCTATGATATGTTGTCTCTTGGTAGATAGTAATGCTATGCTTGAGGCACTACAACAAATGAAGAGCACAATCACGTCAAGAGCCGCATACATTAAAAAAGAATCTATATATGGAAAAAACCATTCATGCGGCAATGCACGAAGCTAAAGTCATGAAATTAACTACATATGTAATCTTTTGGATAACCTTGTACATAGTAGTGTGTATAGCCGTCACTACAACACATCGAGAGCACAACAACATTTTCTAACAGCATTTTTGGAAGGAAAATATCAGGGGTTTTCACGATGCTTAGTAGTGATCTATCGCTGCTCCACAAGGCTTTTTCACTACCAAGAAGCACCCTTAGCAGTAAAATATCGCTATCGAGCAGCCAAATAATGCTATGTAGCAGCGTCCGTATAGTAGTGAAAAAATGCTACTATACTGTAAAAATATCTCGCGCTTTTATCGCTTCTTTTGCTCCCACATAGTTTTATCTTTTGAATACAATAAAATTCTACTCTAAGTTTTTTTTTGTAGGTTTATACCTTGTCTATCCCTTTTACCTCTTCTACCCTATCCTCCTCAAGCTCAAGCCAGGTATGTCTATTGTTTTCATTTATCTCCTATGCAAACAAGCTTTCTTTTGAGTATTTCTTTTCTCTTTGCTCTCTTTTAAGTTTTTCTTTTCTTCTTTTTTCCTTCTTTTTTTTCCCTAATTAAGAGCTCTCCACCATTAAAGCTTCATATCTCTTTCTTGTATGTTTCTTCTTTCATGCTTTTAAATGTTTATAAGGTTTGTATGTTTTAGGGCTTTTAAGATTAGGGTTTGTTATTAATACATTTTTTCCTTATTTTGGTTTGATTTTGTAGGTTTTCAACACATACAAACCTCATAAGGTAAGAGATATGTTTCTTCTCTTATGCTTTTACAGGTTATAGGCTTTGTAAGTTTAGGGTTTTAAGGTTAGGATTTGTTTATTTTTCCATGCTCCATGGTCCATGCATGCGAGTAGCTACCTATGCATGCTGGTAGCTTTCTAGGCATGCCGATAGCTACCTATGTATGCAGGTAGCTTCCAATGCATGTAGGTAGCTACCTATGTATGCCAGTAGCAACCTATGCATGCCGGTAGCTTCCTATACATGCCGGTGGCTTCCAATGCATGCTAGTAGCTTCCTATGCATGGTGATAGCTACCTATGCTTGTTGCCGATAGGAACCCATGCATGCTGGTAGCTTCCTAGGCATACCGGTGGCTACCTATGCATGTCGGTAGCTACCTATGCATGCCGGTAGCTTCCAATGCATGTTGGTAGCTTCCTAGGCATGCCGATAGCTTCTTATGCAAGCTTATGGCTTCCTAGGCATGTCGGTGGCAACCTATGTCTGCCGGTAGCAACCTAGGCATGTCGGTAGCAACCTAGGCATGTTGGTAGCTTCCTAGGCACGCCGATAGCAACCTATGCATGCCGGTAGAAACCTAGGCATGTCGGTATAGCTACCAAGGCATGCCGGTAGCTTCGAATGCATGCCGGTAGCTTCGTAGGCATGCCGATAGCTATCTAGGCATGGCAATATTCTCTTAGGCATGCCGGTAGCAACCTAGGGTTGCCAATAGCTACCTAGCATGCCGGTAGCTTCTAATGCATGCCGATAGCTACCTATGCATGCCGATAGCTTTCAATATATGCCGGTAGCAACCTATGCATGCCGATAGCTACCTAGGCATGCCGATAGCTACCATAAGCATTAGCCTTATGCATCAATATTCATAAGGCCATATGCATAAGAGTTTTAAGTATTTGTGTTTTTTCTTGGATAGATGGCAAATAACTTGAGGTGCGATGTTACATGTGAAGGAGAAGTCGATATCCCAACAATATTTGTAAGTATATATTAGCCTCAAATTGTATCTTATCTTTTAATGAAAAAAGGTTATCTTAAATAACAACTTTTTAAAATGTTCATTTGTTTGTATGTCTATAGCTTGCAGTAGTGGACCACCCCTCTACACAAGATGAATATGATTTAAGTGTGAATAATAATAAAGACATACGTACCTTTTTATATATTGAAACATTGTAAGAGTTATTGAGTATGTGGTTGCCCATCCTTGTTTTCATGAAAGATATGTTATCTGGCTTGTGGTAGTCTTACCTTATGGATGTACAAGGCAGTCTTACTTTATGGATGTAAGAGGATCTCTCCATAGGCTAGTAACATCTCTTAAGTCAATATTAGATAAAATGGGAAAAATCCCTCAAAATGGGAATGTATTTAAAAATTTTATTTTGGCCATAACTTGAACATGCAAACTCCAAATTTGTCGGATAAAGTAGATCTAGATTCTACTTTTCAAGCTCTTTCCAATGATATGTCACATGAATATGTTTTGACAAACTTTTGGATGAGTTTACCATACCCCCACTTTTTTCATGGGAATGGGATTTTTCCCACTTTATCTAATATTGACTTTCTTGCTGGATTCAGCCATATCTGTAGAGACAAAGTAGGTAGTCTCATGAAGATGAAGACACACGTGAATATTGAAAGGATCGACATATTGTTCATCAGTAGCCAACTGTAAGGTCAACACAAAAGCCTTGCGACGCTGCTTAGCTTTTGCAACTCTAGCTTTAGCTTCTTCTTGAGCCTGACGTTTAAGTAGGTCATGTGCTTCTTTTCGTGTGTTGGCAGCATGCATTTGTTAAAGCATGGCTTCAGTTAGTGGTTCATTGTAATTCTTGAGACGACTAACATTAATGAAGTTAGGCATTTGCTCACCTTCTAGTGTCTCTAAATGCACTGCACCACTAGGAGTAAGCTCATTAATCACAAACGGTCCTAGGCCATGTTTCTTGAGCTTTCGCTTATGCTTCTTAAGTGTGTACAAGAGCACAAGGTCCCCTTTTTTGAATCGGCCAGTTGTAACATTTCGATCATACCATTGCTTTTGTCTCCTCTTCTCGGCATACATCCCCATTACCGCCAATAAGCAGGTCTCATCAAGCTTTTCCAATTCATCAATGCATTGAGAAAGCTCATGACCAGTCCAGTCCAATTGTTTAGCAACTCATAGAGTAGGTACAAGAAATTCAATGGGAAGAATTGCATCTAGCCCGAAAGCAAGCTCAAATGGGGTTGTGCCCACAGATGTTTTATAGACTGTTCTATATGCCCAAAGAACTGAGTGCAACTTTTGCTCCCAATCAGTCCTATGTCCCTCAACAATCTTTGTGAGTGCTGTGCAGAGAATCTTGTTAGTACTCTCAGCTTGACCATTGATCTGGGGATGATAGGGTGCAGAACGCTTGTGAATTACCATAAATTCTTGAAGTAAAAACTCTATGACCTCATTCACAAAGTGCACACCTTGATCACTAATAGGTAAGCCATAGCGTGTAAACACGTACTCATACAAGAACTTGGCTGTGGTTCTAGCATCATTTTTTACTGTAGCCTTTGCCTCTACCCATTTGGTCAAATAGTCAGTGGCGACTATAATATATTCGGCATGCGTGTGACGAGCTGGAGGTTTAATGGGACCGACAAAATCAATACTCCATTTGGCAAACGCAGGTGTGCTTAACATAGGCCGCAATGGCATATTGTCCTTTGTGATGGGAGGTTTGGTCCTTTGACAATCGTCACAACGTTTCACATATTCTTCGGCATCCATTTGTAAGGTTGGCCACCAAAGCCCAGACCACCTAATCAACTTAGCTGTGGTATTTCCGGAAAAGTGTCCATCCCCAACACCTGCATGTGCATGAGTCAAGATTTTCAAGTAGTCAGCTTCACATACACACATGCGCAAGTTGCCATCCTTGCCCCTCTTGTAGAGTTGGCCCTCTATCATCATATAGTTGGCTGCTTCAACTTCAATAGCATGCTGAAGATAGTCCACAATATACTTGCTCCAACTTGGTGTAGTTGAAATTTGGAATAATGTGAAATTATGAATTGGTTGTTGAATTTGACATGAAGAACAAATTTTTTAGCATCCGCATGCATGGTAGGCCACCATTGCCCATACTGAGTTATACGTCGCACACAAGTGGTAGCTGATGCATGGATTCCACCAATACCCTCATGTGCCCATTCCAAGAACTCCTCATATTGGTCAGGGTTAGGTATAAGCCACAACACTCCATCATTACCCTGACGATATAATCTCCGTGAGATTAACTTAAATAGTGGCCATAGGTCCACATTAGAACCTGCTAGTTGTATCTGCCCACTTGTCAAAATTTCTAAGATGGGTTCAGACCATTTAGGAGCTGTCTCTACAAGGAAAAGTGTTGAATCTAACATATCATCATCCATACCCACAGGAGCTTCTCCAGAGGTGATTCGAGACAAATGATCTGCCCTAAGATGAGTTGTTCCTTTTCGGACTGCCACTTCAAAATCAAACTCAAGAAGGATGACAAACCACCTCACAATCCTTCCAGTTGCACAAGGCTTATTCACCAAATATAGCAGTGCTTGATGGTCCACAAAAAATATAAATTTGTTTGCCAAAAGGTAATGGCGAAACTTTTTCACT
Source organism: Cibotium barometz (assembly GCF_041138505.1). Taxonomy (NCBI): domain Eukaryota; kingdom Viridiplantae; phylum Streptophyta; class Polypodiopsida; order Cyatheales; family Cibotiaceae; genus Cibotium; species Cibotium barometz. The sequence goes on from NC_141055.1 coordinate 51,920,459, forward strand.
GCATATATCATGGAAAAACCTTCTCTTTCTGTTGTGGTATAATTCTTCTCAGCATAAATTTGTTTGCCAAAAGGTAATGGCGAAACTTTTTCACTGCATATATCATGGAAAAACCTTCTCTTTCTGTTGTGGTATAATTCTTCTCAGCATTGTTCAACTGTCGACTAGCATATGAGATTGGGAAATCCTTATTATGTTCTCCCGATTGAGCCAAAATACATCCAATTGCAAAGTTTGAAGCATCAATATGGACATGAAAGATTTGGTTCCAATCTGGTGCCCATAAGATGGGTGCAGACACTAATGCTTGCTTCAACTTTTCAAAGGATTCCTCACACTCGTCAGTCCAATTAAACTTTACAAGAAGAGCATATAATGGATTAAACTTTACAAGAATTTTAATCCATTATATGCAGACACTAATGCTTGCTTCAACTTTTCAAAGGATTCCTCACACTCGTCAGTCCAATTAAACTTTACAAGAAGAGCATATAATGGTCTGGCTAGGACAGCGTACATGTAGATGAATCGACGATAATAGCCACAATGTCCCATGAATATTTGTATCCCTTTAGGGTTGATATGCCGAGGTAATGAGACAATGACATCAATTTTATCCATATCTGTTGAAATCCCATTGCGAGAAACAATATGGACCAAAATTTTCCCTTGTCTGTCTTACCATGAATTTGCACTTGTCAGGATTCAAGCATATACGATAAACTTGACACTTTTGAAACACAAGTCTGAGGTGTTCTATATGATTCATCATGCTCTTGTGAGTGAACACATAAATCATCCATGAAGATCTCAAGAAATAGCCTAAGGTACTCCTTGAATACATGACTCATTAACACTTTAGTGTCCTATTTCTCACCAAAACTTTGGGATTTTTTGGGGAACCTAGAAACAACATTTCTACACCTTGTTTCAACCATAGGTCGGTTAAAAGTCAAAAAATAAAGGAGATTTTTCATGATGTCAAAACACAAGCTATATTAGAAATTTGACAAAAAAACTCTAACTTGAAATTTTCATTGAAATTTGAAGCTGTTTTGTCAAAAATCCCATAAAATGCCTATAACTTCTTGAATAAATCATGTTTTTCATGTTTGTAAATGTCAATTGGTAGAACTTGGGGTTTCAAAACAACACAATATCCTTTAGGTCCTAGTTCCTAAGCTACTTGTGAGCTATAACAAAAATCTCATAATTACCAAGATGCTGAAAAAGAGAAAAATTTTGGCCTTCCAAAGGTACTTCCATAAAACTAGGGTTATGTTAGTGCAAATTGGCAATCAGAAATGATTATATAGTTTAAAACCAAGTTAATACATATTTTTTGGGGTCCCAAGCTCAAGTAAATCTTGCTACTTGAGTGCTATCTTAGTTTTTCAATCGTGCTACATTTTTCAAAATTTCTAAATTCTCTCTCAACAACCATGAAACAAAGGTTTTAGGTGCCCAAATTATGTTTGTACAATGTACCTTAGCGGAATTATTCTATACAAACAAAATGTTGCAAGTTTACTAAGGAATGTAATGCGTATGACTCAAGAATCTAAATCCAGAATTTTTGTTGTGTGCAGTTTTGACATTTTGAAACAATTAATATTTGTAGCTTACTAAGGGGCTTTTACATATAAGTTTAAGATCTCAATGGATAGAGTAAGCATTGTATCACCTTAAAAAACTTGCAAACACATTAAAACCATGTATTGGTTTGGATATAAATGGATGCTAAAAAGTGGTGTATCAAACACACACAACTTCCTACTATTTTAGACACTCTCAATTGAATTTTATTTCATGTGAAACTTGGCAAAATCTTTGACACAAATATGAAATAATTACTTGGAATTTTTCACGGGGCTTAGTGATTTTTTTCTCTAAGCTTATAAGGCGGTTTTCTCAAACCTGAGTTGCAGTCTCATGCAAGTCCTATTTATGGGTGTAATTCCTTATCGTGCCAGCATCCAAATTGCAAGGTTACATTTTTTAAAGACACACTAGGTCACATATTCAAACTCTTTAAGAGGGATTTTGAATATGTCTTTCCTAGTGCAAGTAGCATTTTATTTGCATCGTCCGAAAAAGGTCACTTAAGTGTCCTTTTTTTGTACCAAACTAGTGTTAACCGCTGAAAGGTTGCAGGTGCATTTGTTAGACCAAATGGCATAACACGATAGGCAAAGATGCCATCTTCAGTTGCAAAGGCTGTCTTGTGTTGATCCTTCGGATCAATTGACACTTGATTGTAACTGGAGAATCCATCCAAGAAACTATATGCCTTTTTCCCTGCAACTCGTTCCAAAACATGATCCGTGATTGGAAGTGGGTAATGATCACGTACAGTAGCTGCATGAGCTTAATGCATAATCCTGATGCATTAAGATTTAATCACTACATTGATGGATTGGGAACATGCCTAGGTGTGTTGGGCATCTAATTATACCTTCAATTAACATTATAAACTTGTCAAATCACCTCAAGAGCAGGCGTGGTGCAACCTGTAGGGAAGAAACAGAGCAGTTTTCTCATCTTTTTGAAAAGTGGAGGCTAAATTCTACTTGGTTGATTGATTAAATTCAGATTTTACTTAGCAATTGTGTGATACACATACTTGAGGAGGTTTCTATATGATTGGTTGAAGCAGTTATGCATTATGGAGCTGATTATGACTTGATTAAATAGGCTGTCTACAATGATTAGTGAAACAAAGGGTGATTAATTGGCTAATTACTCTCTCAACTTAAACAATTGGTCTAATTATTTTTACATGGAGTTAGTAGACATCAATGCTAAGCTAATGAATGCCTGGTCTCTCAATTTGGACAAGAATCAAAGGAATTAGAGCACTTTTACTATTGGTTTTTACTGGTTTTATTGGTTTTTCTCAAAACAGAGAAGGGGATTTGATAAATTTGGTATGTACGCACCTTGGTTGGTGTTGATATGCAACATTGAGCTTGTTTAGGTGTCAATGCAAGTTATCCACACTTGATTGAACCATTACACTGCAATTTGAAGCCTTGGAAAGCGTGCCAGAACAGGGTACTTTGGACTGCGTATGCGAGTTCAATTTGAATGCAATCAGTTTGATTTTCTACATCAACAGTGAAGTTCGTTGAGTACTTTGGAGTATTTAGAACACTTATTAGAGTGTGGTTGAGCTGAGGAAGGCTCATTTTTACAGAATTGGACATGTGCGGAAGGTGCATTTGCATTGAGCAAATATGTCAGACCACCTAGTACAGATTGTGGGTGAGAAGTTGGATAGAAAGAACTTCCAGGCATGGAAGTAGAGGATTAAAAGCTTTCTGAAAGGAAAAGGGTTTTAGAACCTTATTACATGTGCAGAGCTAGAGCCGGAACTACCTCAACAACCTACACAACAACAAGTTGTAGCTCATAAGCAATGGTCAAAGAGAGCATACAAAGTTTTGCATTACTTGTCTATATGTATCTCGGATGCTATACTCATACATATACATGATGCTAAGAATCACAAGGATGCATGGGATACATTGGTAAAGCTGTTTGATACAGATATTAGTGCTCGTAAGTCTCGGTTGAGACAGTAGATTCATAATGTGAAGCAGAAAGAAAGGAGTATCCATGGTTATGTACAAGAGATAAAGAAGTATGTAGATACATTGGCAACTATCAATGCCCCCATGCCTGATGATTTGGTAGACATTACCTTGTGTGGTCTTGGCAACAAGGAGTACAAGTCTTTTGATACTTCTATTTCTATTCAGAGTACAGGTTTACCAAATTTTGATGAGTTGGTTTCACTCTTGCTTGTTAAGGAAATCAAACTCAATGACTCTTTTCATGATGCATCTACTAGCCATGACAACGGCAGAAATCAAGCTTCCTATTCACAAAGGGGATTTAAAGGCAGGGGGAGATTTGCATCACGTGGTCGTGGTAATGGTCGTGGATGGTAGGATAGGTCACCACAATAGAATTTTTAGCCTACATATGGTGCTAGAGGTGGTTGTGGATATACACCTCAGAGACTCATCAGAGAGGAAGATGTAATCCTCGTGTGTGGTAGAGGATGTTGGCAAGGCCAACAAACATCTATGCAAAATGTGGAATGCCATTACTGTGGGAAGTTTGGTCATATGGCACGTGATTGTTTCCGCAAACAAAATGATTTGAGAGGGGGTAGAGCACAACATGGTGAACATTATGCACAACATGGTGGAAATTATGCAAATGGTGAAAATTTTGCATCAAGCAATAATGATGGCAGCGCAAATCACTTGTTTGCCATGAAACATGTCGTGGAATCTATGATGACAAATGGTGAAAGTGATGACACTTGGTATATGGACTCTAGAGCATCAAACCATATGACTTGTCATGGTGAATGGTTTGAACATATGAAGCCTATGGATGTGAAAGGCTATGTGGAGACAGGAGATGATACCCAGCATGCTATCACACACATGTATGAAGTGTACCATTGGTTATGCACAATGGTGAAACAAAGTCTATGGCAGATGTCTTGTATGTGCCTTCTATTACAAAAAGTTTGGCCTCAGTTGGTCAAATGGTGGAACAAGGTTTACAGGTTTGTTTCAACGAGCATGGTTGCTTCGTTGAGGATTTCAAAAAATGGATGTAGAGTCATTGCCAAAGACAAGAAAGAAAGCAGGTTATTTAAGTTGCATGCTGGGATTCCTGAGTTGAAATCAGCCATGTTCTCTAAAATCCGAAATGTGGTATAGGACATTGACATGTGGCATAAAAGGATTGGACATGTGTTATACAAAGGTTAAAGAACATGCAGGGCAAGAGGCATTGTTAGTTGGGATGCCTAGATTCAAGTATGATGGGAATATGCATGTTTGTGATGCCTGCCAGTTTGGAAAGCAAGCAAGGTTGCCATTTCCTAAAGAAGGCAACATGAGTAGCAGGCCACTTGAGATAGTTCATAGTGATGTATGGGGTCCTGCACAAAACCCATCCATTAAAGGTAGCTTGTATTATGTGACATTCATTGATGATTTCAGTAGAATGACTTGAATTTACTTTCTCAAAAAGAGAAAAGTGAAGTGTTGGGAAAGTTTATGGACTTCAAAGCTTTTGCAGAGAAGAAATATGGCTCTTGGATAAAATGTTTGAGGACAGATGGAGGTGATGAATACACCTCACATGCTTTTGAGAATTTCTTGAGAAAGCATGGCATAAGAAGGTAGTTAACTTGCAGGTACACACCTCAGCAAAATGGTATTGCTGAATGAGAGGAAGAATAGAGTTATTTGTGATGTGGGCAATGCTTAATGAAAAGAGCATGCCAGACTATTATTGGGCAGAAGCGTGTGCCACCGCGGTGTATGTACTTAATAAGACACCCACAATAGCCATACATGAAAGTACGCCAGAGATGCGGCTTACAGGTTTTAGGCCAAACATTGGACACCTCAAAGTGTTTGGTTGCATAGCTTATGTGCATGTGCCTGATGAGAGGAGGAAGTTGGATCCTAAGGTAGAAAAGTGTGTTTTTATTGGGTATGCATAGGATCGTAAGGCACATATATAAATGTTACAATACACAAACTAGGCAAGTGGTTATCTCACGAGATGTGGTGTTTGATGAACTTGCTAGTTGGTACAAGGCAAAGGATGAGGGTATCATTGATTCCGTTGATGTTGATGTGCATGTGAACTTGCCACAAGCAAGTTCTATTTCTATGTCTGGGCCAACAGAGTCTGAGAGTAGCACTATACGTCCATGGTCAGGACACTTGAGACATGAGAGTGTGAGCACTCGGAGTAGTGCTATGGATAAAGAAAAAAAGAAGGTTGAAGGAATTGGCATTACAGGTTATGAGTCTTCAAGTTCAGAAAGTTTGGATGAGAAACTTGGCATACCTGTTTTACGCACACCAGGTGCAAGGCAGGATAGATATGTGCCTCCACATGCTAGAGTTACAAGTGTTCAGAGTGATCCGCATGCATTGCGGAGGTTCCAAAGGGTCAGGTATCCACTTGACAGGTTGACATATCGTGACTTTGCTATGCATTACGCATATATGACCTCTTTGGTGAAGCATGTGGAACCTACATGCTATACAGAAGCTATTGGGAAGCATGTATGAGAGAAGGTAATGGATGTTGAGATGGATGCATTGGTTCATAATGAAACATGGGATTTGGTTTTTACCACAAGGCAAAAATGTCATTGGTTGCAAATGGGTTTATAAAGTGAAATGCAAATCAGATGGTTCCATTGATGCACAAACCCAAGGCTTGGACTATGATGAAACATTTAGTCCAGTTGTTGCAAAAGTGGGAACAGTGAGAGCAGTCATTGCCATTGCTGCAGCAAATGGTTTGGAAATGCATTAAATGGATGTGAAAATGCATTTCTAAATGGTGATTTACAAGAGGAAGTTTATATGGCACAGCCAAAAGGATATGTACACACACCCAAGGTACCCCACTCATGTATGCAAATTAAAGAAAGCATTATATGGTTTGAAGCAAGCATCTCGTGCTTGGAGTGATAAGATAAGTCGATATCTTATCTCCCTTGGATTTCAAGTTTCTTCGGTAGATTCTTCACTCTATGTGAAGAAAACAGATCATGGGATTGTCTTACTTGTCATCTATGTGGATGACTTGATTGTCACATGAGATCATGCTACAGATGTTATGCATGTTAAGAAGGCATTGAGTAGGCAGTTTGATATGAAAGACTTGGGTGAATTGAGATATTTTCTTGGGATTGAAGTGATCAACATGCAACTATATGGTTAGTGCAATGCCAATATGCATTGGATATGTTGGAAAAATATGGGACAGGGTGTAAGCTAATGAGTACACCTTTGGAGTAGAATGTGAAGCTGCGGGCTGATTTTGGTGAACAGTTGGATGATCCATCTATATATAGAAAGATGGTTGTGGTAGTCTTATTTACATGACTATCACATGCCCGGATCTCAATTATGCTGTGGGGCTAGTAAGCCAATTTATGCAAAGCCCCAGAAAACCTCATTTGGATGTAGTGAGACGCATTATGCACTATGTAAAGACCACTGCACATTGTGGTCTTCTTTATGAGCATGGTAAAGGCTTGGATGTACACGGCTACACATACGCAGATTGGGCACAATTTGATGAGACTCAAATTGCAATCAAGGCTTCCCTATAAATTGTGCCATATGTATGCACCTCTAAGAATGAGCCAGGTGCCAATGGGGAAGGGGACGTCACCATGATTTGTGGTGAGGACATCATAAGGAGGGCAAAGATTATGAGCTCTATAGTCTGCCCACCTATCCCTTTATGTTGCTTGATTCCACATGCCAGAGTCCATGGATTGCGAGATGATGTTTCTTCTCTTAAGGTAGCCTTTCAACATGAGGGTTACATAAAGGATAACGGGTTTTTTATCGTGTTCTTGTATACATCACTTGGGGAGGAGAGCATGGTCACTGATGACATTGAGCAGAGTTGGGATGAGCACTAGAGGGCTATCAATACAAAGTTTGAAAATAATATCATGTAGAGCGACGAGCTAAAAATCTTATTTGGACATATGTTTTATGTCTAGGAGGGAAATTACAGGACAGTGGCATGATCATCAATACTTACAAATAAGTTCTTTGACACAAAGAGTCAACATGTGAGAGTGTTTGGCACAATCATTGATTGTAGGAAGGTTAGTGAGATTGATTTTTTTATGAGACTTCCAAGAATGAATATGTAAGTGTTTTGTTTTTCGTAATATTTTGAGTGTGGTCTATTTTTGGGTTGGTTGTCACAAACTTTTATCTTCCTTTCTTGTTTTTATTGTGTAGTCTTTCAGCGCATGCCCTTGTGGTGCCCTCCCTTGGAGGAGATTGTCAACATTGAATATATGTGCTCGGCTAACTCTCATGATTTTTTGAGAGAGGTTCCATATTCAAATGTGAAAACAATAGATGCTATCCATTGGAGAAACACCAAGGGAGTCGACGAGCCATGGTTCTGCTTGACACGGTGATATCTTGGAAAGCTTGTGTGTAATGTAGGTTTACATGTACATGTTGGATAGCTAATGTAGTGTTGTCCTTTTTTTTTAGTGTGCATGTGTGGTCTATGTAGGTGCAATATCAAAATGCATTGGCAAAGAGGCTTGGTCCTTTCGAAGGTCACGTTTCCAATGAGGTGTTTGCTATGTTGGAGAAGAAATAAAGTGAAAACCTCACTTGAAAGTACTTAGACGACAGACTAGGCAAGGTATATTTTTGGTGCATTCTTTGGCTTCTATTTTGCAATGTATGTCTTGAAAGTCATTACCACCCTAGAGTTGAAGATTGCTTTGGCTATCCTCACTCCATTTCAAAGAGAGTACTACCTTCTTCCATTCATCACCCAACTTTGGATCCAAAATATTCAAGATCGAGGAAGTTTAATTTACTAGCTTTGTGTGATGTGAGCACCGATGTGAGGTTGTGATGGATTTCATTTTTTGAAGTGAATAAGACTACCAAAGCTATGTTTGCTCTTCTCAAGGGTGACCACAAGTCTAGAATGTGATCTTCCAACTTCATTGGCGTTATGGGTGGATTCTTTTCATGATTTATTGCATATTGGCCCGATGTGTTTTGGTTTGCTTTCCTTAGGTGGCTCCTAAGAGAACTTGTTTTGAAAAAAAACAAAAACATTCTCTAGATATTTTAGTAGACTATGTGTCCATCCCTAAGGGCATTGTGTTTCCATCAAATTAAACACTCTAGGATTACGACGAGGAAGTGAAGATAGAAGCATAGAGATAAATGTTTCCACTGGTGAGAAAGACTGAGGTCTTTTCAAGAGAAAGAGGTGCATACTCTGAAGAAAGTGGATATGGTGCAGATGGCTGCACAATGTCTAGTGTTCAGGTACATACAACATAGCCTCTCCATTTGGAGCCATATTTGCATAGCTTTGTCTATTGGTTGTGTTTTGGTTGAGTTTTGCATGCAACCTGAATGTACATTATTTTTTCAACAGATATTTATTCCATTTTAAGGAGAGCCAGCTTTTGGGTGGTTTGCCTGTCTGGGCAAGGGAGTGGCTCTCTATGTCTAATGCGGAAACCACCATGTACCCCCTGCTGAGATTCAAGCTCAATGTCAGATTGTGCCAGCTGTGCTATGTGCTGGCATGTTAGGTAGGAACATGTGTGAGACATAAATGATCGCGTCCCCAGCTGGTCATAGTGTGTGGACATTAGCTAGGGTTAGCTGAGTGTGGACATAACACAATAGTGTGTGTGTGTGTATTATGGATTATGGCTTTATGCATTGTGTGAGAAGGAGATGGCTTCCCTCTATGGTTAGGGTTTGTAATATACATTAGGGTTTGCTCCTGTGTGTGTGTCTCCTCTCCTTCTACCTATTTTTCATCATGGTATCAGAGCCTGGTGCTCTCTATTAGGGTTAATGAGTGAGTGAGAGAAGAGGGAGAAGAAGCTGTGAAGCTTGCCATTGATGTTGTGAAGCTTGGAGCACACCGATTTCTATCAGATCTGAGAGCTTAGCCTACCGGGTAAGGTCTACTAAACACCCTTGAGCGGATTGCAGGTGATTCAAGCACAAACAAGGCAAATTAGGGTTGCCCAAAGCAAAAGAAAATTTTGGTTTTTTGGAAGCTTTCCATTGGAGCTTGGAAGCGGTGATGTATGGTGAAAATAGATGCAAATCTGGCAAAGAAACATGTCTGTGACAAGGATGAATGTATTGGCAACTCATGTGCAAGCCCTACACTGATTTTGGAGCAAATATGATGCATTTAAGTGATTGAAAATCACTAGTTTTGAAGCCCTCACAAAACAGAGAAAAAGAGGTCAACTTTTGATGAAATTAAACCTAGTTTTTGGCAAAAATCATACCATTGATGGGTTGTACACTTGCGTTGGAGTGTTAGGAAACATTATATGCTCTCAATTACCACACAAATCAATCCAAACTCCCTCACGAGCAGGCGGCGCAGCCTGGTATGCAAAAACAGAGCATTTTTTGATATTTTTGCTAAGTGGAGGCCACAAATGAACTCTTGTGCTTGATAAATTCCAAAATTGCCTTAGGAATTGGTTGGTACATACACTGGAGAAGGAGGCTACATGATTGGTTGGAGCAATTATGATCTATGGAGCTGGAAATGAGCTGATTAAACAGGCTGTCTACTGTCATTAGTGAAACAGAGTGTGATTAATCGACTAATTACTCTCTCATCTTAAACAATTGGTCTAATTTCTTTTACATGGAGTTAGTGGACATCATTGCTAAGCTAATGAATGCCTGTTCTCTCAATTTGGACAAGCATTAAAGAAATTAGAGCAATTCTACTACTCGTTTTATTGGTTTTTTTGGTTTTTCTCAAAGAGAAGAGGGTTTGACAAAATTGGTATGTACACACCTTGGATGGTGTTGATATGCAACATTGAGCTTGTTTAGGTGTCAATGCAAGTTATCCACACTTGATTGAACCACTACATAGCAATTTGAAGCCTTGGAATGTGCATCAAAACAGGGTATCTTGGATTGCGTATGCCAGTTCATTTTGGATGCAATCAGTTTGATTTTCTACATCAAAAGTGAAGTTCATTGTGTACTTTGGAGTATTTGGAACACTTATAGGAGTGTGGTTGAGCTGAGGAAGGCTCATTTATAGATTTGGACGTGTGCATAAGGTGCATTTGCATTGAGCAAATATGTCAGATTTGGACGTGTGCATTTGCATTGAGCAAATATGTCAGATAATCCAGTACAAATTGTGGGTGAAAAATTGGATAGAAAGAACTTCCAGGCATGGAAGTACAGGATCAAAAGTTTCTGAAGGGAAAAGGTTTTTGGAATCTTATTATAGGTGCGGAGCCAGAGCCGGAACTACCCCGACAACCTACACAGCAGCAGGTTATAGCTCATAAGCAATGGTCAGAAAGAGCATACAAAGTTTTGCATTATCTGTCTTTATTTATTTCGGATGCTATACTCATACATATACATGATGCTGAGAATCCCAAGGATGCATGGGATACATTGGTAAAGCTGTTTGATACAGACACTAGTGCTCCCAAGTCTTAGTTTGCGACGACAACATATTCATAATGTGAAACGAAATAGAAGGAGCATCCATGATTATGTACAAGAGATAAAGAAGTATGCAGATGCATTGGCAACAATCAATGCCCCCATGCTTGATGATGATTTGGTAGACATTACATTGCGTGGTCTTGGCAAGGAGTATAAATCTTTTGATACATCTATCTTGGTTCAGAGTACAGGTTTACCAGACTTTGATGAGTTGGTTTCACTCTTGCTTGTTGAGGAAATCAAACTCAGTGACTCCTTTCATGATGCATCTACTAGCCCATGATGATAATGGCAGAAATCAGGCTTTCTATTCACAAAGAGGATTTAGAGGCAGGGGGAGATTTGCATCACGTGGCCGTGGTAATTGTCGTGGATGGTAGGATAGGTCACCACAACAGAATTTTCAACCTACATATGGTGCTAGAGGTGGTCATGGATATACCCACCTCAGAGAGGCAGAGGTAATCCTCATGGTAGAGGACGTTGGCAAGGCGGCCAACAAACATCTATGCAAAATGTGGAATGCCATTACTGTGGGAAATTTGGTCATATTGCACGTGATTGTTTCCGTAAACAAAATGATTTGAGAGGGGGTAGAGCACAACATGGTGGACATTATGCACAACATGGTGGAAATTATGCATCAAGCAGTAATGATGGCGGTGCAAATCACTTGTTTGCCATGAAACATGTTGTGGGATCTATGATGTCGAATGGTGAAAATGATGACACTTGGTATATGGACTCTCGAGCATCAAACCATATGACTTGTCATGGTGAATGGTTTGAGCATATGAAGCCTATGGATGTGAAAGGCTATGTCGAAACAGGAGATGATACCCAACATGCCATTACACATGTTGGAAGTGTACCATTGGTTATGCATAATGGTGAAACAAAATCTATGTCAGATGTATTGTATGGGCCTTCTATTACAAAAAGTTTGGCCTCAGTTGGTCAAATGGTGGAACAGGGTTTACAGGTTTGTTTCAACGAGCATGGTTGCTTCGTTGAGGATTTCAAAAATGGATGTAGAGTCATTGCCAAAGGCAAGAAAGAAGGCAGGTTGTTTAAGCTGGATGCTGGGATTCCTGAGTTGAAATCAGCCATGTTCTCTAAAAGCCGAAATGTGGTACAGGACATTAACATGTGGCATAAGAGGATTGGACATGTGAATATACAAAGGTTAAAGAACATGCAGGCAAGAGGCATTGTTAGTGGACTGCCTAGATTCAAATATGATGGGAATATGTATGTTTGTGATGCCTGTCAGTTTGGAAAGCAGGCGAGGTTGCCATTTCCTAGAGAAGGCAACATGAGTAGCAGGCCACTTGAAATAGTTCATAGCGATGTATGGGATCCTGCACAAAACCCATCCATTAAAGGCAGTTTATATTATGTGACATTCATTGTTGATTTCAGCAGAATGACTTGGATTTACTTTCTCAGAGAGAAAAGTGAAGTGTTGGGAAAGTTTATGGACTTCAAAGCTTTTGCAGAGAAGCAATATGGCTCTTGGATAAAATGTTTGAGGACAGATGGAGGTGGTGAATACACCTCACATGCTTTTGAGAATTTCTTGAGAAAGCATGGCATAAGAAGGCAATTAACTTGCAGGTATACACCTCAGCAAAATGGTGTTGCTGAGAGAAAGAATAGAGTCATTTGTGAAGTGGCCAAGGTGATGCTCAATGAAAAGAGCATGCCAGACTATTATTAGGCAGAAGCATGTGCCACTGCAGTGTATATACTTAATAAGACACCCATAGCAGCCATATATGGAAGTACGCCAGAGATGCGGCTTACAGGTTTTAGGCCAGACATTGGACACCTCAAATAACCCCATGAGTTGTATGCACACTAGGAAAGGAAAGTAGGTCCCATTGGCGGCAAACTTTATTATGTTCGATCTCCCATTTGGAGGGAGTCTCAAGAGAGCACAACGGCCTCCACGGAATATGTTCACATAGTACCATGTCCATTACGGTGTGTCTTTTTTGACTGCTTCTCTTTTCGATAGTGGTTGGTTGGTGGTGGTGTTGTCCGACAGGGCAGATCAAAGCTTTCCTTGAACTCAATTTTCTATTTACCAATTACTTATTGTAGGTTCCAACTTGGTCAAGAGGCTTGTGCAGGAGGCTATATGGGGTGGATTGAGTGCTACTCCAAAGTTTGTGACATGGAGGTTTGGCAATGGATTGTTATCGTTCACATCACTCGGCATACAGTTACATTGAATAAGAAGGTAGCATGGTAGGGGTAATGTGACTCTCTCATTTAACGCCATGTGGCAGTTGCATCGCTGTTTATATGGTTTTATGTAACTAGTTTATGTTGCGTGGTTGAGTTTATATGTGTGCCTTTTATGAAAACACAGTTTTGGACTTCTATGATGTACCTTGTTCACAAAAGAGGGATGTTTTCACCCACTTTCACTCCTACAAGTAGACCATTATTTGAGGCATTGCGAATAGGAGCCATGGACACATGTGTTATGCGTTACGTGCTAGTAAGTAAATGCACTACTATTAGTAGTGGGAGAATTAGAGTTTGAGGTGCACTAGAGATGAACCGTACATTTCTATCATGTTTTTTGGAGCTTCTTTGTCCTCGTCCATAGGTCATTGTCTTGGATTTGGGGTGTGGCATGGCACCCGCTCTAAAGGTATGCCTCCATTTAGGGAGATCATGTGTGTTTCATTGGATGCAGATGATGCCATCATCTCTACCTACGTAGATCCATACTTGCACACCTACACGAGTGCAGGTTATTTTACGAGGATAATAGTGGATGAGCACTCGGAGGATGAGATAGATGCTGATGTGGGGGTGAACCCCTATGAGATGAGCTTTGTCAGTCCCTCTTTAACTTATTTTGGTCCTTTTTTGCTGGATGTGGAGTGGACCTTTTTTACTACACTAATATTGACATTGTTCCCTTTTTTTTTCTTTATCTCTATCATATGAAGTGATTCTTGTTCACTATATGTGGCAATGGATGACTATTTTTGTGCTATGTTTTGGGTATTTGGCACAATTAGTTTGGACATCGATACTTAACTTTATATGGAATTTAGTGATGTCCTTTCTATCACTCTCTTTTTGTCATTGTAGTGTATTACCCTCTTATGTGGAGGCTATAGCTCAAAGAATGGTTGCTGAGACAAGAAGTATCAAAGGATCAAAGAATGGTTGCTGACAAGAAGTATCAAAGGATGTCACGAGCACGTCATCAAGCATTGTGCTTTTATGTGGATGATGAGTGTGAGGAGGGTTACATAGTGTGATAACAACAATCCTTTCAAATGAATGCTCTTGTTTTCTTTGATGTCATGACATTTACACTTTGAATTCCATTTGGGTTTTTATTTGGTTCATGGCTCTCGCATGTATTGATAGATTGTCAAAATGAGTCAATGCTTGAAAAGCACATGCTTTTATGTGGATGATGAGTGTGAGGAGTGTTACATAGTGTGCTGTACACTTTCAATTCCATTTGGTTCATGGCTCTCGCATGTATTGATAAATTGTCAAAATGAGTCAATGCTTGATAACCACATGTTGTTAGGGGCGAGGAAGCATTGGTTTCTTTTTCTATTTTTATGCTCAGAGTATGTTGCATGATTTCTTTTTATGATTGCATGTTTATTTGAGAAGACTAAAATGATAATATGTGTTAATATATTCAAAAGCTATTACAAGACCTAGTGCTTTGGATGTATATATGGATCCGTCACCTAGAGCACAATAGGGTTTTGGTAGTCACTCAAGTTTGGGGCTTTCTTGGTTATGTTCGCTCTGTGTCTTGTAACATTTGGCATGGGGATGCCCATCACCCCTCAAACAATCCAAAATATGTGCACAAAGTAATACAAATTGTGTGCAATGTGTGCACATAAATGAGTTCAATGTGGGATATCCAAGTGGAAAAACTCATGGGAAAAAGTTCCTTTCGATTAATACTAGAAGCTAAATGAGAGGTGAGGGATAAGTATAGGGGTTAATAGTGTCACTAGACCCACATCATATTCTCTACACCACAATAGCACAAGAAATCCCAACACTAAATGAAGCAGCATGGAATTTTGCAAATACACCAGACTAATTAATATTGAATAAAAACACCACAACAAAGTGAGATTACGAGCTGATTAAGCTCATTTGGTTTTCTATGCAAAACCTC
Source organism: Cibotium barometz (assembly GCF_041138505.1). Classification (NCBI taxonomy): domain Eukaryota; kingdom Viridiplantae; phylum Streptophyta; class Polypodiopsida; order Cyatheales; family Cibotiaceae; genus Cibotium; species Cibotium barometz. The sequence continues at coordinate 51,935,723 of NC_141055.1, forward strand.
CGCAAAACATACTAGTGCCCAGAAATATTCATCTTAATTGATGACCTTAATTATCACGATTGACCAATTGCTTGTGCACAAATTCACAAGACCACCATGCATCTCTAAAAATACATCACCACTGCTATTTTTTAAGATTAAGATCATGTAACAATCTTCTAAAGCCACTATAACTGTTAACCATGCTTAACATTCCATTAATCCTCCCAATACTTATCCAAAGCTCCTCAAACCTTGAATACTCTTTGCTATGATCCTCTTCTACTTTTTGAATGCTTTGGACTCAAAAGAAAATCCCAAACATATTTCTTAAGATTAGGGTGTAAATGTTGATTCCTCTTTGTCATCAATGTAGCCCCTCCTTGCTAATGTGAGTTTCCCTTGAAAATGCTCTTGTCAAGGCTCCTTTTCATGTTAATCATTCTTCTTTGCTAATGATTCTCCCTTGGCAACACTCTTGGAAAGGTTTCTCTACATGTTAATGAATTTTTCATGCCTTTTGATGAAGTGTTCTTTAAGAATCTCCAAAAGAAGGTGTTTTCGTCACCTCTCATCATTGACCTTCTTGAAAAAAACTTACAAGATTCAATTCAAGCACTACTCTAAGTGTATGAATGAAAGATTATCTCTTTGAAACATCTACATGGATACACAGATGCTCATTGGGCTAGTAGTGTCACAGACAAGAGGTCTACTGATGCTAGTAACTTTATGTTTTTTATTTAGGAGTGTTGTTGTGAGTTGGAGCAGCAAGAAAAATCCAACAGTTGTTTTGTTGAGTATAGAGGTTTTTCTATGACATCTTATGAGATAGCTTGGTTTCATAAGCTACTTTGTGATATAGGTGAGCCTCTAGGATAGGGTAGTTGTCATTTGTTGTGACAACATGAGTAGCATATAGTTGGCTAGTAACTAAGTATACCATGCTAGAATGAAACACATTGAGGTGCATTATCACTTTATGAGAGAGAAGGTTCTAGCAGGTGTAATGTAAACCTAGTATATGTCAGCACACGGAGGATCAGGTGGCTGACATCTTCATGAAGGCATTGGAAATAGAGAATCTCCACAAGTTTGGGAGCTTACATGGAGTGCAATGTGTGGCGTTGAGCTTGAGGGGGAGTGTTGACATTTCGAGAGCTTAACTAGTGTTGCAGAGACAGTGATGATGACCCGCCTGGGTGATAGCTTTCGCACTTATGCCACTAACATGGTTGGTGAGATTATGGTTGATATGCTGCCACTCGATGATAGACTATGTGATAGCCACTTTGGAGTACTAGAGTTATGGCATAGTTGTAACATACCCATCTTCACTAATAAAGAAATGTCCATATAATAGATGAATTTATGAGTTTTTATGGTATAAAAATCAATGATTTTATTAAATGAGCCATTTCTACTTAGAATCTTCAAATTCTGAGCCCAAATTTAGAATCTACATGTGATTTTACCCTCATATAGGATTTTATAGCATCCAAAATGGACACCGGATCAAGCTTATATGCAAATTTTGGTTATTTTTAGTTAAAAGGCGACGACCTCTAAACCATAATAAATGCACGACCGGGCGTCCGATTGACAAACGGTCTGCACCCCAATGACCAGGAGAACATCCCACACAAAAAAAAATCGCTGTCCAGGGCGGCACACAAATCGAGGTCGGTGTCCCAAATTTGGATACCCGATCCCAAAATTTGGACCATACACACTTACCAAGGTGCCGTACGATGGCTGCACAAGAATCAAAGGATAGCCATCCACTGTGCTGATTGAGGCGAGAGATTATGATGCTGTCTAGTTCTGAGGGCCCAGGCTAGTGCGGTGAATAAGCCCACCGTAGTGTGCAGACATCCCTCTGAGGGGCGGGAGGATTGAGCGATGGAGCCTGAGAGGGCGACAGGCCGGCTTGAGTCCTCGCCACACCGGGCCGACAGATGAGGTGTATGGTCCCGTAGGGTTTTGCACAGCATGTAGAGGAGCATGGAAGGCCGAATTCTAGATCATCGGCGATATAAAGGAAAAGAATAAGAGAGCCGATTTGGCTTGTACGAAATTGATTCATGTATGAATTTTTTTTCTTTAATCTTGTCTTTGGCATTATTGTATTGTGGAAAAAGGCTGTTTTAACAAACCTTGTGAAAAGTACCTTAATTAAGGAACATGTTTATTTATGTCAAACAGTGTGGTAGGATTAATTAGAAAACAAATTGACGCATGAGTAGGGTGGAAAGGGGGAGGATGGAATGCCCCGGTCCCCAAATTTGGGACGCTGGCCTCGATTTGCATGTCGGACCGCCCCGAGGGGAAAAATTCTTTTTATCTGAGATGTTCTCCTGGTCGTTGGGGTGCAGACCGTTTGTCAATCAGATGCCCGATCGTGCATTTATTAAGATTTAAAGGTCATCACTTTTTAACGATAACCAAAATTTACGTATAAGCTTGATCCGTGTCCGTTTTGGATGCTGTAAAATCCTATATTAGGGTAAAATCACACGCAAATTCCAAATTTGGGCTCTAAATTTAAAGATTCTAAGTAGAAATGGCTCATTTAATAAAATCATTGATTTTTATACCATAAAAACTCATAAATTCATCTATTATATGGACATTTCTTTATTAGTGAAGATGGGTATGTTACATCCTTCCCCCCTTAAAGAAATCAAGATTTTCTCATCTCGTCATGAATTGGGGATAATCCCTTAAGAGTGTAGCTTCATCTTCCCAAGTTACATCCTCTTCTCTTCAGGGTAATCTTTCCACTGTACTAGATGTTCTACAAGAGTTCTATTTTGGAGTTGCCTTTCCCTAGAATCTATGATCCTACTGGGCTATAATTCAAGGACTCCTTGAGTAGGGATTACAACTTGTTCATCATCAAGAATATGATCAAGACTGGATACATAAGGTTTTAACAAACTTACATGAAATACATTGGGAGTTGGAGTTTATAGGCACTTTTACCTAGACACTTGATAACTGTATAGGGACCACAATAGGGCTGAGCTTCTTATATTTCCCAAGTGATAGAGAACTTCGTTTGGGTCGCACTCATAGAAGAACTTTGTCTCCTTCCTTGAAGATCCTTTCAGACCTCTTGGTGTTAGCATAATGCTTTTGTCAATCTTGGGCAGCTTTAATATCCTTTTGGATTGCCTTGGTTTGTTCCTCCATCTCTTCGAGCATTTTCCTGGATGCCTCAACTCTTATGGTCGGATCAAAGAAATTTAGAGGAGACAAGCATTCTTGCGCATATAGAGTTCTTTGAATGGTGACATTCCTATGCTCTGATGATGATAAGATGTATTGTAGGCAAATTCTACCAGAGGAAGGTGTTGAATCCACCTTCTTGGTTCTCGTCCACAACATGCTCTGAGAATGTCTTCAATTACTTGATTGACTCTCTCAGTCTGGCCATCGGTCTCTAGATGATAAGTTGTGCTAAAGCAAAGTTGAGTTCCCAGGGCTTGAAATAAGGACTACCAGAACTTTGAAGTGAAGTCAAAATCCCGGTCACTTACTATCCTTTTTGGGAGACCATGAAGTTTGAGGAATTCCTTGATGAATATTCAAGCAACATCAAAAGCTTTGAAGGTCTTCTTTGCTAGTATAAGGTGAGCTACTTTGGTAAGTAAGTCCACTACTACCAGAATGGAGTCATATCCTCCTTGAACAGTGGGGAGACTTGTGACAAAATCCATACTAATGCACTCCCACTTCATTTGGGGAATATCCAAGGGTTGAAGTTTCCCAGGAATCTTGACCCTTTCAACTTTGATCCTTTGGCATGAGAGACATTACTTCAAGTACCGAAGGATATCATTTTTCAAGCCTGCCCCCAATGAAATCTCCTTCTTACGGCATTTAATGTTTTTGCATAGCCTGGGTGTCCTGCACACAGCAGGACTATCATGAGCTTCATGGAGGATTAGTTTCTTTAAAGCAGGATCCTTAGGGATACATAGCCTGTGATTGAAGTAGAGGCTTCCTTCATGAGTGGAGTATCCCTTGATTAGATTCTTCTCTTTCTCTGAATTTTTCACTTCTTCTACTAACTTCATCATCCTCTAATAATCTGGATCATGAGATGAGACTTCTTCCACCTTGACCAGTATGGGATTATTTGGCTGTAAGATTCCTCCCCCAACCCCTTTTTGATGTCTAGTATATTCCCCTGTAATCAATTCCTTTTCTGAAATATAAGAGATCTTGTTTGTGGCTATTTTAACCTAGAGAGAGAAAATATTCTAGAGAGAGAATATTCAGATTTTGAATATTCTTGGATAGAAAAATATCTCTTATAATTCAGATGAGTTCCCCTGAAACAGAAATTTAAAAAGAATTTTCCAATGTGCAATTGGAATAAATTGGAAATAGGTATAAAGAACCTTAGCCTAAGGGTCTAGATTTTCAGAAATCTTTAGACTATGGTCCAATTAAGGTTCCTATGGGCCAATAGCATCAATCCATGTGTAGGGAGGAGATAAATCCAAATTGTAAAAAGAAAATACCCAAAAATGAGTAAATGCTCACATGAGGTGAAGAGTTGAAAATGTACAAGGTTTATTAGTAAAAAAACTATGAGCAATATTAAAATGATTCCATTATGACACCTATGTAAGGAAGGGGGAGTTCTTTAAAGGAGGTGCATATTTCACATAAGATGAAGAGTTGAAAATGTACAAGGTTTATTAGTTTAAAAAACACATATGTAAGGAAGGGGAGTTCTTTAAAGGAGGTGCATATTTCACATAAGATGAAGAGTTGAAAATGTACAAGGTTTATTAGTAAAAAAAAACTATGACACATATGTAAGGAAGGGGAGTCCCTTAAATGCTCACATAAGATGAAGAGTTGAAAATGTACAAGGTTTATTAGTTTAAAAAACACATATGTAAGGAAGGGGAGTTCTTTAAAGGAGGTGCATATTTCACATAAGATGAAGAGTTGAAAATGTACAAGGTTTATTAGTAAAAAAAAAAAACTATGACACATATGTAAGGAAGGAGAGCTCTTTAAAGGAGGTGCATATTTCACATGCTTGAATGAGTTTTAAACTCATAAAAATTGAGATATTTTATCTCTCCTCTCTCCTAATTCAAGTCTAGTTCCAAAAAGTTAGCTTAACTGACCTAAAAATGGTCAAAAAGTGACCAAACTGACTTGGAAAATTCTAGAATCAGTTTGTTTGGTTAGGAGCTCAAATTTTCCTATAAATAGAAGCCTTCCCTTGTTGAAAAAAAATATAGAGTCTTATGCCTTGTTACTCTACTCCACCTAAGCCAAATTAGATAGAGTCTTATGCCTTGTTACTCTACTCCACCTAGGCCAAATTAGATAGAGTCTTATGCCTTGTTACTCTACTCCACCTAGGCCAAATTAGATAGAGTCTTATGCCTTGTTACTCTACTCCACCCAAGCCAAATTAGATAGTCTCTTATGCTTTGTTACTCTACTTCACCTAAGCCAAATTAGATAGTGTCTTATGCTTTGTTACTCTACTCCATCTAAGCCAAAATATATAGTGTCTTATGTTATGTTACTCCACCTAAGCCAAGAACTGTGAATTCTTTAATAATTCACTAGTTTTTGACACTTCTCTCTTTCTTCAATCCCCATTGGTGGCTCCATCAACATACTAAACCAATTGATTGGTTGGGGGCCTCTACCGTGAATAAAGAATCAAGTAAATCATAAGGTAAGTATATTGAATTTTGATCTTTTCTATGATTTCTCAATGATTCTCTCTTCTCAACCCCTCTCAAGCTTGAGAAGTTTAATTGGTATGGTTTTTTTAAATGCTATTGAAGTTAATTGGTGAATAGTAGTAAAGAGTTACATAATTTAATAAATGCTATAGAAGTTAATTTCCACTTATAGTTAAATTCTAATGGTTTTTATAATTTCTCTCTCTCACTCAAGAAATGGTCATACTCATGACCCATTCTCAATCCAAATGAAGCTTTTCATAAAGCTTTTCCTTAATCCAAGATTAAGCTATGCTTGAGGCCAAATTAATGGCTTTTGCTATGCTTTTAGTTTATGCACATTGATGATTCAATCCATTATGGATTGATGACCCAATTAGAGACCATTCTAATTGTTTTCTTAATGATCCAATTAGAGACCATTATGGATTGATGATCCAATTAGAGACCATTCTAATTGTTTTCTTAATGATCCAATTAGAGACCATTATGGATTGATGATCCAATTAGAGACCATTCTAATTGTTTTCTTAATGATCCAATTAGAGACCATTATGGATTGATGATCCAATTAGAGACCATTCTAATTATTTCTTTAATAATGAGCTTTATCCCTTAGAAAAAAATTGAGATTTATCAGTCATAGTAGCGGAGCTATGGCAAAATTTTTTATAGAAATTACGCATAAAATAAATTCATTCAAAGCATAAAAAGAGGACTTCCTACCATATTCTAGGAACTATCATCCTAGATTAATTAAAAGAATTTTATTATGCATGGAGATGTGGATGTTTGCATGTAGATGTAGATGTATAGATGTAGATGTGGATGTGGAGGTGGATGGATGCATGTAGATGTAGATGTATAGATGTAGATGTGAATGGAGATGTGGATGTATGCATGTAGATGTAGATGTATAGATGTGGATGTGGATGTATACATGTAGATGTAGATGTATAGATACGGATGTGGATGTGGAGGTGGATGTATACATGTAGATGTAGATATATAGATGTAGATGTGGATGTGGAGGCAGATGGATGCATGTAGATGTAGATGTATAGATGTAGATGGGAATGGAGATATGGATGTATGCATGTAGATGTAGATGTATAGATGTAGATGTGGATGTGGAGGTGGATGGATGCATGTAGATGTAGATGTATAGATGTAGATGTGAATGGAGATGTGGATGTATGCATGTAGATGTAGATGTAGATGTAGATGTGAATGGAGATGTGGATGTATGCATGTAGATGTAGATGTATGGAGGTGAATGTGAATGTGGATGTGGATGTATGCATAGAGATGTAGATGTATGCATGTAGATGTGAATGTACGCATATAGATGTGGATGTATGGATGTGAATATACGATATGCGATGTGAGGAAATCTGAAGTGATGAGATAGAAATGATGTGATGGGATGAGTATACATATAAATGGAATATGGAATAAGTAATGTAGATTGATGAAGGATAATGTGGAAAAATGAAAGTTAAAATAGAAATTGTGTTGTAAACTGTTTGTAAATACTGTTTGTAAATGCTGTTTGTAAATGATTGTTTTATGTCAAGAATGCTGGGGGGAGCATTTTGACCGTCTTGTGATTAAAGTCGTGATGGTAAAGTTGCAACTGCTGACGGGGAGTCAATGAAGGACGTCTCGTGTAGCAAGGTCGGCCGAGGTCTTGACCAGCCTCGGTGCGATTAAAATGGTGAGCTTCCGGTACGGTGGATGAGGGGCCAAGGAAGCGGCCTATGCGTGAAGCGCTAGGTTACCTGCGAAGGATCCTAGAGGGTGCTGACCATACGGTGCTCGGGCTCTGGGTTGCCTAGGATACCCACGCGTGCGTCGAGGAAGATATTGGAACAGAGTTGGAGTTGTTTTCTGAAATCGAGCATGGATCTGGTTGATTGACCTTGCTGGTCTTCAATGGATGAGTCCATGGCTCCTTATATGGATCTGTTGGTTGATCTTGCTGATCTTCAACGAGAGTCCATCTTGTTAAGTGATTATATTGCCAAGTATTATGGGCTAGGAACTATCGAAACGGCTCCTGAGCGTTCTAGTTGCCAATGATGCCATAGATACTCTGATGAAGGAATGATGGGAAATTAAGAATCAATTGGATAAATTGGAAGATGGTGATCAATGATACTATGGTTTTATTAAAGGATTGTTTTAAATTGGTTGAATCTGGTTGAAAAAGGCAATTTCATATTGGGTGTGTGAGTGGTGTGACTAGTTTTATTTTGCATGAACATCCGGCTAGGGGGCCTTGGAACTCTTTTCCTTGGTACCCGGGACAAAACCTAACCAAATTTTTAATTGGATCCCATCACTACAGTGGTTGGGCGGTTGGCTAACCCATGGGATTGGATGGGGTTAGGCTGGACTGATGGATCCGTAAATCGAGACTCAAACTTTTGTTTTTACGATAGAAAAAAAAAAATCCCGGACAGTAACTGTTCTATGGATAGGAATCAACGGCTGTGCCTCTTGAATGGGGAAAAAAGCGTTGATCCCAATGATCCAAGTGCAAGTTTCTTCCTTGAACTGACTAAGTATCTTATAGATGTAATTGGATCATCTCGATCAGAAATGATCTTGACTACGTTAGAGTAAAAAGTTATCCTGGTGGAATCGCCCGTGCTTCCGGTTAAGAAAGTTTTTCCGGGTTCGGTTTTGGAACAACCGATGGATTAGTCTCTTATCCGGATATCCGTGGGCGAGGCCCCGAGTGTGGGACCCCTGTCCCGCGCGAGAAGCGCTACTTCCGCTGCCAGTACCCCGAATCCGTTGCTTGGTGGGAACAAGGATCTTACAGTTGGTATCAGAGCATTTGGTTAATAAAGATCAACTGAGAAGATAAATATGTCAAAAATTTATCAAGAAACACAAAAAGGTTATAATTGTGTGATATAACTCATACAATTTGATATTCAAACTGAAATTCATAATTTGGTAATTGGTTCTTCAGATGGAAGTACCGCAATTATATAGAAACCCTGACTTGCTTGAGGCCTAGACATGATAGTATTTACCTTATAATTCCAAGGGCCGTGACTACCCGTATATACCGAGGGTATACTGCAGCTCTTTACTGACAGTATATACGAGTAAATCTAAGACTTGAAATTATAAGCGTTAATGCTATCTAGATGATGATTTCGAATGTGATTGATATGATTTTTAATTCTGTTTGAGAATGAATGAATTGATTTGGATTCTGATTGAAAATGCTGATTGAAAAATGTTGATTTTTAAAAATTAGTTGAAATATAATGAAACCACAATGAGGGGGAATGGGACGAGTCCCTGTGATGATATTCATAACTAGAATGATGATAATGAATTCAGCAAATCACTATGAGATTAGTGGGTTGTGCTGTCAGATTGCTGCTATTAATACTTGACCGGTAGATCAAGTTAAGGGATGTCAAATTGAGAACTTGCTTGACTGAAGTTTCCGTGGAGGAATGTTCCGAAGGAAATTTTTCGGTCTAATGGACCATTATCATGTTAAATGAATTGTTATTTAATGATGAGTTCTATATAAGGGATAATTATCCCAGTGTTCTGTTGGGTTGACCAGAATATAAGGAACCCCAGAATAAAATTTGGATCTTAAGAAAAAGAGCTGTCCTCTACCTTGCGAGATGAGGACATCTCGCACTTTTTAAGTGGGGTAGAATGTAAGATTCTTCCCCAGCCTTCGAGGTATACAGGAGTAAGAATCTCCCTTTCTGATCTTATAATTATTCCCTCTCTAAAATAAAAGAAAGTTTTTGTTTAAAAAAGGAATACCCTTTTCCTAAAATACTTCTCAGAAGTCACGCCTATTTTAAGGATTTAGAACAATGAGTTTAGAAGTGAGAATCGGTGTTTTGGATACCAAGGTTTTGGTTTTCATTCGAGTATGGCCCAAAAGAAGTTCTTTATCTCTTGGGGAGTATAAGAAGTTATCCCCCAGATATTGTGATCCTTATATCTGAATTCAATGAAAGTAGGTGACTTAGCCTACAAGTTTCTTTTATCTCCTCATCTCAAAATTCTTAATGCCTTCTATAGAAAAATGTGTCAAACACAAATCATGGAAAGACGGTAAAACTTCAGTGGCAAGTTACCGTTGGCTTCTAGGTTACGCTAGCTCCTTCCTTTATATAAGTCGTAACTTTTACTTGTCGCTCACAGTAATCTTACTCCCATCAATCTCCTTTCTTTCTTAATCTCCTTCATGGCTTGGCAACAAGAACTAGTTTTATCCATGATGATTTCTCACCTTCAAGACGCAAGAGAGTCTGTGAAGAAAGACTTTATAGAACAATATGAGCGCTCACTTTTTCCTCACCTAGGAACTTCTGTAGCGCAGACCAAATGGCGGACCTATCAAAACATAACTAGGGTAACACCCTGGGGTCAGCAGCACTTTCGTAACAATGTCCGCTTGGCCATGGTTATTGAAGCTTTGGGTTTGGGTCCCCGATACTACTGCGTCATGAGATCAAGGCATCTTGGGTTTTCTGAGCGGGTCTTCTTACTGGCGTGTTTTCTTCCTCATGAGAAGATATGCCTTTATCCCGTTTTTGGCTTGCCTCTCAGAGGTCCTTTTGTTAGATCACCTCATACCACTGAGATAGGTGCGGCAATAACCAGCAGAATCATTCCCATAGATGAGTTACCCTATACTTGTGCAGCTTGTGAGGACTGCTTTTGTGACCATATGATGGACGGGCTTATGGAAGTGTAAAGAGTTCTTCTATCTTTACTGTATAAGTTCCGTGAATGAATAAAGTTTAAATCTTGTTCTTATTTTGAATCTTGCTCCCTTTAAGACTTTTCTTGGTGGTTAATCTTGATTAAAATTTTTCTCTAAGTCTCATATTCGTACATCTTGCAAAATTATTCCAAGTTGCGAGATGAGGACATCTCGCGTTTTTTAAGTGGGGTAGAATGTAAGATTCCTCCCCCAACCCCTTTTTGATGTCTAGTATATTCCCCTGTAATCAATTCCTTTTCTGAAATATAAGAGATCTTGTTTGTGGCTATTTTAACCTAGAGAGAGAAAATATTCTAGAGAGAGAATATTCAGATTTTGAATATTCTTGGATAGAAAAATATCTCTTATAATTCAGATGAGTTCCCCTGAAACAGAAATTTAAAAAGAATTTTCCAATGTGCAATTGGAATTAATTGGAAATAGGTATAAAGAACCTTAGCCTAAGGGTCTAGATTTTCAGAAATCTTTAGACTATGGTCCAATTAAGGTTCCTATGGGCCAATAGCATCAATCCATGTGTAGGGAGGAGATAAATCCAAATTGTAAAAAGAAAATACCCAAAAATGAGTAAATGCTCACATGAGGTGAAGAGTTGAAAATGTACAAGGTTTATTAGTAAAAAAACTATGAGCAATATTAAAATGATTCTATTATGACACCTATGTAAGGAAGGGGGAGTTCTTTAAAGGAGGTGCATATTTCACATAAGATGAAGAGTTGAAAATGTACAAGGTTTATTAGTTTAAAAAACACATATGTAAGGAAGGGGAGTTCTTTAAAGGAGGTGCATATTTCACATAAGATGAAGAGTTGAAAATGTACAAGGTTTATTAGTAAAAAAAAACTATGACACATATGTAAGGAAGGGGAGTCCCTTAAATGCTCACATAAGATGAAGAGTTGAAAATGTACAAGGTTTATTAGTTTAAAAAACACATATGTAAGGAAGGGGAGTTCTTTAAAGGAGGTGCATATTTCACATAAGATGAAGAGTTGAAAATGTACAAGGTTTATTAGTAAAAAAAAAAAACTATGACACATATGTAAGGAAGGAGAGCTCTTTAAAGGAGGTGCATATTTCACATGCTTGAATGAGTTTTAAACTCATAAAAATTGAGATATTTTATCTCTCCTCTCTCCTAATTCAAGTCTAGTTCCAAAAAGTTAGCTTAACTGACCTAAAAATGGTCAAAAAGTGACCAAACTGACTTGGAAAATTCTAGAATTAGTTTGTTTGGTTAGGAGCTCAAATTTTCCTATAAATAGAAGCCTTCCCTTGTTGAAAAAAAATATAGAGTCTTATGCCTTGTTACTCTACTCCACCTAAGCCAAATTAGATAGAGTCTTATGCCTTGTTACTCTACTCCACCTAGGCCAAATTAGATAGAGTCTTATGCCTTGTTACTCTACTCCACCTAGGCCAAATTAGATAGAGTCTTATGCCTTGTTACTCTACTCCACCCAAGCCAAATTAGATAGTCTCTTATGCTTTGTTACTCTACTCCACCTAAGCCAAATTAGATAGTGTCTTATGCTTTGTTACTCTACTCCATCTAAGCCAAAATATATAGTGTCTTATGCTATGTTACTCCACCTAAGCCAAGAACTGTGAATTCTTTAATAATTCACTAGTTTTTGACACTTCTCTCTTTCTTCAATCCCCATTGGTGGCTCCATCAACATACTAAACCAATTGATTGGTTGGGGGCCTCTACCGTGAATAAAGAATCAAGCAAATCATAAGGTAAGTATATTGAATTTTGATCTTTTCTATGATTTCTCAATGATTCTCTCTTCTCAACCCCTCTCAAGCTTGAGAAGTTTAATTGGTATGGTTTTTTTAAATGCTATTGAAGTTAATTGGTGAATAGTAGTAAAGAGTTACATAATTTAATAAATGCTATAGAAGTTAATTTCCACTTATAGTTAAATTCTAATGGTTTTTATAATTTCTCTCTCTCACTCAAGAAATGGTCATACTCATGACCCATTCTCAATCCAAATGAAGCTTTTCATAAAGCTTTTCCTTAATCCAAGATTAAGCTATGCTTGAGGCCAAATTAATGGCTTTTGCTATGCTTTTAGTTTATGCACATTGATGATTCAATCCATTATGGATTGATGACCCAATTAGAGACCATTCTAATTGTTTTCTTAATGATCCAATTAGAGACCATTATGGATTGATGATCCAATTAGAGACCATTCTAATTGTTTTCTTAATGATCCAATTAGAGACCATTATGGATTGATGATCCAATTAGAGACCATTCTAATTGTTTTCTTAATGATCCAATTAGAGACCATTATGGATTGATGATCCAATTAGAGACCATTCTAATTATTTCTTTAATAATGAGCTTTATCCCTTAGAAAAAAATTGAGATTTATCAGTCATAGTAGCGGAGCTATGGCAAAATTTTTTATAGAAATTACGCATAAAATAAATTCATTCAAAGCATAAAAAGAGGACTTCCTACCATATTCTAGGAACTATCATCCTAGATTAATTAAAAGAATTTTATTATGCATGGAGATGTGGATGTTTGCATGTAGATGTAGATGTATAGATGTAGATGTGGATGTGGAGGTGGATGGATGCATGTAGATGTAGATGTATAGATGTAGATGTGAATGGAGATGTGGATGTATGCATGTAGATGTAGATGTATAGATGTGGATGTGGATGTATACATGTAGATGTAGATGTATAGATACGGATGTGGATGTGGAGGTGGATGTATACATGTAGATGTAGATGTATAGATGTAGATGTGGATGTGGAGGTAGATGGATGCATGTAGATGTAGATGTATAGATGTAGATGGGAATGGAGATATGGATGTATGCATGTAGATGTAGATGTATAGATGTAGATGTGGATGTGGAGGTGGATGGATGCATGTAGATGTAGATGTATAGATGTAGATGTGAATGGAGATGTGGATGTATGCATGTAGATGTAGATGTAGATGTAGATGTGAATGGAGATGTGGATGTATGCATGTAGATGTAGATGTATGGAGGTGAATGTGAATGTGGATGTGGATGTATGCATAGAGATGTAGATGTATGCATGTAGATGTGAATGTACGCATATAGATGTGGATGTATGGATGTGAATATACGATATGCGATGTGAGGGAATCTGAAGTGATGAGATAGAAATGATGTGATGGGATGAGTATACATATAAATGGAATATGGAATAAGTAATGTAGATTGATGAAGGATAATGTGGAAAAATGAAAGTTAAAATAGAAATTGTGTTGTAAACTGTTTGTAAATACTGTTTGTAAATGCTGTTTGTAAATGATTGTTTTATGTCAAGAATGCTGGGGGGAGCATTTTGACCGTCTTGTGATTAAAGTCGTGATGGTAAAGTTGCAACTGCTGACGGGGAGTCAATGAAGGACGTCTCGCGTAGCAAGGTCAGCCGAGGTCTTGACCAGCCTCGGTGCGATTAAAATGGTGAGCTTCCGGTACGGTGGATGAGGGGCCAAGGAAGCGGCCTATGCGTGAAGCGCTAGGTTACCTGCGAAGGATCCTAGAGGGTGCTGACCATACGGTGCTCGGGCTCTGGGTTGCCTAGGATACCCACGCGTGCGTCGAGGAAGATATTGGAACAGAGTTGGAGTTGTTTTCTGAAATCGAGCATGGATCTGGTTGATTGACCTTGCTGGTCTTCAATGGATGAGTCCATGGCTCCTTATATGGATCTGTTGGTTGATCTTGCTGATCTTCAACGAGAGTCCATCTTGTTAAGTGATTATATTGCCAAGTATTATGGGCTAGGAACTATCGAAACGGCTCCTGAGCGTTCTAGTTGCCAATGATGCCATAGATACTCTGATGAAGGAATGATGGGAAATTAAGAATCAATTGGATAAATTGGAAGATGGTGATCAATGATACTATGGTTTTATTAAAGGATTGTTTTAAATTGGTTGAATCTGGTTGAAAAAGGCAATTTCATATTGGGTGTGTGAGTGGTGTGACTAGTTTTATTTTGCATGAACATCCGGCTAGGGGGCCTTGGAACTCTTTTCCTTGGTACCCGGGACAAAACCTAACCAAATTTTTAATTGGATCCCATCACTACAGTGGTTGGGCGGTTGGCTAACCCATGGGATTGGATGGGGTTAGGCTGGACTGATGGATCCGTAAATCGAGACTCAAACTTTTGTTTTTACGATAGAAAAAAAAAAAAATCCCGGACAGTAACTGTTCTATGGATAGGAATCAACGGCTGTGCCTCTTGAATGGGGAAAAAAGCGTTGATCCCAATGATCCAAGTGCAAGTTTCTTCCTTGAACTGACTAAGTATCTTATAGATGTAATTGGATCATCTCGATCATAAATGATCTTGACTACATTAGAGTAAAAAGTTATCCTGGTGGAATCGCCCGTGCTTCCGGTTAAGAAAGTTTTTCCGGGTTCGGTTTTGGAACAACCGATGGATTAGTCTCTTATCCGGATATCCGTGGGCGAGGCCCCGAGTGTGGGACCCCTGTCCCGCGCGAGAAGCGCTACTTCCGCTGCCAGTACCCCGAATCCGTTGCTTGGTGGGAACAGGGATCTTACATTGGCATTGAAATTGCACTTAAGAAAGATTTACGGCTAAGTGCATCTGCTACCACATTATCTTTCCCAGGGCAAAATTTGATGTCGAAGTCATATTCTTGTAGAATCTCAATCCATCTCCTTTTCTGCATGTTGAGATTAGGCTGGGTGAAGATCTGTAAGATCCCTGTTCCCACCGAGCAACGCATTCGGGGTACTGGCAGCGGAAGTAGCGCTTCTCGCGCGGGACAGGGGTCCCACACTCGGGGCCTCGCCCACGGATATCCGGATAAGAGACTAATCCGTCGGTTGTTCCAAAACCGAACCCGGAAAAGCTTCCTTTACCGGAAAGCACGGGCGATTCCACCAGGATAACTTTTTACTCTAACGTAGTCAAGATCATTTCTGATCGAGATGATCCGATTACATCTATAAGATACTTAGTCAGTTCAAGGAAGAAACTTGCACTTGGATCATTGGGATCAACGCTTTTTTTCCCATTCAAGAGGCACAGCCGTTGATTCCTATCCATAGAACAGTTACTGTCCGGGATTTATTTTTTTTTTCTATCGTAAAAATAAAAGTTTGAGTCTCGATTTGCGGATCCATCAGTCCAGCCTAACCCCATCCGATCCCATGGGTTAGCCAACCGCCCAACCACTGTAGTGATGGGATCCAATTAAAAATTTGGTTAGGTTTTGTCCCGGGTACCAAGGAAAAGAGTTCCAAGGCCCCCTAGCCGGATGTTCATGCAAAATAAAACTAGTCACACCACTCACACACCCAATATGAAATTGCCCTTTTTCAACCAGATTCAACCAGTTTAAAACAATCCTTTAATAAAACCATAGTATCATTGATCACCATCTTCCAATTTATCCAATTGATTCTTAATTTCCCATCATTCCTTCATCAGAGTATCTATGGCATCATCGGTAACTAGAACGCTCAGGAGCCGTTTCGATAGTTCCTAGCCCATAATACTTGGCAATATAATCACTTAACAAGATGGACTCTCGTTGAAGATCAGCAAGATCAACCAACAGATCCATATAAGGAGCCATGGACTCATCCATTGAAGACCAGCAAGGTCAATCAACCAGATCCATGCTCGATTTCAGAAAACAACTCCAACTCTATTCCAATATCTTCCTCGACGCACGCGTGGGTATCCTAGGCAACCCAGAGCCCGAGCACCGTATGGTCAGCACCCTCTAGGATCCTTCGCAGGTAACCTAGCGCTTCACGCATAGGCCGCTTCCTTGGCCCCTCATCCACCGTACCGGAAGCTCACCATTTTAATCGCACCGAGGCTGGTCAAGACCTCGGCCGACCTTGCTACGCGAGACGTCCTTCATTGACTCCCCGTCAGCAGTTGCAACTTTCTCATCACGACCTTAATCACAAGATGGTCAAAATGCTCCCCCCAGCATTCTTGACATAAATCAATCATTTACAGACAGCATTTACAAACAGCATTTACAAACAGTTTACAATACAATTTCTATTTTAACTTTCATTTTTCCACATTATCCCTCCTCAATCTACATTACTTATTCCATATTCCATTTATATGTATACTCATCCCATCACATCATTTCCATCCCATCACTTCAGATTCCCTCACATCACAATCGTATATTCACATCCATACATCCACAACTATATGCGTACATTCACATCTACATGCATACATCTACATCCCTATGCATACATCCACATCCACATTCACATTCACCTCTATACATCTACATCTACATGCATACATCCACATCTCCATTCACATCTACATCTATACATCTACATCTACATGCATCCATCCACCTCCACATCCACATCTACATCTATACATCTACATCTACATGCATACATCCATATCTCCATTCCCATCTACATCTATACATCTACATCTACATGCATTCATCTACCTCCACATCCACATCTACATCTATACATCTACATCTGCATGTATACATCCACCTCCACATCCACATCCGTATCTATACATCTACATCTACATGTATACATCCACATCCACATCTATACATCTACATCTACATGCATACATCCACATCTCCATTCACATCTACATCTATACATCTACATCTACATGCATCCATCCACCTCCACATCCACATCTACATCTATACATCTACATCTACATGCAAACATCCACATCTCCATGCATAATAAAATTCTTTTAATTAATCTAGGATGATAGTTCCTAGAATATGGTAGGAAGTCCTCTTTTTATGCTTTGAATGAATTTATTTTATGCGTAATTTCTATAAAAATTTTGCCATAGCTCCGCTACTATGACTGATAAATCTCAAATTTTTTTTCTAAGGGATAAAGCTCATTATTAAAGAAATAATTAGAATGGTCTCTAATTGGATCATCAATCCATAATGGTCTCTAATTGGATCATTAAGAAAACAATTAGAATGGTCTCTAATTGGATCATCAATCCATAATGGTCTCTAATTGGATCATTAAGAAAACAATTAGAATGGTCTCTAATTGGATCATCAATCCATAATGGTCTCTAATTGGATCATTAAGAAAACAATTAGAATGGTCTCTAATTGGGTCATCAATCCATAATGGATTGAATCATCAATGTGCATAAACTAAAAGCATAGCAAAAAGCCATTAATTTGGCCTCAAGCATAGCTTAATCTTGGATTAAGGAAAAGCTTTATGAAAAGCTTCATTTGGATTGAGAATGGGTCATGAGTATGACCATTTCTTGAGTGAGAGAGAGAAATTATAAAAACCATTAGAATTTAAATATAAGTGGAAATTAACTTCTATAGCATTTATTAAATTATGTAACTCTTCACTACTATTCACCAATTAACTTGAATAGCATTTAAAAAAAAAACCATACCAATTAAACTTCTCAAGCTTGAGAGGGGTTGAGAAGAGAGAATCATTGAGAAATCATAGAAAAGATCAAAATTCAATATACTTACCTTATGATTTGCTTGATTCTTTATTCACGGTAGAGGCCCCCAACCAATCAATTGGTTTAGTATGTTGATGGAGCCACCAATGGGGATTGAAGAAAGAGGGAAGTATCAAAAACTAGTGAAATATTAAAGAATTCACAGTTTTTGGCTTAGGTAGAGTAGAGTAACAAGGCATAAGACACTATATATTTTAGCTTAGGTGGAGTAGAGTAACAAAGCATAAGACTCTATCTAATTTGGCTTAGGTGGAGTAGAGTAACAAGCATAAGAGACTATATATTTTGGCTTAGGTGGAGTAGAGTAACAAAGCATAAGAGACTATATTTTGGCTTAGGTGGAGTAGAGTAACAATGCATAAGACATTATATTTTTTTCAACAAGGGGAGGCTTCTATTTATAGGAAAATTTGAGCTCCTAACCAAACAAACTGATTCTAGAATTTTCCAAGTCAGTTTGGTTGAATTTGGACTAGATTTGGACCTAGTTTGGTTACTTTTTGATTCGGTTTGGTTCCATTTTGATTTGGTTTGGTTCAAGAGAGATGAGAGATAAAAATATCACATTATTTTTTGAGTTTAAAACTCATTCAAGCATGTGAAATATGCACCTCCTTTAAAGAATTCCCCTTCCTTACATATGTGTCAAAATTTTATTGCTCATAGTTTTTTACTAATAAACCTTGTACATTTTCAACTCTTCATCTTATGTGAAACGTGCACCTCCTTTAAAGAACTCCTCTTCCTTACATATGTGTCATAGTTTTTTTACTAATAAACCTTGTACATTTTCAACTCTTCATCTTATGTGAAATATGCACCTCCTTTAAAGAACTCCCCTTCCTTACATATGTGTTTATTTACTAATAAACCTTGTACATTTTCAACTCTTCATCTTATGTGAGCATTTACTCATTTTTGGGTATCTTCTTTTACAAATTGGATTTATCTCCTCCCTACACATGGATTGATGCTATTGGCCCATAGGAACCTTAATTGGACCATAGTCTAAAGATTTATGAAAATCTAGACCCTTAGGCTAAGGTTCTTTATACCTATTTCCAATTAATTCCAATTGCACATTGGAAAATTCTTTTTAAATTTCTGTTTCAGGGGAGCTCATCTGAATTATAAGAGATATTTTTCTATCCAGAATTATTCAAAATCTGAATATTCTCTCTCTAGAATATTTTCTCTCTCTAGGTTAAAACAGTCACAAACAAGATCTCTTATATTTCAGAAAAGGAATTGATTACAGGAGAATATACTAGACATCAAAAAGGGGTTGGGGGAGGAATCTTACATTCTACCCCACTTAAAAAACGCGAGATGTCCTCATCTCGCAACTTGGAATAATTTCGCAAGATGTACGAATATGAGACTTAGAGAAAAATTTTAATCACGATTAACCACCAAGAAAAGTCTTAAAGAGAGCAAGATTCAAAATAATAACAAGATTTAAACTTTATTCATTCTCGGAACTTATACAGTAAAGATAGAGAAACTCTTTACACTTCCATAAGCCCGTCCATCATATGGTCACAAAAGCAGTCCTCACAAGCTGCACAAGTATAGGGTAACTCATCTATGGGAATGATTCTGCTGGTTATTGCCACACCTATCTCAGTGGTATGAGGTGATCTAACAAAAGGACCTCTGAGAGGCAAGCCAAAAACGGGGTAAAGGCATATCTTCTCATGAGGAAGAAAACACGCCAGTAAGAAGACCCGCTCAGAAAACCCAAGATGCCTTGATCTCATGACGCAGTAGTATCGGGGACCCAAACCCAAGGCTTCGATAACCATGGCCAAGCGGACATTGTTACGAAAGTGCTGCTGTCCCCAGGGTGTTACCCTAGTTATGTTTTGATAGGTCCGCCATTTGGTCTGCGCTACAGAAGTTCCTAGGTGAGGAAAAAGTGAGCGCTCATACTGTTCTATAAAGTCTTTCTTCACAGACTCTCTTGCGTCTTGAAGGTGAGAAATCATCAGGGATAAAACTAATTCCTGTTGCCAAGCCATGAAGGAGATTAAGAAAGAAAGGAGATTGATGGGAGTAAGATTACTGTGAGCGACAAGTAAAAGTTACGACTTATATAAAGGAAGGAGCTAGCGTAACCTAGAAGCCAACGGTAACTTGCCACTGAAGTTTTACCGTCTTTCCATGATTTGAGTTTGACACATTTTTCTATAGAAGGCATTAAGAATTTTGAGATGAGGAGATAAAAGAAGCTTGTAGGTTAAGTCACCTACTTTCATTGAATTCAGATATAAGGGTCACAATATCTGGGGGATAACTTCTTATACTTCCCAAGAGATAAAGAACTTCTTTTGGGCCGTACTCGAATGAAAACCAAAACCTTGGTATCCAAAACACCGATTCTCATTTCTAAACTCATTGTTCTAAATCCTTAAAACAGGTGGGACTCCTGAGAAGTATTCTAGGGAAAGGGTCTTCCTTTTTTAAACAGAAACTTTCTTTTATTTTAGAGAGGGAATAATTATAAGATCAGAAAGGGAGATTCTTACTCCTGTATACCTCGAAGGCTGGGGAGGAATCTTACATTCTACCCCACTTAAAAAAATGCGAGATGTCCTCATCTCGCCAAGTAGAGGACAACTCTTTTTCTTAAGATCCAATTTATTCTGGGGTTCCTTATATTCTGGTCAACCCAACAGAACACTGGGATAAATATCCCTTATATAGAACTCATTATCAAATAACAATTCATTCAGATCATATCATTCATATCTTTAACATGATAATGGTCCATTAGACCGAAAAGTTTCCTTCGAAACATTCCTCCACGGAAATTTCAGTCAAGCAAGTTCTCAATTTGACATCCCATTACTTGATCTACCGGTCAAATATTAACAGTAGCAATCTAACAGCACACCCATTAACCTCATAGTGATTTGCTGAATTCATTATCATCATTCTAGTTATGAATATCATTACAGGGATTCGTCCCATTCCCCCTCATTGTGGTTTCATTATATTTCAACTAATTTTTTAAAAATCAACATTTTTCAATCAGCATTTTCAATCAGAATCCAAATCAATTCATCCATTCTCAAACAGAATTAAAAATCATATCAATCACATGCAAAATCATCATCTGGATAGCATTAACGCTTATAATTTCAAGTCTTAGATTTACTCGTATATACTGTCAGTAAAGAGCTGCAGTATACTCTCGGTATATACGGGTAGTCACGGCCCTTGGAATTATAAGGTAAATACTATCATGTCTAGGCCTCAAGCAAGTCGGGGATTCTATATAATTGCGGTACTTCCATCTGAAGACCCAATTACCAAGTTACGAGTTTCAGTTTGAATATCAAATTGTATGAATTATATCACACAATTATAGCCTTTTTGTGTTTCTTGATAAATTTTTGACATATTTGTCTTCTCAGGTGATCTTTATTAACCAAAGGCTCTGATACCAACTGTAAGATCCCTGTTCCCACCGAGCAACGGATTCGGGGTACTGGCAGCGGAAGTAGCGCTTCTCGCGCGGGACAGGGGTCCCACACTCGGGGCCTCGCCCACGGATATCCGGATAAGAGACTAATCCGTCGGTTGTTCCAAAACCGAACCCGGAAAAGCTTCCTTTACCGGAAAGCACGGGCGATTCCACCAGGATAACTTTTTACTCTAACGTAGTCAAGATCATTTCTGATCGAGATGATCCGATTACATCTATAAGATACTTAGTCAGTTCAAGGAAGAAACTTGCACTTGGATCATTGGGATCAACGCTTTTTTTCCCATTCAAGAGGCACAGCCGTTGATTCCTATCCATAGAACAGTTACTGTCCGGGATTTATTTTTTTTTCTATCGTAAAAATAAAAGTTTGAGTCTCGATTTGCGGATCCATCAGTCCAGCCTAACCCCATCCGATCCCATGGGTTAGCCAACCGCCCAACCACTGTAGTGATGGGATCCAATTAAAAATTTGGTTAGGTTTTGTCCCGGGTACCAAGGAAAAGAGTTCCAAGGCCCCCTAGCCGGATGTTCATGCAAAATAAAACTAGTCACACCACTCACACACCCAATATGAAATTGCCCTTTTTCAACCAGATTCAACCAGTTTAAAACAATCCTTTAATAAAACCATAGTATCATTGATCACCATCTTCCAATTTATCCAATTGATTCTTAATTTCCCATCATTCCTTCATCAGAGTATCTATGGCATCATCGGTAACTAGAACGCTCAGGAGCCGTTTCGATAGTTCCTAGCCCATAATACTTGGCAATATAATCACTTAACAAGATGGACTCTCGTTGAAGATCAGCAAGATCAACCAACAGATCCATATAAGGAGCCATGGACTCATCCATTGAAGACCAGCAAGGTCAATCAACCAGATCCATGCTCGATTTCAGAAAACAACTCCAACTCTATTCCAATATCTTCCTCGACGCACGCGTGGGTATCCTAGGCAACCCAGAGCCCGAGCACCGTATGGTCAGCACCCTCTAGGATCCTTCGCAGGTAACCTAGCGCTTCACGCATAGGCCGCTTCCTTGGCCCCTCATCCACCGTACCGGAAGCTCACCATTTTAATCGCACCGAGGCTGGTCAAGACCTCGGCCGACCTTGCTACGCGAGACGTCCTTCATTGACTCCCCGTCAGCAGTTGCAACTTTCTCATCACGACCTTAATCACAAGACGGTCAAAATGCTCCCCCCAGCATTCTTGACATAAATCAATCATTTACAGACAGCATTTACAAACAGCATTTACAAACAGTTTACAATACAATTTCTATTTTAACTTTCATTTTTCCACATTATCCCTCCTCAATCTACATTACTTATTCCATATTCCATTTATATGTATACTCATCCCATCACATCATTTCCATCCCATCACTTCAGATTCCCTCACATCACAATCGTATATTCACATCCATACATCCACAACTATATGCGTACATTCACATCTACATGCATACATCTACATCCCTATGCATACATCCACATCCACATTCACATTCACCTCTATACATCTACATCTACATGCATACATCCACATCTCCATTCACATCTACATCTATACATCTACATCTACATGCATCCATCCACCTCCACATCCACATCTACATCTATACATCTACATCTACATGCATACATCCATATCTCCATTCCCATCTACATCTATACATCTACATCTACATGCATTCATCTACCTCCACATCCACATCTACATCTATACATCTACATCTGCATGTATACATCCACCTCCACATCCACATCCGTATCTATACATCTACATCTACATGTATACATCCACATCCACATCTATACATCTACATCTACATGCATACATCCACATCTCCATTCACATCTACATCTATACATCTACATCTACATGCATCCATCCACCTCCACATCCACATCTACATCTATACATCTACATCTACATGCAAACATCCACATCTCCATGCATAATAAAATTCTTTTAATTAATCTAGGATGATAGTTCCTAGAATATGGTAGGAAGTCCTCTTTTTATGCTTTGAATGAATTTATTTTATGCGTAATTTCTATAAAAATTTTGCCATAGCTCCGCTACTATGACTGATAAATCTCAAATTTTTTTTCTAAGGGATAAAGCTCATTATTAAAGAAATAATTAGAATGGTCTCTAATTGGATCATCAATCCATAATGGTCTCTAATTGGATCATTAAGAAAACAATTAGAATGGTCTCTAATTGGATCATCAATCCATAATGGTCTCTAATTGGATCATTAAGAAAACAATTAGAATGGTCTCTAATTGGATCATCAATCCATAATGGTCTCTAATTGGATCATTAAGAAAACAATTAGAATGGTCTCTAATTGGGTCATCAATCCATAATGGATTGAATCATCAATGTGCATAAACTAAAAGCATAGCAAAAAGCCATTAATTTGGCCTCAAGCATAGCTTAATCTTGGATTAAGGAAAAGCTTTATGAAAAGCTTCATTTGGATTGAGAATGGGTCATGAGTATGACCATTTCTTGAGTGAGAGAGAGAAATTATAAAAACCATTAGAATTTAAATATAAGTGGAAATTAACTTCTATAGCATTTATTAAATTATGTAACTCTTCACTACTATTCACCAATTAACTTGAATAGCATTTAAAAAAAAAACCATACCAATTAAACTTCTCAAGCTTGAGAGGGGTTGAGAAGAGAGAATCATTGAGAAATCATAGAAAAGATCAAAATTCAATATACTTACCTTATGATTTGCTTGATTCTTTATTCACGGTAGAGGCCCCCAACCAATCAATTGGTTTAGTATGTTGATGGAGCCACCAATGGGGATTGAAGAAAGAGGGAAGTATCAAAAACTAGTGAAATATTAAAGAATTCACAGTTCTTGGCTTAGGTAGAGTAGAGTAACAAGGCATAAGACACTATATATTTTAGCTTAGGTGGAGTAGAGTAACAAAGCATAAGACTCTATCTAATTTGGCTTAGGTGGAGTAGAGTAACAAGCATAAGAGACTATATATTTTGGCTTAGGTGGAGTAGAGTAACAAAGCATAAGAGACTATATTTTGGCTTAGGTGGAGTAGAGTAACAATGCATAAGACATTATATTTTTTTCAACAAGGGGAGGCTTCTATTTATAGGAAAATTTGAGCTCCTAACCAAACAAACTGATTCTAGAATTTTCCAAGTCAGTTTGGTTGAATTTGGACTAGATTTGGACCTAGTTTGGTTACTTTTTGATTCGGTTTGGTTCCATTTTGATTTGGTTTGGTTCAAGAGAGATGAGAGATAAAAATATCACATTATTTTTTGAGTTTAAAACTCATTCAAGCATGTGAAATATGCACCTCCTTTAAAGAATTCCCCTTCCTTACATATGTGTCAAAATTTTATTGCTCATAGTTTTTTACTAATAAACCTTGTACATTTTCAACTCTTCATCTTATGTGAAACGTGCACCTCCTTTAAAGAACTCCTCTTCCTTACATATGTGTCATAGTTTTTTTACTAATAAACCTTGTACATTTTCAACTCTTCATCTTATGTGAAATATGCACCTCCTTTAAAGAACTCCCCTTCCTTACATATGTGTTTATTTACTAATAAACCTTGTACATTTTCAACTCTTCATCTTATGTGAGCATTTACTCATTTTTGGGTATCTTCTTTTACAAATTGGATTTATCTCCTCCCTACACATGGATTGATGCTATTGGCCCATAGGAACCTTAATTGGACCATAGTCTAAAGATTTATGAAAATCTAGACCCTTAGGCTAAGGTTCTTTATACCTATTTCCAATTAATTCCAATTGCACATTGGAAAATTCTTTTTAAATTTCTGTTTCAGGGGAGCTCATCTGAATTATAAGAGATATTTTTCTATCCAGAATTATTCAAAATCTGAATATTCTCTCTCTAGAATATTTTCTCTCTCTAGGTTAAAACAGTCACAAACAAGATCTCTTATATTTCAGAAAAGGAATTGATTACAGGAGAATATACTAGACATCAAAAAGGGGTTGGGGGAGGAATCTTACATTCTACCCCACTTAAAAAACGCGAGATGTCCTCATCTCGCAACTTGGAATAATTTCGCAAGATGTACGAATATGAGACTTAGAGAAAAATTTTAATCACGATTAACCACCAAGAAAAGTCTTAAAGAGAGCAAGATTCAAAATAATAACAAGATTTAAACTTTATTCATTCTCGGAACTTATACAGTAAAGATAGAGAAACTCTTTACACTTCCATAAGCCCGTCCATCATATGGTCACAAAAGCAGTCCTCACAAGCTGCACAAGTATAGGGTAACTCATCTATGGGAATGATTCTGCTGGTTATTGCCACACCTATCTCAGTGGTATGAGGTGATCTAACAAAAGGACCTCTGAGAGGCAAGCCAAAAACGGGGTAAAGGCATATCTTCTCATGAGGAAGAAAACACGCCAGTAAGAAGACCCGCTCAGAAAACCCAAGATGCCTTGATCTCATGACGCAGTAGTATCGGGGACCCAAACCCAAGGCTTCGATAACCATGGCCAAGCGGACATTGTTACGAAAGTGCTGCTGTCCCCAGGGTGTTACCCTAGTTATGTTTTGATAGGTCCGCCATTTGGTCTGCGCTACAGAAGTTCCTAGGTGAGGAAAAAGTGAGCGCTCATACTGTTCTATAAAGTCTTTCTTCACAGACTCTCTTGCGTCTTGAAGGTGAGAAATCATCAGGGATAAAACTAATTCCTGTTGCCAAGCCATGAAGGAGATTAAGAAAGAAAGGAGATTGATGGGAGTAAGATTACTGTGAGCGACAAGTAAAAGTTACGACTTATATAAAGGAAGGAGCTAGCGTAACCTAGAAGCCAACGGTAACTTGCCACTGAAGTTTTACCGTCTTTCCATGATTTGAGTTTGACACATTTTTCTATAGAAGGCATTAAGAATTTTGAGATGAGGAGATAAAAGAAGCTTGTAGGTTAAGTCACCTACTTTCATTGAATTCAGATATAAGGGTCACAATATCTGGGGGATAACTTCTTATACTTCCCAAGAGATAAAGAACTTCTTTTGGGCCGTACTCGAATGAAAACCAAAACCTTGGTATCCAAAACACCGATTCTCATTTCTAAACTCATTGTTCTAAATCCTTAAAACAGGTGGGACTCCTGAGAAGTATTCTAGGGAAAGGGTCTTCCTTTTTTAAACAGAAACTTTCTTTTATTTTAGAGAGGGAATAATTATAAGATCAGAAAGGGAGATTCTTACTCCTGTATACCTCGAAGGCTGGGGAGGAATCTTACATTCTACCCCACTTAAAAAAATGCGAGATGTCCTCATCTCGCCAAGTAGAGGACAACTCTTTTTCTTAAGATCCAATTTATTCTGGGGTTCCTTATATTCTGGTCAACCCAACAGAACACTGGGATAAATATCCCTTATATAGAACTCATTATCAAATAACAATTCATTCAGATCATATCATTCATATCTTTAACATGATAATGGTCCATTAGACCGAAAAGTTTCCTTCGAAACATTCCTCCACGGAAATTTCAGTCAAGCAAGTTCTCAATTTGACATCCCTTAACTTGATCTACCGGTCAAATATTAACAGTAGCAATCTAACAGCACACCCATTAACCTCATAGTGATTTGCTGAATTCATTATCATCATTCTAGTTATGAATATCATTACAGGGATTCGTCCCATTCCCCCTCATTGTGGTTTCATTATATTTCAACTAATTTTTTAAAAATCAACATTTTTCAATCAGCATTTTCAATCAGAATCCAAATCAATTCATCCATTCTCAAACAGAATTAAAAATCATATCAATCACATGCAAAATCATCATCTGGATAGCATTAACGCTTATAATTTCAAGTCTTAGATTTACTCGTATATACTGTCAGTAAAGAGCTGCAGTATACTCTCGGTATATACGGGTAGTCACGGCCCTTGGAATTATAAGGTAAATACTATCATGTCTAGGCCTCAAGCAAGTCGGGGATTCTATATAATTGCGGTACTTCCATCTGAAGACCCAATTACCAAATTACGAGTTTCAGTTTGAATATCAAATTGTATGAATTATATCACACAATTATAGCCTTTTTGTGTTTCTTGATAAATTTTTGACATATTTGTCTTCTCAGGTGATCTTTATTAACCAAAGGCTCTGATACCAACTGTAAGATCCCTGTTCCCACCGAGCAACGGATTCGGGGTACTGGCAGCGGAAGTAGCGCTTCTCGCGCGGGACAGGGGTCCCACACTCGGGGCCTCGCCCACGGATATCCGGATAAGAGACTAATCCGTCGGTTGTTCCAAAACCGAACCCGGAAAAGCTTCCTTTACCGGAAAGCACGGGCGATTCCACCAGGATAACTTTTTACTCTAACGTAGTCAAGATCATTTCTGATCGAGATGATCCGATTACATCTATAAGATACTTAGTCAGTTCAAGGAAGAAACTTGCACTTGGATCATTGGGATCAACGCTTTTTTTCCCATTCAAGAGGCACAGCCGTTGATTCCTATCCATAGAACAGTTACTGTCCGGGATTTATTTTTTTTTTCTATCGTAAAAATAAAAGTTTGAGTCTCGATTTGCGGATCCATCAGTCCAGCCTAACCCCATCCGATCCCATGGGTTAGCCAACCGCCCAACCACTGTAGTGATGGGATCCAATTAAAAATTTGGTTAGGTTTTGTCCCGGGTACCAAGGAAAAGAGTTCCAAGGCCCCCTAGCCGGATGTTCATGCAAAATAAAACTAGTCACACCACTCACACACCCAATATGAAATTGCCCTTTTTCAACCAGATTCAACCAGTTTAAAACAATCCTTTAATAAAACCATAGTATCATTGATCACCATCTTCCAATTTATCCAATTGATTCTTAATTTCCCATCATTCCTTCATCAGAGTATCTATGGCATCATCGGTAACTAGAACGCTCAGGAGCCGTTTCGATAGTTCCTAGCCCATAATACTTGGCAATATAATCACTTAACAAGATGGACTCTCGTTGAAGATCAGCAAGATCAACCAACAGATCCATATAAGGAGCCATGGACTCATCCATTGAAGACCAGCAAGGTCAATCAACCAGATCCATGCTCGATTTCAGAAAACAACTCCAACTCTATTCCAATATCTTCCTCGACGCACGCGTGGGTATCCTAGGCAACCCAGAGCCCGAGCACCGTATGGTCAGCACCCTCTAGGATCCTTCGCAGGTAACCTAGCGCTTCACGCATAGGCCGCTTCCTTGGCCCCTCATCCACCGTACCGGAAGCTCACCATTTTAATCGCACCGAGGCTGGTCAAGACCTCGGCCGACCTTGCTACGCGAGACGTCCTTCATTGACTCCCCGTCAGCAGTTGCAACTTTCTCATCACGACCTTAATCACAAGACGGTCAAAATGCTCCCCCCAGCATTCTTGACATAAATCAATCATTTACAGACAGCATTTACAAACAGCATTTACAAACAGTTTACAATACAATTTCTATTTTAACTTTCATTTTTCCACATTATCCCTCCTCAATCTACATTACTTATTCCATATTCCATTTATATGTATACTCATCCCATCACATCATTTCCATCCCATCACTTCAGATTCCCTCACATCACAATCGTATATTCACATCCATACATCCACAACTATATGCGTACATTCACATCTACATGCATACATCTACATCCCTATGCATACATCCACATCCACATTCACATTCACCTCTATACATCTACATCTACATGCATACATCCACATCTCCATTCACATCTACATCTATACATCTACATCTACATGCATCCATCCACCTCCACATCCACATCTACATCTATACATCTACATCTACATGCATACATCCATATCTCCATTCCCATCTACATCTATACATCTACATCTACATGCATTCATCTACCTCCACATCCACATCTACATCTATACATCTACATCTGCATGTATACATCCACCTCCACATCCACATCCGTATCTATACATCTACATCTACATGTATACATCCACATCCACATCTATACATCTACATCTACATGCATACATCCACATCTCCATTCACATCTACATCTATACATCTACATCTACATGCATCCATCCACCTCCACATCCACATCTACATCTATACATCTACATCTACATGCAAACATCCACATCTCCATGCATAATAAAATTCTTTTAATTAATCTAGGATGATAGTTCCTAGAATATGGTAGGAAGTCCTCTTTTTATGCTTTGAATGAATTTATTTTATGCGTAATTTCTATAAAAATTTTGCCATAGCTCCGCTACTATGACTGATAAATCTCAAATTTTTTTTCTAAGGGATAAAGCTCATTATTAAAGAAATAATTAGAATGGTCTCTAATTGGATCATCAATCCATAATGGTCTCTAATTGGATCATTAAGAAAACAATTAGAATGGTCTCTAATTGGATCATCAATCCATAATGGTCTCTAATTGGATCATTAAGAAAACAATTAGAATGGTCTCTAATTGGATCATCAATCCATAATGGTCTCTAATTGGATCATTAAGAAAACAATTAGAATGGTCTCTAATTGGGTCATCAATCCATAATGGATTGAATCATCAATGTGCATAAACTAAAAGCATAGCAAAAAGCCATTAATTTGGCCTCAAGCATAGCTTAATCTTGGATTAAGGAAAAGCTTTATGAAAAGCTTCATTTGGATTGAGAATGGGTCATGAGTATGACCATTTCTTGAGTGAGAGAGAGAAATTATAAAAACCATTAGAATTTAAATATAAGTGGAAATTAACTTCTATAGCATTTATTAAATTATGTAACTCTTCACTACTATTCACCAATTAACTTGAATAGCATTTAAAAAAAAAACCATACCAATTAAACTTCTCAAGCTTGAGAGGGGTTGAGAAGAGAGAATCATTGAGAAATCATAGAAAAGATCAAAATTCAATATACTTACCTTATGATTTGCTTGATTCTTTATTCACGGTAGAGGCCCCCAACCAATCAATTGGTTTAGTATGTTGATGGAGCCACCAATGGGGATTGAAGAAAGAGGGAAGTATCAAAAACTAGTGAAATATTAAAGAATTCACAGTTCTTGGCTTAGGTAGAGTAGAGTAACAAGGCATAAGACACTATATATTTTAGCTTAGGTGGAGTAGAGTAACAAAGCATAAGACTCTATCTAATTTGGCTTAGGTGGAGTAGAGTAACAAGCATAAGAGACTATATATTTTGGCTTAGGTGGAGTAGAGTAACAAAGCATAAGAGACTATATTTTGGCTTAGGTGGAGTAGAGTAACAATGCATAAGACATTATATTTTTTTCAACAAGGGGAGGCTTCTATTTATAGGAAAATTTGAGCTCCTAACCAAACAAACTGATTCTAGAATTTTCCAAGTCAGTTTGGTTGAATTTGGACTAGATTTGGACCTAGTTTGGTTACTTTTTGATTCGGTTTGGTTCCATTTTGATTTGGTTTGGTTCAAGAGAGATGAGAGATAAAAATATCACATTATTTTTTGAGTTTAAAACTCATTCAAGCATGTGAAATATGCACCTCCTTTAAAGAATTCCCCTTCCTTACATATGTGTCAAAATTTTATTGCTCATAGTTTTTTACTAATAAACCTTGTACATTTTCAACTCTTCATCTTATGTGAAACGTGCACCTCCTTTAAAGAACTCCTCTTCCTTACATATGTGTCATAGTTTTTTTACTAATAAACCTTGTACATTTTCAACTCTTCATCTTATGTGAAATATGCACCTCCTTTAAAGAACTCCCCTTCCTTACATATGTGTTTATTTACTAATAAACCTTGTACATTTTCAACTCTTCATCTTATGTGAGCATTTACTCATTTTTGGGTATCTTCTTTTACAAATTGGATTTATCTCCTCCCTACACATGGATTGATGCTATTGGCCCATAGGAACCTTAATTGGACCATAGTCTAAAGATTTATGAAAATCTAGACCCTTAGGCTAAGGTTCTTTATACCTATTTCCAATTAATTCCAATTGCACATTGGAAAATTCTTTTTAAATTTCTGTTTCAGGGGAGCTCATCTGAATTATAAGAGATATTTTTCTATCCAGAATTATTCAAAATCTGAATATTCTCTCTCTAGAATATTTTCTCTCTCTAGGTTAAAACAGTCACAAACAAGATCTCTTATATTTCAGAAAAGGAATTGATTACAGGAGAATATACTAGACATCAAAAAGGGGTTGGGGGAGGAATCTTACATTCTACCCCACTTAAAAAACGCGAGATGTCCTCATCTCGCAACTTGGAATAATTTCGCAAGATGTACGAATATGAGACTTAGAGAAAAATTTTAATCACGATTAACCACCAAGAAAAGTCTTAAAGAGAGCAAGATTCAAAATAATAACAAGATTTAAACTTTATTCATTCTCGGAACTTATACAGTAAAGATAGAGAAACTCTTTACACTTCCATAAGCCCGTCCATCATATGGTCACAAAAGCAGTCCTCACAAGCTGCACAAGTATAGGGTAACTCATCTATGGGAATGATTCTGCTGGTTATTGCCACACCTATCTCAGTGGTATGAGGTGATCTAACAAAAGGACCTCTGAGAGGCAAGCCAAAAACGGGGTAAAGGCATATCTTCTCATGAGGAAGAAAACACGCCAGTAAGAAGACCCGCTCAGAAAACCCAAGATGCCTTGATCTCATGACGCAGTAGTATCGGGGACCCAAACCCAAGGCTTCGATAACCATGGCCAAGCGGACATTGTTACGAAAGTGCTGCTGTCCCCAGGGTGTTACCCTAGTTATGTTTTGATAGGTCCGCCATTTGGTCTGCGCTACAGAAGTTCCTAGGTGAGGAAAAAGTGAGCGCTCATACTGTTCTATAAAGTCTTTCTTCACAGACTCTCTTGCGTCTTGAAGGTGAGAAATCATCAGGGATAAAACTAATTCCTGTTGCCAAGCCATGAAGGAGATTAAGAAAGAAAGGAGATTGATGGGAGTAAGATTACTGTGAGCGACAAGTAAAAGTTACGACTTATATAAAGGAAGGAGCTAGCGTAACCTAGAAGCCAACGGTAACTTGCCACTGAAGTTTTACCGTCTTTCCATGATTTGAGTTTGACACATTTTTCTATAGAAGGCATTAAGAATTTTGAGATGAGGAGATAAAAGAAGCTTGTAGGTTAAGTCACCTACTTTCATTGAATTCAGATATAAGGGTCACAATATCTGGGGGATAACTTCTTATACTTCCCAAGAGATAAAGAACTTCTTTTGGGCCGTACTCGAATGAAAACCAAAACCTTGGTATCCAAAACACCGATTCTCATTTCTAAACTCATTGTTCTAAATCCTTAAAACAGGTGGGACTCCTGAGAAGTATTCTAGGGAAAGGGTCTTCCTTTTTTAAACAGAAACTTTCTTTTATTTTAGAGAGGGAATAATTATAAGATCAGAAAGGGAGATTCTTACTCCTGTATACCTCGAAGGCTGGGGAGGAATCTTACATTCTACCCCACTTAAAAAAATGCGAGATGTCCTCATCTCGCCAAGTAGAGGACAACTCTTTTTCTTAAGATCCAATTTATTCTGGGGTTCCTTATATTCTGGTCAACCCAACAGAACACTGGGATAAATATCCCTTATATAGAACTCATTATCAAATAACAATTCATTCAGATCATATCATTCATATCTTTAACATGATAATGGTCCATTAGACCGAAAAGTTTCCTTCGAAACATTCCTCCACGGAAATTTCAGTCAAGCAAGTTCTCAATTTGACATCCCTTAACTTGATCTACCGGTCAAATATTAACAGTAGCAATCTAACAGCACACCCATTAACCTCATAGTGATTTGCTGAATTCATTATCATCATTCTAGTTATGAATATCATTACAGGGATTCGTCCCATTCCCCCTCATTGTGGTTTCATTATATTTCAACTAATTTTTTAAAAATCAACATTTTTCAATCAGCATTTTCAATCAGAATCCAAATCAATTCATCCATTCTCAAACAGAATTAAAAATCATATCAATCACATGCAAAATCATCATCTGGATAGCATTAACGCTTATAATTTCAAGTCTTAGATTTACTCGTATATACTGTCAGTAAAGAGCTGCAGTATACTCTCGGTATATACGGGTAGTCACGGCCCTTGGAATTATAAGGTAAATACTATCATGTCTAGGCCTCAAGCAAGTCGGGGATTCTATATAATTGCGGTACTTCCATCTGAAGACCCAATTACCAAATTACGAGTTTCAGTTTGAATATCAAATTGTATGAATTATATCACACAATTATAGCCTTTTTGTGTTTCTTGATAAATTTTTGACATATTTGTCTTCTCAGGTGATCTTTATTAACCAAAGGCTCTGATACCAACTGTAAGATCCCTGTTCCCACCGAGCAACGGATTCGGGGTACTGGCAGCGGAAGTAGCGCTTCTCGCGCGGGACAGGGGTCCCACACTTGGGGCCTCGCCCACGGATATCCGGATAAGAGACTAATCCGTCGGTTGTTCCAAAACCGAACCCGGAAAAGCTTCCTTTACCGGAAAGCACGGGCGATTCCACCAGGATAACTTTTTACTCTAACGTAGTCAAGATCATTTCTGATCGAGATGATCCGATTACATCTATAAGATACTTAGTCAGTTCAAGGAAGAAACTTGCACTTGGATCATTGGGATCAACGCTTTTTTTCCCATTCAAGAGGCACAGCCGTTGATTCCTATCCATAGAACAGTTACTGTCCGGGATTTATTTTTTTTTTCTATCGTAAAAATAAAAGTTTGAGTCTCGATTTGCGGATCCATCAGTCCAGCCTAACCCCATCCGATCCCATGGGTTAGCCAACCGCCCAACCACTGTAGTGATGGGATCCAATTAAAAATTTGGTTAGGTTTTGTCCCGGGTACCAAGGAAAAGAGTTCCAAGGCCCCCTAGCCGGATGTTCATGCAAAATAAAACTAGTCACACCACTCACACACCCAATATGAAATTGCCCTTTTTCAACCAGATTCAACCAGTTTAAAACAATCCTTTAATAAAACCATAGTATCATTGATCACCATCTTCCAATTTATCCAATTGATTCTTAATTTCCCATCATTCCTTCATCAGAGTATCTATGGCATCATCGGTAACTAGAACGCTCAGGAGCCGTTTCGATAGTTCCTAGCCCATAATACTTGGCAATATAATCACTTAACAAGATGGACTCTCGTTGAAGATCAGCAAGATCAACCAACAGATCCATATAAGGAGCCATGGACTCATCCATTGAAGACCAGCAAGGTCAATCAACCAGATCCATGCTCGATTTCAGAAAACAACTCCAACTCTATTCCAATATCTTCCTCGACGCACGCGTGGGTATCCTAGGCAACCCAGAGCCCGAGCACCGTATGGTCAGCACCCTCTAGGATCCTTCGCAGGTAACCTAGCGCTTCACGCATAGGCCGCTTCCTTGGCCCCTCATCCACCGTACCGGAAGCTCACCATTTTAATCGCACCGAGGCTGGTCAAGACCTCGGCCGACCTTGCTACGCGAGACGTCCTTCATTGACTCCCCGTCAGCAGTTGCAACTTTCTCATCACGACCTTAATCACAAGACGGTCAAAATGCTCCCCCCAGCATTCTTGACATAAATCAATCATTTACAGACAGCATTTACAAACAGCATTTACAAACAGTTTACAATACAATTTCTATTTTAACTTTCATTTTTCCACATTATCCCTCCTCAATCTACATTACTTATTCCATATTCCATTTATATGTATACTCATCCCATCACATCATTTCCATCCCATCACTTCAGATTCCCTCACATCACAATCGTATATTCACATCCATACATCCACAACTATATGCGTACATTCACATCTACATGCATACATCTACATCCCTATGCATACATCCACATCCACATTCACATTCACCTCTATACATCTACATCTACATGCATACATCCACATCTCCATTCACATCTACATCTATACATCTACATCTACATGCATCCATCCACCTCCACATCCACATCTACATCTATACATCTACATCTACATGCATACATCCATATCTCCATTCCCATCTACATCTATACATCTACATCTACATGCATTCATCTACCTCCACATCCACATCTACATCTATACATCTACATCTGCATGTATACATCCACCTCCACATCCACATCCGTATCTATACATCTACATCTACATGTATACATCCACATCCACATCTATACATCTACATCTACATGCATACATCCACATCTCCATTCACATCTACATCTATACATCTACATCTACATGCATCCATCCACCTCCACATCCACATCTACATCTATACATCTACATCTACATGCAAACATCCACATCTCCATGCATAATAAAATTCTTTTAATTAATCTAGGATGATAGTTCCTAGAATATGGTAGGAAGTCCTCTTTTTATGCTTTGAATGAATTTATTTTATGCGTAATTTCTATAAAATTTTTGCCATAGCTCCGCTACTATGACTGATAAATCTCAAATTTTTTTTCTAAGGGATAAAGCTCATTATTAAAGAAATAATTAGAATGGTCTCTAATTGGATCATCAATCCATAATGGTCTCTAATTGGATCATTAAGAAAACAATTAGAATGGTCTCTAATTGGATCATCAATCCATAATGGTCTCTAATTGGATCATTAAGAAAACAATTAGAATGGTCTCTAATTGGATCATCAATCCATAATGGTCTCTAATTGGATCATTAAGAAAACAATTAGAATGGTCTCTAATTGGGTCATCAATCCATAATGGATTGAATCATCAATGTGCATAAACTAAAAGCATAGCAAAAAGCCATTAATTTGGCCTCAAGCATAGCTTAATCTTGGATTAAGGAAAAGCTTTATGAAAAGCTTCATTTGGATTGAGAATGGGTCATGAGTATGACCATTTCTTGAGTGAGAGAGAGAAATTATAAAAACCATTAGAATTTAAATATAAGTGGAAATTAACTTCTATAGCATTTATTAAATTATGTAACTCTTCACTACTATTCACCAATTAACTTGAATAGCATTTAAAAAAAAAACCATACCAATTAAACTTCTCAAGCTTGAGAGGGGTTGAGAAGAGAGAATCATTGAGAAATCATAGAAAAGATCAAAATTCAATATACTTACCTTATGATTTGCTTGATTCTTTATTCACGGTAGAGGCCCCCAACCAATCAATTGGTTTAGTATGTTGATGGAGCCACCAATGGGGATTGAAGAAAGAGGGAAGTATCAAAAACTAGTGAAATATTAAAGAATTCACAGTTCTTGGCTTAGGTAGAGTAGAGTAACAAGGCATAAGACACTATATATTTTAGCTTAGGTGGAGTAGAGTAACAAAGCATAAGACTCTATCTAATTTGGCTTAGGTGGAGTAGAGTAACAAGCATAAGAGACTATATATTTTGGCTTAGGTGGAGTAGAGTAACAAAGCATAAGAGACTATATTTTGGCTTAGGTGGAGTAGAGTAACAATGCATAAGACATTATATTTTTTTCAACAAGGGGAGGCTTCTATTTATAGGAAAATTTGAGCTCCTAACCAAACAAACTGATTCTAGAATTTTCCAAGTCAGTTTGGTTGAATTTGGACTAGATTTGGACCTAGTTTGGTTACTTTTTGATTCGGTTTGGTTCCATTTTGATTTGGTTTGGTTCAAGAGAGATGAGAGATAAAAATATCACATTATTTTTTGAGTTTAAAACTCATTCAAGCATGTGAAATATGCACCTCCTTTAAAGAATTCCCCTTCCTTACATATGTGTCAAAATTTTATTGCTCATAGTTTTTTACTAATAAACCTTGTACATTTTCAACTCTTCATCTTATGTGAAACGTGCACCTCCTTTAAAGAACTCCTCTTCCTTACATATGTGTCATAGTTTTTTTACTAATAAACCTTGTACATTTTCAACTCTTCATCTTATGTGAAATATGCACCTCCTTTAAAGAACTCCCCTTCCTTACATATGTGTTTATTTACTAATAAACCTTGTACATTTTCAACTCTTCATCTTATGTGAGCATTTACTCATTTTTGGGTATCTTCTTTTACAAATTGGATTTATCTCCTCCCTACACATGGATTGATGCTATTGGCCCATAGGAACCTTAATTGGACCATAGTCTAAAGATTTATGAAAATCTAGACCCTTAGGCTAAGGTTCTTTATACCTATTTCCAATTAATTCCAATTGCACATTGGAAAATTCTTTTTAAATTTCTGTTTCAGGGGAGCTCATCTGAATTATAAGAGATATTTTTCTATCCAGAATTATTCAAAATCTGAATATTCTCTCTCTAGAATATTTTCTCTCTCTAGGTTAAAACAGTCACAAACAAGATCTCTTATATTTCAGAAAAGGAATTGATTACAGGAGAATATACTAGACATCAAAAAGGGGTTGGGGGAGGAATCTTACAAGATCCACTTCAGACTTTTGTGGTCAGTTATACAAGCTGGAATTTGTGCCCCAAGAGATAATGTCTCCATAATTTGAGGCAATGAACAACTGCTAAGAGCTCCAAATCATGGGTGGCATAATTTGCTTCATATTGCTTTAGCTTGCGGGAAGTATAAGCGACTAGTCTTCCTTCTTGGCCTAAGACACCACCAAGTGCTAGACTACTGGCATCAGTAACCACTTCAAATTCCTTGGTGAAATCAGGAAGTTTCAGGACTCGGGGAGAAGTAATAATGACCTTGAGCTGATCAAAACTGTTTTGATGGATTGGCAGCCACACTATTTTGCAATCCTTCTTAAGAAGATCCGTCAAAGATGTAGCTTGTTCAAGAAGCCAATGGTGCAAGGCAGAGTCTTGATTTGCAGCTATAGTATAGATTTCCTCTTAGGGGGATCCACATTGAGCACAATCAAAAATTTGTCTGCTGTGGGTGTGGTGATGGTTATAGCAGCCAAACTTGATAGCCAGTTCAATATTCCATTAGCTCCAATCCCAATCCCTGCTATAATTGTCCCAACCACGAATGGCACAAAGGTAATCTCAATGTTAATAGTGCTAAAGCTGTTAATAGTGCTAAAGCTGTTCATGTGTGTAATTAGATGATCATTTTATGCCTTGAAGATCTTGTCTAATTGGCATGCACAATGCAGGCTGTTTTGGACTACTACACTAGTGCACCCAATTTCACTGCAACCGCACAAATTCTGGGGGGTGCGAAGGCCCAATTCAGCCATGAAGCTCCCAAAGTTGCCACATTCTCTTCAAGGGGACCTGACTCTGCAGACGATAATTTCCAAGTAGCAGAAGTTTTGAAGCCAGACATAATGGCTCCGGGCAGTATGATATGGGCAGGCTGGTCCTCCATTGGGATGGACTCTTCAGCCTTTCAAGGTCAGTGTGCTTCACTATTTGCTGGTGCCCATGTTGGCTAGTATCTATTGACCCAATAATCCTTACAAGAACCAGATATCTCACAGAGTCTAAGCCCTCTGATGGTGCCGCTTTCCTGGAACTTGGAGGTATCTTGTGCTGATCAATAGGTGTTCTTTCACAACTGCAAAGAGGAGAGAGGCAAGTGGGCAACTAGTACCATTCACTCAGCTCTCAGCAGCCACACGTCCAAGTCTGAGCTCTCAGCCACCTCCTCAGCTCTCAGCCGCAACGTCCAAGTCTGAGCTCTCAGCTGCCTCCTCACCATCGCTGCCACCTCCACCACCGCGTTGCTCCAGCCAGTCTCAGCTCAGCCACCATCGCTGCCACCTCCACCCCCAGTTGCTCCGGCCAGTCCAGGCACCCGGCAGGGCTGGGGGATGGTCTGCGCTAGGGGGATGGTCTAGCGCAGACCATCCCCCCGCTCTGCTGGGTGCCTGGACTGGCCGCTTTCCTGGAACTTGAAGGTATCTTGTGCTGATCAATAGGTGTTCTTTCACAACTGCAAAGAGGACAGAGGCAAGTGGGCAACTAGTACCATTCACTCAGCTCTCAGCCGCCACCTCCAGCTCTCAGCTCTCAGCCGCCTCCTCACCATCGCTGCCACCTCCACCACCGCAATGCTCCGGCCAGTCTGAGCTCTCAGCTTCCTCCTCACCATCGCTGCCACCTCCACCACCGTGTTGCTCCGGCCAGTCTCAGCTCTCAGCCACCATCGCTGCCACCTCCACCCCCCGTTGCTCCGGCCAGTCCAAGCACCCGGCAGAGCCGGGGGATCCCCAGGCTCTGCCGGGAGCCTGGAGTTGCTCCAGAGTGGCTGGAGCAACGGGGGCAAGGGAGGCATCATGACCGGTTAAAGATGCTCTCAAAGATGATTTGATATGGAGGTTATTGTGTATATGTAAAGGTTATCTTAGGTATATGTACTCAACAATGCTCAGATATGTTGAGAACCCTAGTCAATTTTTCACTTTGATTACAATGCCCAGATTACTCAATATCATCACACATGAAAGTCGAAACCTCCATCAACCACGGTCATCATGTATACTTTGAAAATACATTGGAAAATAGGATTCAATATACCATTTTCATCCTTAGCATCTACATTGTCATCATTCAATCCATCTACCCTTGAGTAAACTTCTTGATAGTCTTCTCAAAAATAGATTTGAGGTCTAGTTACTATCAGATCAAAGTCAAGGAAGCAGATATACCCAAGACATCCTTCAATACCCATTATGGCCACTATGAGTTTACTGTAATGTCATTCGGGTTAACCAATGCTCCTGCAACCTTCAACCGCCTAATGCAAGATATATTCCGTCCTTACTTGGATGAATTTGTGCTTGTTTTTTTTAATGACATCTTAATCTACTCCAAATCAATGGAAGAGCATGAGGAGCATGTGCGTAGAGTTCTCTGCAATTGTTGCGTAGACACAAACTCTATGCCAAGAAGAGCAAATGTACCTTCTTTACTCATAAAATTGAGTATCTTGGGTTCATCATCTCCAAAGATGGCATCTCAGTAGACCTCGCCAAGGTCAAAGATATTATGGAGTGGACACCCCCTAAATCAGTTCGTGAAGTTTGTGGGTTTTTGGGAATCACGGGATGGTATAGGATTTTTATCAAAGATTATAAACTGCGAACTTCCAACCAAAAATAGTAACTATCCAGGCGTCTAATCAACGAACGGAACACGCCCCCATGGTCACGGGGCAAGGTCGGACATTTTCGTCAAAAAAAATTTTTGACCCCCCGGGACGACGGCGGGCGGCCAGCGTGGGCCCCACCACGGGCGCCGCCCGTGAAACGACCGACAATTCACCCGAGACACCCAAGTGTGTACACGACCTAGACGCACCCTCCAGCACACCCCTACACGCACCCCCTCCTCAGAGAATCCTCTATCCACAGGTGTCGCGCTCTCTCTCTCTTGGGGACACCTCCACCCCCATGTGTCACACTTTCTCTCTCTTCGAGACACCTCCACCCCCAGGTGTCTCACGCCCACACTCTCTCCCGGACACCTACACCACCCAGGTGTCACCTTCCCGCACACCCGGACGTCCACCCTCCAGCACCTATAAAAGGACCCTCCCAGCCCCCTTCTCCAAGCAAGCCCCCAGCAAGGCCCTACGCGCAAGCCCTCCCTCAAGCTCTAGGACGACATGTCCTACACTCTTCTCCCCCCCCCTCGTGTGAATAGACTTAAAGTGTACTTGTTCTCCAACCCTTGCCTTACTCTTTCCTAGGCCTCCCTAGACGTACACTCTTCTCAAGAGCTCTCCAAGTTAAGGACACCCTCTCAATTCCCCCCCCCCCCATATGCGGCGACTTAAACTTAGGCTAAGAGGTCGTTCCTACCCATAAGCCCAACAAGCTTTTCCTACCCCAAACGGACTCCGTTTTTGAATCCGTTTGAACCAGTAGAATTCTCTATTTTCTCTCCAAGTTCCCAACCTCTTATATTCACCCCATTCTCTCTCTATCCTCTTAAAACTCTAGTGCTCCTATGGCGCCGAAACGCCGCCGAAATGAAGAACCACGCGTTGCCCAAGGAGGGAACGAAGCGAATCGCATCCCTGCAATCGACTTCGCCCCTCTTGAAGCGAATAGGCACGAAAACGATAATCAGGTTGGTCATTTAATAAGTTTAAGTAAAATTCTCTCTTATGAAGCTTAATGCAAAGATTCGAAATAATAGGAAAGGGACCAAGGTTAAACCCCTAGTATAGATGGCCTAAAGTACCTTA
Source organism: Cibotium barometz (assembly GCF_041138505.1). Lineage (NCBI taxonomy): Eukaryota > Viridiplantae > Streptophyta > Polypodiopsida > Cyatheales > Cibotiaceae > Cibotium > Cibotium barometz. The sequence goes on from NC_141055.1 coordinate 51,977,513, forward strand.
TGGTTACTCTTAAGTAAAGTTATAAGAAAATAATCTTGCTTTTGAATCATTGTCTTTCCGAAACGATGGTTTTTGTTAATGTGTGAATTCATTGAATAAAGGCTATGTCTCTTTTTATTGGATACACTACTGGATTATTGCTAACATGCAGGTACAGCTTCTCCCCCCCCTTAGCTAACTCCGTGCTTGCCTGTGTAGCCGGGCGGAGGATATAGCGAGGCCGGGAGTCGGCCCAGGGCAATCCCCTCCTATGCCACTGGGAATTGGATTTCACCACCAGGGTGATGTATATATGCTGCCTAGTTCTGTGGGTCTAGGCTAGTGCGGTGACTTAACCCCCACCTCATGAGGAGACGTCCCCTCCGAAGGGCGAGAGGGTTTGGTACAAGCGGCACTACCTGAGGGGGTGACAGGACGGCTTGGCCCTCATCGGCTGGCTGACGACGACGAGGGGAGACGGTCCGTGAGGTTTACCCAGCTGGTTGAGGCTGGAAGATCGAATTCTAGATCATCGGTGTGGTTGTGGTTGTGGTTGTGATTGGATTGTGGTTATGGTTATGGTTATGGTTTGGACATGAAGTTTGGATTGGAATATCGGCCCGGTTCCAGGGTCTTTGTAAATATTTTTCACTGTAAGTATGTTTGTTGATTTCAATGTTGTGCTAAGGAAGATTTCTTTTAAGGAATCAAGTGTAATTAATTAACAAAGGAATTTGTTTTTAAGTGTTTCACAGTGTGGTAGGACTTAATTAGAAAACAATTGAACGGGTGAGTGTGTGGAAAGTGGGAGAATGGATGCCCTGACGGCACCATTCTAAGGATGGATGGACCCGATCAGTCGGGTAGCTTTCTACTAGTCATAACTTACGATACTTAGGGAATAGTAGAGTCCCGAACAAGACTTGTTTTAGGGAACCGAGCCAGCGGCCGTGCCTCATGAAATACGGAGGGAAAAAGGCGTTGGCTTCCTTGAACCAACAAGTGTGGGTCTTGTTCCATCTCCACGCACATTCCGTGCTGGGGATTAGAAATTCCTTTAGGATGACTACGCTTTCCCTGCGAGATAGAGTTACGTCCCTCCGTTTGTTCGTAACCTCGTATTTCTACGAGATTGAGGTGTCGTCAATCGGAAAATAACACGAGACTTAACCGCCTATCAAAAGGATTCCCCCGCGCCCTACGGGTTGGGACCCTTACACGTGGTATCAGAGCAGGTTTAGACTTGGGAGATTTCATATTGTATTCTCTTGTTGCTCTAGGAATTCTTGTTAAACTAATCTAGTTACGGCTGGACGCAGGAGGATGAGATGGATCCCTATTCTCGCTTCCTGGTATTCCAATGCATGTTCATGACTGCTTGTCGCTCTTCCGAATTTGAGTGTCGTGACACTATGATGCACATTGTAGACAAGCTAACCCTTCCTCATTACACTCGCATCGAAAGGGGATGGAACAGAGCTGAGTATTGGCATCGTCGATCTACCTATTTCATCATTCGAGCTGAGCACGTCGGCAATCTCATCAACGACTTGAGGCGGATCCGATATGCCGAGATGTTGCGGATGGTTCGCCTGTTCTGGTTTATTGGCACTCCTTGTAACACCTATGTCACTATCGATGGGAATCGCATGTTGCAGAATCGATGGGTTTATGATAGTGTGACTCGAGTTGTATCCCCTGATAGAGTAGCCGTTACCCGTCTTTCTAGACGTGGTTTACCTCCCCTACCAGAGACTTATCGAGTTCTTGAAACCATGGGAGAACCCCCCTACTTTTTCAATGCTACCACCGCAAATCTTTATTAGGTTCCCTAGAGGACTACCATGTAAATAAATAAGATTGGATTTAGTCCAATCCTTGTAAATGGCTTGGTTCACTTGTAAATATTAAAGCTTGGAATAAAAGGTTTTGATTTTCACACTCATTGTCTTATGTGTATTAAACCACCTAAGTGACATGATTCTAAATTTAGCTTCATATTGATAACCAGGATCGTCAACTTCTTGCTCCCAATGCATTATATACAGATACACAGGAGAAGAAGCTTCTCCTCAAACAAATGCAACCTCCCTCATTTAATGGGGCAGGTTCAAAGATTGAAAGGGATGCAGAAGTTTGGATAGAAGCCATGGACGATTACTCGGCTGCTGGTACAGGAATTGGGAATCAATCCATGCTTGCCAGATTCCGTCTTATCGAGGATGCCAAACTTTGGTGGAAGCAATGGTGCCGAGATAAGGGCGTCACTGAAGATACCCAAACTTGGAGTGACATTAAGCAAGCTGTGAAGGGCCGTTATCTTCCCCCATCTCATGAATCTATTAAGATGAACGAGTTCTTCAGCCTCAAGCAGCTTAGCTTAACCTTAGAGGAATACTACTCAAAATTTGTCACACTTGGCAAATATGCTCCACCTATGTCGATCACTCAACAAGTGGCTCGATTTTGCCATGGGCTGAATGAACCTTTGGATTCTCGCCTTGAAGCAATGAGGCCAACTACCTTGCAAGATGCTCTTACCCGAGCCAAACCTCTGGCTAAAGAAGTAAAGAGTGGTCTGTTGAAATTTGAGCATAATGATGAGCTATGGTGGATCAAACACTAGAATCAACATCATTAACAAAGTGATTAGCAAATGATTAAGACGTAATTAATTAACAAATAGATTAATGTAGGCATGGATACTCAAAAACCAGCAAATTCTCATTGGGGCTATGCCTCAATTTATAGAGTTTACATCAAGCATCAAATCCCATTGATTTCTCCATGATTCACTCCCAGAATATCTCCACCTTTTGCTTGATTCTCTCCACCTCTTCTCTTTTCCCTGTTGAATATCTCCCAGAATAACTCCACACTTCCCAGAATATCTCCACACTTCCTAAATTCTCTCATGCTACCCTTTATTCTCTCCCAGTAGATTCTTCTCACCTTTTCACAGGTTCTTTCACAATTACATCTCCTCTTTTACAGCCTCTATCCAAGAGCTTGTTCCCACACACACCCTATTCACTTGTATTTTCAACACCTCCCCTCAAGTGAATAATCCTACTACACCTAGACCCTATACCAAGTTTGCCTCCCTTTACTTGATAGTCCGCGACCAGTGTCTACTCCTCCCCTCAAGTTATCTCAGCACACTTGGACCCTGTATCAAGTTTCTTTCTTACTTGACAGTCCGCGACCAGTGCCTCGAGTCCCTAAACTCATAGTCCTTGACACTCTCTCTCTCTATGTGTCCAAGGCTTACTATAGTTGCCCGCGACCTTGACTAAAGTGCACACACATACATCTACCACGTGGCCTACATCATCGGTGGCTCAGAGGTGGTTTTACTTTATTGGGGCAGGTTACATTGGGTTGTGGGGTCTCTCTTCTTGGAAAGAGATATTCTTCTTCTTCCATGGCTAGGGCCATGAGCTCGTCCGTCAGGTCATTTTGCTCCATGTGAGCAACATGTTTCAATGTTTTGCTGACAGTTCCTTTGGGATTTTTATGTTTATCTTGTATCATTATGCAATACAAACCCAAATTTATGCGGGAGGTCTTACCTCTTGCCTTATTCTGGACAAGGGCAGTGTCTGATCCCATATTTACACTGATGCAATGAGCCCAATATACATAATGCGTATAGCATCCATTCTCATGCACATTCCAAATGCAACTCTGGCTGTGAATAATCTTGATTTTGAGTGAGATTTACAGGCATTAACCAAAGGTTAAATGCAAAATGATGATTTTCACAAATTTATCAGCACAATTTTACCAGAAATTACATTAAATCAAGGGTAACCAATTTGTACGGGATGGTTGGAGTACCAAACCAACTCTGATTTGAAATCTGAAGTTATAGGGATCTGTATCAGATACCTAATGGTTAATTTAAACCCTCAATTGCACCAAAATATAGTGATTAGCATTGATTAATCACTGATTAGCAAATTAATGCTCTGTTTTGTGTGCAAAAAATAGAGTATGCGGGGAGTCCAGATCTGGTGCCTTCCGCTTCAAATGAGCTCAAATGCTTTCAAAGGCATCAATAGCAATGAGTCTAGTAGAGGATTAAGCCAAGAAACACAAGATTTGACCAAATATTGAAAGCTTAATCTCTGTTTTACCAAAGTCACCTGCAGATTTGATGAAGAGCTTTGATCTCAATGTAGACTTGATGAAATTGAATTCTGTCTTCACCAGCTTGTAGAGCATGCTTGATTACCCCTTGGGCTAGGAGGAATTAGAAGGATTTGACCTGGTGAAGCAGCAATGGCAAAAATTCCTCAGAAAAACGGCGCCCTTCAATCTGCTAAAATCGACGCATATACGTGGCGGTTTGCAGCGTTTTTTTGATGAGCTTGTAGCCAAAGGAGTTGGCTACCATGTGCTAGAAGCTTGTGCCCTAATTCTATGTGTGCAAGGTGCTAGAGATCCTCCACTGGCTGGGGGTGAAGGGGAGAAGTGAAAACTCACTAAAATTTTGATTTTTTGCTAATTATCTACTAATCCTAATTAATTAACTAATGGGCTCATAAACCTAATTGATTCTAGGCATGGCTCTGATACCATGTTGAAATTTGAGCATAATGATGAGCTATGGTGGATCAAACACTAGAATCAACATCATTAACAAAGTGATTAGTAAATGATTAAGATGTAATTAATTAACAAATAGATTAATGTAGGCATGGATACTCAAAAACCAGCAAATTCTCATTAGGGCTATGCCTCAATTTATAGAGTTTACATCAAGCATCAAATCCCATTGATTTCTCCATGATTCACTCCCAGAATATCTCCACCTTTTGCTTGATTCTCTCCACCTCTTCTCTTTTCCCTGAATATCTCGCAGAATAACTCCACACTTCCCAGAATATCTCCACACTTCCTAAATTCTCTCATGCTACCCTTTATTCTCTCCTAGTAGATTCTTCTCACCTTTTCACAGGTTCTTTCACAATTACATCTCCTCTTTTATAGCCTCTATCCAAGAGCTTGTTCCCACACACACCCTATTCACTTGTATTTTCAACATGGTCAAGCAAAGAGGAGAGTTTATCCTGAGTCTAACCCAAGGGGGCGCCTTCAGAGGAATTACCAATCGAATTTCTGCCACAACACTATTGGTCAGTACCCCAATAATTTTATCCCCCGCAGTTATGCTAATTCCACTTCAGAATCCTATGGGGACCAAAGGTGCTTTTATTGCAATGAAGTTGGCCACTTCCGGAATGAATGCCCCAAACTTGCAAGACCCTCTCTCAATCCTAGTGTCATTGCTGCTCCACAAGGCGGCCGGGTAGTTCAAGGTCGTGGGATTCCTAATAACCGCCAGGCTGGACGAGGTGGTGGTGGACGTGGTAGAGGTCGTGGAGTGACTGCCCGTGTCTGCTCTATGATTGGTGAACCGACTTTAGAGATGGAAGAAGAAGAGCAAGCCACCATTCATGCAGCTGTAGAACATCAAGGACCTAATCAGCAGTTTTCTGTTATCCAAACTCCGGCTACTTATCAAGGTAGATCTTTCCAGCTCTTGATTGATTGTGGTAGTACGCATTCATTTCTTTCTCCAAAATGCTTGCGTAAGTTACAGTTAGATCAAAAACCAGCCCAAGCAATGATTGTTGAGTTAGCTAGTGGAAAAGAAGAAGTATCCCGACATTGTGTGGGAGATCTTGAATTTGAATTGGGTGGTGAATCGACCCATGGGTATTTCAGAAGCTTACCATTAGGGATTTATGATGGAATCCTTGGTATGGACTGGTTAATTGCAAACAATGCTGACATTCACTGTGCTGAAGGAAACATCACCTTTGAGAATAGTCAAGGACATGTAGTATCAGTCCAGGGAAAAACAGGTAAACCCAAATTTCATTTGGTCAAAGCTAATCGCCTTCTTAAGGGAGTGCGCAAGGGCCAAAAGATCTTCCTTGTCAAACTCAACAAGGTAGAAGAAAGCAACCCAGATTTAGAACCCTCTTGGCTCCAAGAGTTTTCAGACATCTTTCCAGAGGAACTTACAAAACTACCCCCATCTCGAGAAGTAGATCATGGGATTGAGTTAATCCCTGGGGCTGAATCAGTTTCAAGGAGACCTTACAAAATGTCTCTTCCTGAAGCCATAAAGCTCAAGGAACAACTTAGGCAGCTCATTGAGCAAGGATTCATTCGCCCTAGTAATTCCCCATGGGGAGCGCCTGTTCTTTTCCAGAGAAAGAAGGATGGCACGCTTCGTCTTTGTATTGACTACCGAGGCCTAAACAAGGTCACTGTCAAAAACAAATACCCCATTCCTCGCATCGACGAACTTCTTGACAGACTTTATTGTTAAAAATATGGCAAACACCTTCACTGAAATGATGTGTAGGGCACATACCTTGTAACTAGCACTATGCACTAAAGTCATAGATTATGGGCAAATGGATACAAAGGTTATTATGCAACCTTACCATGATGTAAAAGAGTCATTTAGGAGCTCAACATCAGCCAAAGGGGTCGTGATCCCTTGATTAGGTAGCATTGGTGTGATTAGCAAGATTCTAGGGTTGGTGGTCACTTTTAGGTGCTTGAATCTAGGAGGGAAGGTGGAGATGATTTAGATGATGATTAACACCTAATCTTGAGCTTAATCCTCATGTACTTCAGCCTATATAAAGAGGCTCTCATCTATTGAAATCAACACATTTTATTGCCCCTCACTTATGTTGTCATTATGCTCATCATTATGCTAATTACTTCTTGATTAGTAGCTTAACTTCATCCTCTTCATTTCTATTCAACTATGCAATGGAGCTAGTGTTTGATCCTCCTTAGGATGGTTTTTTAACATGGTATCAGAGCTAGTACTAGCCCATTCATCTAGAATCAAGCCCCATCTTATTTGCTTAGCAAGAGATTAGTGAAAATTAGGGTTTCATTAGCTTTTATGGGTTTCCTAGAAAATAGGATCTAGAATAGCAGCTGAGTGGAGGCCTTGGTGCTCACAAACCACGTAACCATTGCCAAAATCCTTTTGTGGACACTTCACCAGCAATATTGCTAAGGGGCATGGCACCTCAATTGCACCATTCATAGCTCCACGTCGCCGGCAACTTCGTTTTCCCCAAAACAGGCACGTTTTTGATAGGCGACCACCAAAAGTATTGCTGCAGCTCACACACATCAAATTGGTCTAATTCCTCTGAGTTGTGGCTTCATTGGAACCTAAACTTACTCCTCCTAAGAGGGTTTTGCAAATGATTGAGTGTGCTTCACACACCAAGCAAAAAACCAGGGTGCTGTCCAGAACTGCCATAGCCAGAAAAGGTACTTTGGTAAATTTGAGATTACTCATTGATTAAGTTGCTTAAGCAAGTGTTTGTGGGCTCTAAAATCATCTAGACATACTGCTATTCAATGCCCTTGAAGATTTTTAGCTCATTCTTTGTGCAACTCCTTCAAATATTGACTCCAAGTGAGCTCATTTCTCTGCATAGTGAGCAGAATATTCAACTCCACTAATCAATGATTAATCTATCCTAATCCTTATCATTTGGTGCAATAAGTGGTTCATACATGTCATTAGGGACTTTCTACATCCCCTTATTACTTCACACTTAATTTGCCCCTTGATTAGGTGTCTCCCTTGCTTCCTACAAATCAATATATTTTCTGGTTTTATCTTTTGGAAAGCATATGCTAAATAACTTGATTTAGCACTATTCCTTGGTCTTAATCTCTCTTGTAAAAGGGTAGACACTGCCTCAATCATCAGAGGTAAGACCCCCTTCATTCCATATCATAATGGCTACCAAGGATTCTCCATCAATGCGCTTTAAAGGTCATGGTTTTCACACATGGCAAACCCGCATCAAGTTAATGCTCATGAAGAAGGGGCTCTTCAACATAGTAAATGGGAATGAGAAGAAGCCAAGGACTCTTGCTGATGTTCCTTGTTGGGAAGTAAGAGATGACAAAGCTCGTGCCATCATCACATTGGAGCTTGATGACACTTACATTCATCATGTGGATGGATGCGAAACTTCCAAGGAAGTTTGGGACCAACTCACAACTCTATTTGGGGCTCGATCTAAAAGTTCAAAGTTTGGTTTGCTCATTGAATTTTTTAAGCTAGAAATGAAGTCTGGCACATCCCTAGCCTCACATTTGAACTACATGAAAGGCCTATTAACACAACTTGCAGGAATAGGTCTTAAGATGGATGAAGATGTCTCCATTGGTGTATTACTTAAATCTTTACCTGAAGAATATGACCATGTGGTCACAACCTTGACCAATATGCCAATATCAAAGCTTGTGGACATTGAAGCATCTCTTCTTGAGGAGGAGAGAAAACTAAAGACCAAGCAAATGGAGTCTCCATCGTCATCAACCTTGTCTACTGAAAATGCTTATTATGCAGGATCTAATAGGTATGGCAAGAACAAAGGCAACTACAACAAGGGCTACAACAAAGGCAACTACAACAAGGGCTACAACAACAACAATCTCATTTGTGACTTTTGTCACAAACCTGGTCATGTAGAGAAGAATTGTTTTGCCAAGAAGAAGATGCAACGAGTCTACATCATGGAAGAAGTGCAGCAGGAAGAAGACCAAGAAGAAGAAAAAGATGAAGACAAGGGCCACCATCATGAGGCCCTATCTATGATTAGATCAAATCATTTATTCTAAAGTGCTAAAAGCAAGGGCATGCCCTATACACATGGGTGTCCTCTTCACTCATACATGTAGCCACGTCTTGTCACACTCTTCTAAAGTCGTCCCATACCTCTTTTGTACGCATGACTAAAGCCTCTGAGTTCACATTGGCATAACCTATGTATGGCATTGCTAGTCAGACCACGCGCATGCATGCTATCACTGAGCATTGGGTGGTTAATTAGGCTCATGAGAGTCAGCATGACCAACTGCATCATTGAGTGGATTCAGTGTTTGAGGAGGGGTGTTAAAAATATGGCAAACACCTTCACTAAAATGATGTGTAGGGCACATACCTTGTAACTAGCACTATGCACTAACGTCATAGATTATGGGCAAATGGATACAAAGGTTATTATGCAACCTTACCATGATGTAAAAGAGTCATTTAGGAGCTCAACATCAGCCAAAGGGGTCGTGATCCCTTGATTAGGTAGCATTGGTGTGATTAGCAAGATTCTAGGGTTGGTGGTCACTTTTAGGTGCTTGAATCTAGGAGGGAAGGTGGAGATGATTTAGATGATGATTAACACCTAATCTTGAGCTTAATCCTCATGTACTTCAGCCTATATAAAGAGGCTCTCATCTATTGAAATCAACACATTTTATTGCCCCTCACTTATGTTGTCATTATGCTCATCATTATGCTAATTACTTCTTGATTAGTAGCTTAACTTCATCCTCTTCATTTCTATTCAACTATGCAATGGAGCTAGTGTTTGATCCTCCTTAGGATGGTTTTTTAACATTTATGGATCCAGAGTTTTCTCCAAGATGGATTTAAGGTCTGGCTACTATCAAATTAGGATCAAGGAATCAGATATCTCCAAAACCGCTTTCAATACCCGCTATGGCCACTATGAATTTACAGTCATGCCATTCAGATTAACCAATGCTCCCGCCACCTTCAACCGCCTGATGCAGGATATCTTCCGACCCTACTTGGTGGATGAATTTGTCCTTGTCTATTTTGATGACATCTTGGTCTATTCTCCGTCAAAAGAGGAACATGAGGAGCATGTACGCAAAGTATTGCAAATACTGCGCGAACATAAGCTCTATGCCAAGAAAAGCAAATGTACCTTCTTCACTTCCCAAATTGAATATCTAGGGTTCATTGTCTCCTCAGAGGGCATCTCAGTAGACCCTGCCAAAGTCAAGGATATATTGGAATGGCCACCCCCTAGGATAGTCAAAGAAATCCGTGGGTTTCTAGGCATCACAGGATGGTATAGGATCTTCATCAAGGATTATGCCAAGATAGCCGCACCCTTAACTGATCTCCTCAAGAAGGAATGTAAGATAGTATGGTTACCAATCCACCAAATCAGTTTTAGCCAAAGACTATCCTCACCTCAGCACCAGTTCTGAAGCTCCCTGACTTCACCAAAGAGTTTGAGGTTGTCACTGATGCTAGTGGTCTTGCACTTGGTGGTGTCTTAATTCAAGAAGGAAGGCATGTGGCTTACACTTCTCGTAAGCTTAAACCCTATGAAGTCAATTATGCCACCCATGATTTGGAACTCCTTGCAGTTGTTCATTGTTTCAAGTTATGGAGACACTATCTCCTAGGCCGTAAGTTTCTGCTTGTAACTGACCACCAGAGGAGGTGGATTGAGATTCTGCAAGAGTTTGATTTTGATATCAAATTTCGTCCTGGAAAGGATAATGTTGTAGCAGATGCCCTCAGTCGCAAATCCTTCCTAAGTGCAATCTCTATGCCAAATAACCCCATCCTAGAGAAGGTAAAGCAGGTTTCACCTCATGACCCTGATTACCAAAAGCTAGTAAGCCTAGTTCACAAGGAGGCACCCACAGAAAAGGAAAATGTATTGATCAAGGGATACACCCTCGATGATGAATGCCTCTACTTCATGCATAGGTTATGTATTCCCAAAGATCTTGCACTGAAGAAGATGATCTTGTATGAAGCTCATGATAGCCCCGTAGAGCAGGACACCCAGGTTATGCAAAAACATTGAATGCCTTAAGGAGAAGTTACTTTTGGCCTGGAATGAAGAGAGATATCCTTCAATACATCAGACAATGCCTTTCATGTCAAAGGATTAAAGCTGAAAGAATCAAAATGCCCGGGAAACTCCAACCTCTGGACATTCCTCAGATGAAGTGGGAGTGTATCAGTATGGATTTTGTCACGTCTTCCCACAACACAAGGAGGATATGATTCTATTTTAGTAGTTGTGGATATGCTTACCAAAGTGACCCATATTATCCCAGTAAAGAAGACATTTAAATCTTCTGATATTGCCCGCCTTTTTATCAAGGAAATCTTTAGGCTTCATGGATTGCCAAAAAGAATAGTCAGTGAGACCGGGGACTCTGACTTCACTTCAAAGTTCTGGACATCATTATTCCAGGATATTGGAACACAACTTTGTTTCAATACAGCTTACCACCCAGAAACAGATGGTCAAACTGAGAGAGTTAATCAGGTTATAGAAGACATCCTGAGAGCCTATTGTGGGCGTGAACCAAAGAAGTGGATTCAGTATCTCCCTCTAGTGGAATTCTCTTACAATACATCCTATCACCAAAGCATAGGGATGTCACCATTCAAAGCTCTTTATGGTCAGGAATATTTGTCCCCCTTAAATTTCTCTGACCCCACACTAAAGGTTGAAGCCTCTAGGATGATGCTTGAAGAAATGGAAGAACAAACCAAAGCTATTCGTAAGGATATTAAAGCCGCCGAGGATCGACAGAAGCATTATGCTGATACCAAAAGATCTGAAAGAATTTTCCAGCAAGGAGACAAAGTTTTTCTTCGAGTGCGGCCAAAGATAAGTTCTTTATCCCTTGGAAAATTTAGGAAGCTGAGTCCAAGGTATTGTGGGCCTTATGAAGTCATCAAATGTTTGGGAAAACATGCCTACAAACTTCGCATCCATGATGTATTCCATGTAAGCTTACTAAAGCCATATGTGCCTCATCCTGATCATGTTCTTGATGATGAACAAGTTGTAATGCCAACTCAGGGAGTCCTTGAAATGAGACCTAATAGAATCATCGACTCTAGAGAAAGAGTGCTTCGCAATAGAATCCTTAGGGAACATTTAGTGGAATGGAAAGATTACCCTGAGGAGGATGCCACTTGGGAGGAAGAGTCAACCCTCCAAAAGAATTACCCAGATTTTGTGCCGAGATGCAGACATCTCGAGTTCTTTTAGTAGGGAAGGATGTAACATACCCATTGTAAATAACAATGTACTTGCTTCAGAGTTGAAAAATATAACTTAGTTTATCATTTTTACGATCAGAAAACTTCTATTTTTAGAAAATGAGCCATTTTTGTTTAGAAATTTGTAATTTTGAATCCAAATTTGGAATCTACGCGTAATTTTACGCTTAAAATAGTTTTTTCTGAACTAAAAACGGGTACCCGGAATGGGTTTAATTAAGCTTTTAAGCCTTTAAACTGCGAACTTCCAACCAAAAATAGTAACTATCCAGGCGTCTTATCAACGAACGAAACACGCCCCCATGGTCACGGGGCAAGGCCGGACATTATCGTCAAAAAAAATTTTGACCCCCCGGGATGACGGTGGGCCGGCGTGGGCCCCACCACGGGCGCCACCCGTGAAATGACCGACAATCCACCCGAGACACCCAAGTGTGTACACGACCTAGACGCACCCTCCAGCACACCCCTACACGTACCCCCTCCTCCCAGAACCCTCTATCCACAGGTGTCGCGCTCTCTCTCTCTTGGGGACACCTCCACCCCCATGTGTCACACTTTCTCTCTCTTCGAGACACCTCCACCCCTAGGTGTCTCACGCCCACACTCTCTCCCGGACACCTACACCACCCAGGTGTCACCTTCCCGCACCCGAACGTCCACCCTCCAGCACCTATAAAAGGACCCTCCCAGCCCCCTTCTCCAAGCAAGCCCCCAGCAAGGCCCTACGCGCAAGCCCTCCCTCAAGCTCTAGGACATGTCCTACACTCTTCTCCCCCCCCTCGTGTGAATAGACTTAAAGTGTGCTTGTTCTCCAACCCTTGCCTTACTCTTTCCTAGGCCTCCCTAAACGTACACTCTTCTCAAGAGCTCTCCAAGTTAAGGACACCCACTCAATTCCCCCCCCATATGCGGCGACTTAAACTTAGGCTAAGAGGTCGTTCCTACCCATAAACCCAACAAGCTTTTCCTACCCCAAACGGACTCCGTTTTTGAATCCGTTTGAACCAGTAGAATTCTCTCTTTTCTCTCCAAGTTCCCAACCTCTTATATTCACCCCATTCTCTCTCTATCCTCTTAAAACTCTAGTGCTCCTCCTATGGCGCCGAAACGTCGCCGAAATGAAGAACCACGCGCTGCTCAAGGAGGGAACAAAACGAATCGCGTCCCTGCAATCGACTTCGCCCCTCTTGAAGCGAATAGGCACGAAAACGATAACCAGGTTGGTCATTTAATAAGTTTAAGTAAAATTCTCTCTTATGAAGCTTAATGCAAAGATTCGAAATAATAGGAAAGGGACCAAGGTTAAACCCCTAGTATAGATGGCCTAAAGTACCTTATGGTTACTCTTAAGTAAAGTTATAAGAAAATAATCTTGCTTTTGAATCATTGTCTTTCCGAAACGATGGTTTTTGTTAATGTGTGAATTCATTGAATAAAGGCTATGTCTCTTTTTATTGGATACACTACTGGATTATTGCTAACATGCAGGTACAGCTTCTCCCCCCCCTTAGCTAACTCCGTGCTTGCCTGTGTAGCCGGGCGGAGGATATAGCGAGGCCGGGAGTCGGCCCAGGGCAATCCCCTCCTATGCCACTGGGAATTGGATTTCACCACCAGGGTGATGTATATATGCTGCCTAGTTCTGTGGGTCCAGGCTAGTGCGGTGACTTAACCCCCACCTCATGAGGAGACGTTGTGTGGCTAAAAATAGAGGCTGATAATGAGTGCAAACGTGTGCATGGCGTGTGTGAAGGTTTTACTTTTGAGGGTGTTGCCAGGTGTTCAGGGTGGACGGCATTTGATTTGGGCTGGTTGCAGGCCTGTCCGGTGAGCGGTTTGCTGGGTTGATTTAAGCTGCTCGGTCGTCTTGAAGTTTGTGCGCGTCCGAATGGATGAGTGGGCACCAGCCGGTTTGTGTTGGAAGGTATGTGGAGATTAGGGGAGCAATTGATGATGGGGCCATGTGCCATGATCATTGGTATGAAAGGGAGTATGGTGGCCATTATTGAAATTCTAAAATATATATATATGGTATAATACAAACATGGCTGCAAAAGGAATGGCCACGTAGCAGCCAATGGAGCCGCCAGCGAAGTTCTTCTGGAAAAGTTGGCGGAGAGTAGAGAGTAGGCGCAGCTGGACGAAGAGAAGGCGCCCGTGTGTTCTGGAAGAGGTAGCTGCGAGAGGAGAGCAGCAGTGGGGGCTCTCTAGCCCAGGGGGGTGTTGTGCGAAACTGCAGGTGCTGAGACGGGAGGAGCTGACGGGGGAAGAGGAGAAGCCCCGTGTGTGCATTTAGGTGGCAGCCAAGGGGAGCGCCGCCTGAGGATCCGGCTGGAAGCCGACGTGGAAGAGAAGGATAGTTTTGGTGCAGGAGAGTTGGCAGTGAGTGCGTTTGGGTGACAACTGGGAGCCGACGGGTGTGGTTAAGGTGTGCAAGGGGCTGCAGAGGAGCAGCACTGGGACGAGTGTGGCCTCTGAAGACGCAGAGTGTGGAGCTGGAGGGTGCCAGCTGGTAGAGCCGAACACAGAGAAAGCTACTGTCGTGTGAAGGGCTGTGGGCTCTGAGGAGCTGCAGAGAAGAGCAACGGGGGGCAGGAGGCCATCGCTGGGTGTGTGCTGGGCAGGAGGCCGTGTTGTTTTGAGTGGAAGAGGGGCCTCGAGCGTAGCTGAGGAGGCCACCGGTTTGTTGAGGGGCTGAGAAGGGCTGCTTGTTTTTTTGGAGAGTGTGGCTGCTGGGGGCGCAGCAAGGAAGATGAGCGAAGGGTCACTTGTTTTTGGCAGGGTGTGGATACGGCTGGGACTCTGGGGGGGAGAGTGCAAGGAGTGAACCGCCTAGGTGCTGGTGTAAGGAAGGGTTTGCAAAGAAGCTAGAGAAGTGTGGTTGCTGCCGTGTGGAGACAAGCTGCTGGGCAGAGGTGTGAAGACAGCCAGCGTAGGTGACTGGTTCTATGCTTGAAGAGTGGCAGTGAGCTGGTGGAACAGCAGAGAGTCATCTGTTGAGGTGCAGAGCAGAGAACGAGAAGGGCTGCTGCAGAGAAGCAAGAGCGAAGGCATTTGGAGCGACCAGGAGCTGGAGAGGGCTGATTGCGAGCGGTGCTTGGTGTAGCTGGTGTCTGGGATATCTTGGGATATCCGACTCTGTAAAGGTCAAGGTCTGTTTTGAAATATGAGTCTTGTTCATGCTCTTTGGTCTGGTGTTCTGGTGTGTTTGCATGCGTGTGTGGAAGTGTGGCATGCTATAAGGGCGTAGACAGCTCTACCGCTTCCGTGCCATCACTTTTTGGTGCCTCCACAGAGGAGCAGAATTCCTCTGGTTTGTGAAAGAGAACAGGGCTGTGTGAAGAAAGTTTTGGAAATGGCTCAGGATTTTCCGGAGTATTGGGGATTGCCACAGGAGAAT
Source organism: Cibotium barometz (assembly GCF_041138505.1). NCBI lineage: Eukaryota > Viridiplantae > Streptophyta > Polypodiopsida > Cyatheales > Cibotiaceae > Cibotium > Cibotium barometz. Next base: position 51,992,809 of record NC_141055.1, read on the forward strand.
GCAACCAGGTTTCTGGAGAAGATGGAATTTACAGCTTTGATGAAAGACAGGGCAACCCCGGAGATCCTTTCTCGGATTTTGGCTTATTGCTTGCAGGGTGATGCAAAAGTATGGCTGCAAATGTTTGTGACTGCACACAGGAATGTTCATCGACAGGATCCTGAGTATCGTGTAGTCAGAGCTGCCTTTTTGGCACAGTTTGTCCATGTGAAGAGTCCGAATGAAGTGTGGAAAGAGTTGTGTAACATTCAGCAGAAGGATGGTCAGGATGTGGATCAGTATCTGATAGAGTTTGGTAGACTGTGGAGTCTATGGTGTGAGGCTCTGATTCCTGAAGTACCCCCGCAGATGATAAAGAGGGAGCGGTTTGTGGCAGGTCTGGAGCCAACGATCCGTCTGAAGGTGGAGCTGAAGAACCTGGGTAGCTTTGAGGAGGCTGTCAAAGTAGCTCGTGAGAAGGAGTGGAAGGTGAAGCGTTTGAGACAGATGGGAATGCGGGAAGAGCCGAGGAGGTTTGTGAAGGTGCCACAGATTGAGAGTATGCATCCTGGAAGAAAAACTGCTGTTGTTCCTAGACAGGAGGACTCATTGAAGAGGGAGGTTCATGATGCAGTGGAGCTCATGAAGTCTTTAAGTGTGAATTGGATAGAGTCTACAGGAAGAGGACGAGGCATAGGTGATATGGGAAGGAAGACTGATGCATCATCTGGTTCTGGAGGAAATTCAGCAGATATTGGAAGAGGGAGAGGGTATCCATGTGATGTGCAATGCCGGAATTGTGGTGAGTGGGGTCATATGAGTCCACAATGTGAGAGACCAGCCAAAGCTAATGGTGGAATATATCAATTGTCTTGGGGAATGAGTGATAGAGTGAGTGGCCCTAGTATGCAGGTGAAGGAGGCAATTCAGCCCAGTGTCTGTGAGGTCACATTTGCAGAGCAGGGTATGGGACAGGTTAGCCTGTTGGGAATGGAGAAGGGTGAGGTTTCTGGAATCAGCCCTAAAGAGCCTTCAGGAGGTGAGAAAGAGAAGGATGAGGTTATTGATGACGCTGTGGATTGTGAAGGTGATGCTGCTAATGCTGAGGAGCCTGATGAGTTTGAGTATGGATATGGCTTGGATGATCTCTTTGATTCAGAGAAGAGTAATGACTTGCAGGTGCCAGTACTTCAGCCAGTCAAGGTGGAGTGTGATGATCAAGGTGTCACAGATGAAGGTGCTGTGGATGGAGCCCGTATGGATGATCCAGGTGATGAGTTGGATATTGCAGCTTGTGAGAGTGTGGATGGTGAGCTGGACAGTGTACTTGATAGTGCACTGGATGATTTATTGGAGTTGGCTTCCTTGGAGAAGAGTGCTTGCATGCCAGTTGTGCAGCAAGAGAAGAGTGATGGTGAGCTGGATGCTCCTTCGGATGATGGTGTGATGGATTCTGGATGTGCGGATGCTGAACATAAGGTGTGTGTTCCTTGTCATGCCCAGGAGGATGAGGTGGTTGTGAGTGATGAGGATGCATGTGAGACTATTGTTGTTGGTCAGGGGGACCAAGATGCTTTGCCTGGGAGTTTGGGGAGCTTGGACTTGGTAGGGATGCCTGTGCAAGATGTGGAGAATCTTGCAGGATCGCCAATGGTCTTGAAGCTGGAGAAACTACAGGAAGGCGACAATGATGAGTCTACAGTGCACGAGGTTGCTGTGTGTGATGTTGATGGGCTGAAGGGAAGTGAGTGTATGGTGGACACACCGCATGTGGATGCTCAGCATATGGATGAGCAGTTTGGTTATAGTTTGGGTCTGGCAGATTACCCAGAGGAAGGGTTGGAAGCCAGTGATGAGGGCAGCAGATTGAGCGACCATGAGATGGGGGTTGATGATGAGATGAGTGTTATCTCGGTACATGACTATGAGTGGGAGTCAGATGTGACAGAGGGAAGTAGAGGTGAGGGATGGATGTTTCCATCACAAGGCTGTGTGAGCTGGTCTGGAGGAGGAAGTGTGACAGTGGATGGTGATGAGGCCATATATGGTGAGCCAAGGGGGTTGCTGAAAGCAGATTATGGCAGGGTGCTTCAATGGTTGTCTGTTGGAGGGGAATGCCTGAAGGACTGGAAGGAAGATGCACCGAGGTTTTTGTTTGATCCAGGGGGATAAGTGGTTTCTGATTGTGCAGCTGCTGGACATAAATGTCTCAGCAGAAAAAGGGGGTTGCTAAATATGTGTGGCTAAAAATAGAGGCTGATAATGAGTGCAAACGTGTGCATGGCGTGTGTGAAGGTTTTACTTTTGAGGGTGTTGCCAGGTGTTCAGGGTGGACGGCATTTGATTTGGGCTGGTTGCAGGCCTGTCCGGTGAGCGGTTTGCTGGGTTGATTTAAGCTGCTCGGTCGTCTTGAAGTTTGTGCGCGTCCGAATGGATGAGTGGGCACCAGCCGGTTTGTGTTGGAAGGTATGTGGAGATTAGGGGAGCAATTGATGATGGGGCCATGTGCCATGATCATTGGTATGAAAGGGAGTATGGTGGCCATTATTGAAATTCTAAAATATATATATATGGTATAATACAAACATGGCTGCAAAAGGAATGGCCACGTAGCAGCCAATGGAGCCGCCAGCGAAGTTCTTCTGGAAAAGTTGGCGGAGAGTAGAGAGTAGGCGCAGCTGGACGAAGAGAAGGCGCCCGTGTGTTCTGGAAGAGGTAGCTGCGAGAGGAGAGCAGCAGTGGGGGCTCTCTAGCCCAGGGGGGTGTTGTGCGAAACTGCAGGTGCTGAGACGGGAGGAGCTGACGGGGGAAGAGGAGAAGCCCCGTGTGTGCATTTAGGTGGCAGCCAAGGGGAGCGCCGCCTGAGGATCCGGCTGGAAGCCGACGTGGAAGAGAAGGATAGTTTTGGTGCAGGAGAGTTGGCAGTGAGTGCGTTTGGGTGACAACTGGGAGCCGACGGGTGTGGTTAAGGTGTGCAAGGGGCTGCAGAGGAGCAGCGCTGGGACGAGTGTGGCCTCTGAAGACGCAGAGTGTGGAGCTGGAGGGTGCCAGCTGGTAGAGCCGAACACAGAGAAAGCTACTGTCGTGTGAAGGGCTGTGGGCTCTGAGGAGCTGCAGAGAAGAGCAACGGGGGGCAGGAGGCCACCGCTGGGTGTGTGCTGGGCAGGAGGCCGTGTTGTTTTGAGTGGAAGAGGGGCCTCGAGCGTAGCTGAGGAGGCCACCGGTTTGTTGAGGGGCTGAGAAGGGCTGCTTGTTTTTTTGGAGAGTGTGGCTGCTGGGGGCGCAGCAAGGAAGATGAGCGAAGGGTCACTTGTTTTTGGCAGGGTGTGGATACGGCTGGGACTCTGGGGGGGAGAGTGCAAGGAGTGAACCGCCTAGGTGCTGGTGTAAGGAAGGGTTTGCAAAGAAGCTAGAGAAGTGTGGTTGCTGCCGTGTGGAGACAAGCTGCTGGGCAGAGGTGTGAAGACAGCCAGCGTAGGTGACTGGTTCTATGCTTGAAGAGTGGCAGTGAGCTGGTGGAACAGCAGAGAGTCATCTGTTGAGGTGCAGAGCAGAGAACGAGAAGGGCTGCTGCAGAGAAGCAAGAGCGAAGGCATTTGGAGCGACCAGGAGCTGGAGAGGGCTGATTGCGAGCGGTGCTTGGTGTAGCTGGTGTCTGGGATATCTTGGGATATCCGACTCTGTAAAGGTCAAGGTCTGTTTTGAAATATGAGTCTTGTTCATGCTCTTTGGTCTGGTGTTCTGGTGTGTTTGCATGCGTGTGTGGAAGTGTGGCATGCTATAAGGGCGTAGACAGCTCTACCGCTTCCGTGCCATCACTTTTTGGTGCCTCCACAGAGGAGCAGAATTCCTCTGGTTTGTGAAAGAGAACAGGGCTGTGTGAAGAAAGTTTTGGAAATGGCTCAGGATTTTCCGGAGTATTGGGGATTGCCACAGGAGAATGCAACCAGGTTTCTGGAGAAGATGGAATTTACAGCTTTGATGAAAGACAGGGCAACCCCGGAGATCCTTTCTCGGATTTTGGCTTATTGCTTGCAGGGTGATGCAAAAGTATGGCTGCAAATGTTTGTGACTGCACACAGGAATGTTCATCGACAGGATCCTGAGTATCGTGTAGTCAGAGCTGCCTTTTTGGCACAGTTTGTCCATGTGAAGAGTCCGAATGAAGTGTGGAAAGAGTTGTGTAACATTCAGCAGAAGGATGGTCAGGATGTGGATCAGTATCTGATAGAGTTTGGTAGACTGTGGAGTCTATGGTGTGAGGCTCTGATTCCTGAAGTACCCCCGCAGATGATAAAGAGGGAGCGGTTTGTGGCAGGTCTGGAGCCAACGATCCGTCTGAAGGTGGAGCTGAAGAACCTGGGTAGCTTTGAGGAGGCTGTCAAAGTAGCTCGTGAGAAGGAGTGGAAGGTGAAGCGTTTGAGACAGATGGGAATGCGGGAAGAGCCGAGGAGGTTTGTGAAGGTGCCACAGATTGAGAGTATGCATCCTGGAAGAAAAACTGCTGTTGTTCCTAGACAGGAGGACTCATTGAAGAGGGAGGTTCATGATGCAGTGGAGCTCATGAAGTCTTTAAGTGTGAATTGGATAGAGTCTACAGGAAGAGGACGAGGCATAGGTGATATGGGAAGGAAGACTGATGCATCATCTGGTTCTGGAGGAAATTCAGCAGATATTGGAAGAGGGAGAGGGTATCCATGTGATGTGCAATGCCGGAATTGTGGTGAGTGGGGTCATATGAGTCCACAATGTGAGAGACCAGCCAAAGCTAATGGTGGAATATATCAATTGTCTTGGGGAATGAGTGATAGAGTGAGTGGCCCTAGTATGCAGGTGAAGGAGGCAATTCAGCCCAGTGTCTGTGAGGTCACATTTGCAGAGCAGGGTATGGGACAGGTTAGCCTGTTGGGAATGGAGAAGGGTGAGGTTTCTGGAATCAGCCCTAAAGAGCCTTCAGGAGGTGAGAAAGAGAAGGATGAGGTTATTGATGACGCTGTGGATTGTGAAGGTGATGCTGCTAATGCTGAGGAGCCTGATGAGTTTGAGTATGGATATGGCTTGGATGATCTCTTTGATTCAGAGAAGAGTAATGACTTGCAGGTGCCAGTACTTCAGCCAGTCAAGGTGGAGTGTGATGATCAAGGTGTCACAGATGAAGGTGCTGTGGATGGAGCCCGTATGGATGATCCAGGTGATGAGTTGGATATTGCAGCTTGTGAGAGTGTGGATGGTGAGCTGGACAGTGTACTTGATAGTGCACTGGATGATTTATTGGAGTTGGCTTCCTTGGAGAAGAGTGCTTGCATGCCAGTTGTGCAGCAAGAGAAGAGTGATGGTGAGCTGGATGCTCCTTCGGATGATGGTGTGATGGATTCTGGATGTGCGGATGCTGAACATAAGGTGTGTGTTCCTTGTCATGCCCAGGAGGATGAGGTGGTTGTGAGTGATGAGGATGCATGTGAGACTATTGTTGTTGGTCAGGGGGACCAAGATGCTTTGCCTGGGAGTTTGGGGAGCTTGGACTTGGTAGGGATGCCTGTGCAAGATGTGGAGAATCTTGCAGGATCGCCAATGGTCTTGAAGCTGGAGAAACTACAGGAAGGCGACAATGATGAGTCTACAGTGCACGAGGTTGCTGTGTGTGATGTTGATGGGCTGAAGGGAAGTGAGTGTATGGTGGACACACCGCATGTGGATGCTCAGCATATGGATGAGCAGTTTGGTTATAGTTTGGGTCTGGCAGATTACCCAGAGGAAGGGTTGGAAGCCAGTGATGAGGGCAGCAGATTGAGCGACCATGAGATGGGGGTTGATGATGAGATGAGTGTTATCTCGGTACATGACTATGAGTGGGAGTCAGATGTGACAGAGGGAAGTAGAGGTGAGGGATGGATGTTTCCATCACAAGGCTGTGTGAGCTGGTCTGGAGGAGGAAGTGTGACAGTGGATGGTGATGAGGCCATATATGGTGAGCCAAGGGGGTTGCTGAAAGCAGATTATGGCAGGGTGCTTCAATGGTTGTCTGTTGGAGGGGAATGCCTGAAGGACTGGAAGGAAGATGCACCGAGGTTTTTGTTTGATCCAGGGGGATAAGTGGTTTCTGATTGTGCAGCTGCTGGACATAAATGTCTCAGCAGAAAAAGGGGGTTGCTAAATATGTGTGGCTAAAAATAGAGGCTGATAATGAGTGCAAACGTGTGCATGGCGTGTGTGAAGGTTTTACTTTTGAGGGTGTTGCCAGGTGTTCAGGGTGGACGGCATTTGATTTGGGCTGGTTGCAGGCCTGTCCGGTGAGCGGTTTGCTGGGTTGATTTAAGCTGCTCGGTCGTCTTGAAGTTTGTGCGCGTCCGAATGGATGAGTGGGCACCAGCCGGTTTGTGTTGGAAGGTATGTGGAGATTAGGGGAGCAATTGATGATGGGGCCATGTGCCATGATCATTGGTATGAAAGGGAGTATGGTGGCCATTATTGAAATTCTAAAATATATATATATGGTATAATACAAACATGGCTGCAAAAGGAATGGCCACGTAGCAGCCAATGGAGCCGCCAGCGAAGTTCTTCTGGAAAAGTTGGCGGAGAGTAGAGAGTAGGCGCAGCTGGACGAAGAGAAGGCGCCCGTGTGTTCTGGAAGAGGTAGCTGCGAGAGGAGAGCAGCAGTGGGGGCTCTCTAGCCCAGGGGGGTGTTGTGCGAAACTGCAGGTGCTGAGACGGGAGGAGCTGACGGGGGAAGAGGAGAAGCCCCGTGTGTGCATTTAGGTGGCAGCCAAGGGGAGCGCCGCCTGAGGATCCGGCTGGAAGCCGACGTGGAAGAGAAGGATAGTTTTGGTGCAGGAGAGTTGGCAGTGAGTGCGTTTGGGTGACAACTGGGAGCCGACGGGTGTGGTTAAGGTGTGCAAGGGGCTGCAGAGGAGCAGCGCTGGGACGAGTGTGGCCTCTGAAGACGCAGAGTGTGGAGCTGGAGGGTGCCAGCTGGTAGAGCCGAACACAGAGAAAGCTACTGTCGTGTGAAGGGCTGGGGGCTCTGAGGAGCTGCAGAGAAGAGCAACGGGGGGCAGGAGGCCACCGCTGGGTGTGTGCTGGGCAGGAGGCCGTGTTGTTTTGAGTGGAAGAGGGGCCTCGAGCGTAGCTGAGGAGGCCACCGGTTTGTTGAGGGGCTGAGAAGGGCTGCTTGTTTTTTTGGAGAGTGTGGCTGCTGGGGGCGCAGCAAGGAAGATGAGCGAAGGGTCACTTGTTTTTGGCAGGGTGTGGATACGGCTGGGACTCTGGGGGGGAGAGTGCAAGGAGTGAACCGCCTAGGTGCTGGTGTAAGGAAGGGTTTGCAAAGAAGCTAGAGAAGTGTGGTTGCTGCCGTGTGGAGACAAACTGCTGGGCAGAGGTGTGAAGACAGCCAGCGTAGGTGACTGGTTCTATGCTTGAAGAGTGGCAGTGAGCTGGTGGAACAGCAGAGAGTCATCTGTTGAGGTGCAGAGCAGAGAACGAGAAGGGCTGCTGCAGAGAAGCAAGAGCGAAGGCATTTGGAGCGACCAGGAGCTGGAGAGGGCTGATTGCGAGCGGTGCTTGGTGTAGCTGGTGTCTGGGATATCTTGGGATATCCGACTCTGTAAAGGTCAAGGTCTGTTTTGAAATATGAGTCTTGTTCATGCTCTTTGGTCTGGTGTTCTGGTGTGTTTGCATGCGTGTGTGGAAGTGTGGCATGCTATAAGGGCGTAGACAGCTCTACCGCTTCCGTGCCATCAACGTCCCCTCCGAAGGGCGAGAGGGTTTGGTACAAGCGGCACTACCTGAGGGGGTGACAGGACGGCTTGGCCCTCATCGGCGGCGGCTGGCTGACGATGAGGGGAGACGGTCCGTGAGGTTTACCCAGCTGGTTGAGGCTGGAAGATCGAATTCTAGATGATCGGTGTGGTTGTGGTTGTGGTTGTGATTGGATTGTGGTTATGGTTATGGTTATGGTTTGGACATGAAGTTTGGATTGGAATATCGGCCCGGTTCCAGGGTCTTTGTAAATATTTTTCACTGTAAGTATGTTTGTTGATTTCAATGTTGTGCTAAAGAAGATTTCTTTTAAGGAATCAAGTGTAATTAATTAACAAAGGAATTTGTTTTTAAGTGTTTCACAGTGTGGTAGGACTTAATTAGAAAACAATTGAACGGGTGAGTGTGTGGAAAGTGGGAGAATGGATGCCCTGACGGCACCATTCTAAGGATGGATGGACCGGATCAGTCGGGTAGCTTTCTACTAGTCGTAACTTACGATACTTAGGGAATAGTAGAGTCCCGAACAAGACTTGTTTTAGGGGACCGAGCCAGCGGCCGTGCCTCATGAAATACGGGGGGAAAAGGCGTTGGCTTCCTTGAACCAAGTGTGGATCTTGTTCCATCTCCACGCACATTCCGTGCTGGGGATTAGAAATTCCTTTAGGATGACTACGCTTCCCCTGCGAGATAGAGTTAGGTCCCTCCGTTTGTTCGTAACCTCGTATTTCTACGAGATCGAGGTGTCGTCAATCGGAAAATAACACAAGACTTAACCGCCTATCAAAAGGATTCCCCCGCCCTACGGGTTGGGGCCCTTACAGTATAGCACATGAGTTCAAGTAAAGGGGTTTTTAATTCAAAATTTTAAGGTAAATTTATAAAAACACATTTACAAAAGGGGGTTTTTTTATTGATTTTGGAAAAAAAAAAACTCGTACCTCCATAAAGAAAAAGGAATCCTTTTATTCATGAAAACTTCACAGGTAAGGTTTTTTTTAAATACCCCTTCAATACACGTGATACATAGGGTTTCTTAGTAGTGCACCCCCAAGATCGTAAGTCAACGCCATATTATCCACAGGAAAATAGCCAAGCAGAGAGCACCAACAAGGTTCTTATTTTGATAATGATAAAGATTATTGAATCTTGATGATGCACTGACTGGGAGTCTAAGCTCATAGTAGCGTTATGGGCCTATCGCACATCATACAAAGTTGCAATCAATTGCAGACCTTTTAAGATGGTGTATGGACTTGAGGAAGTAATGGCTTAGGAGTTCATGATCTATGGAAGCTTCAACCCCATCCACTTAAGCGTCCAATATCCAAAAAACAATTGATCCTTCTACCTCCACACAGTGGACACCTACATATGAAAAGAACAAAGAGATTCAACAAGCTACAAAGTGGCAACCCAAATCTACCTGAAAATGAGTTCCCAAGGATTCTCAATCCATACCATCCCAACCGACCAAGAAGGGAGGACCTCAACACAAAAATCGGTGCAAGAAGTCCATATTACAAGTTACCCCAAAATGGATCCCCAAATGCTTATTGAAAGCTCAAGGCTACTACAAGGGTAACCATTATATTTGGATACCAAAACATAAAAGTATACCCCTAGTCTCATTGCTGCCACTTACCAATTCCCAAACCTCCCCATCAATGATGGATAAAGGCTTAAATAACCCAAATTCCAACAAAGTAAAAGCTATTGTAATAGAATCTTCACCAGCAATGCCATTAAAGCTGGAAGTTTACCTACCACCACAACAAAAAACAAACAACGCTCCTAAGCCAACAAACATTGATGGAGCAAAGTTGGAAGGGGTGGTTAAAAAAAACCTACAATAACTTTCAAGAAGTCAAGATATGATAGAAGGCACGAAGCGGGGACTTATTCTAATATCATTACTTTTACCCTCCACACGTTTCTCCTTGATAAACTTCATGTTCATATTACGAGGGAGCCTATTAAAAAAAAGCTAACCCATGGCAATCTAGCTTGAACCAATAGTGTACAACAATATAGCAACTATACACATACTAAAAATTGACTAACCATATAAATTTTATTTTTTTAAAGATGATAAAAAGGAGCACATATCAAATAGAATAATGAAATTGAATCTATTGTGACTCAGGCTGTGAGCATGGAAGTTTTGTGGACTGACACAAGTGACCCTATCCTGGACCTGGATTGTTAGGAATGGTACTATCAAGAGGACAACTGAGTATTCCTCCTTTCTAGACCCACTTACGCTATTTTTATGCACCACTAGTAGGGGAGAGATGTTTTGGAGCCACCTCTGTGGACCTGTTCTACCTACAGTTCCATCCCCTTTCACCATGCATTACCAATAGGCATCGCACGTTGTACACAGCGTCCTACTTATGTGTTGACAATGCAAAACTTATTTTAGATGCTACAGGATAGGACTATCGCAGTCCATGGTAGGAGAGACACACAATGACACGATCATGAGAGTGTTCATTAACCAATGAGAGGACCCCATCACCATAGAACTACATAGAAACAACTTGTAGTGCAGTGGAGGAGGTCGAGAACTTTTGGACTTACACCATTAGATATGGCATATTCATTTCCACATCCTTGTTTCTTCTCGGGTATAGTGGCTGATTTCCTAGATAGCTTAACTCAAGATAGCTACTTAGCTAACTTGCCTATAGTTCCCATGCCTTATCATAGAGAGGATGCACTCAACCATTACCTAGTAGACCAAAGGATGCATATATATATGGAGCACACCTGAGTGAGGGGGAAAGTCAAAATGATGAAGAATTGGAGCATGCTAATTATGCACTATGGTTATCTAACGATGAGCTTGCTAGATAGTATGATTTATAGGTTCTTGAGGTGCCGTCATGTAAACCAAATCCATAATTACAACATGCAGTGGATGTGCAACCTCGACATTGACAGGATTTTCCTCATTGCCCAAGTGTATTCTAACCCATTCTCACATTTTTTTGATTGTTTGTGATTCTCCATTTACTTTTTCTTTGAGTGCTTTCATGCACTGCTAGGTATCTGATCTATCAAATTTATATTTATTACTTGGTAACATTTAGGCTTTGGTCCTAGTTTTTTCTATCGTGAGATTGACCTTAGAGTATGACAAGTACTCCACCTTCCTTAGTGTGCCCTCTTTAGTTAGAATAGATCCTTTTAGGTGAATTGTGAAAGTGACACTAGTTTATTTAGATTAAAAAAACCAAAAAATAAAAAAACGTCGACAAGAAGATAACCACCACCATGTGCGATATAGGTAGGACTTTTGGCTCTTAGTGATGGAGCCTTGAGACTATAGCGTTGATTTCCATGGGATTGGACCTTGTGACTTAAAAATCTATCAATAAAGGGTAATATTTTTTTTTAAACCATTGCTGTGGAGGTATTTAGTGATTCTTAGATACTCTTATATGAGGGCTCTGCACCATTGCTTAGGTCTCTATAGGGTAGTGCCCTACTTTTCTATGTTATAAATCAAAGAGAAACGTTATAATAATCACTTAGTAGTTCCACTTAGGAGGCTGGATGTTAGTTAGAGATGATTTCACCAAAGGATAGTGTGTCGAGACTAACGTCATAACCCGAGGCATGCCCTTTTCTCCTTCTTAGTGTCAATCTAATTTAAACCAAGATTCATAGTACCCTTGTTTTAACTAGAAAATTTGACCAGTCTCATTAAATATCATTCCTGACTACATAATTAGTGTTTGCATTATGCTTAAATGCACCTTACTCGTGGTACCATGTTTGCATTATGCTTAAATGCACCTTACTCGTGGTACCATGTTGCATTGCAGACCTTCTAGGACCTCCGATATTTCATGCATCCAACAAGAGCCTCAACAAATCTTCATCGACATATTTTGAGGATAGAATTTGCATCAAGAAGGGGGGCATGTTAACCCTCATCGGACACCTCTCTAACATCACTGTATATTTTACGTTTTTTATCAATGCTTGTAAGGCATGCCACAAGATTAATAATGGAGATTGTATTCTTAGATTAAGTGTTTGCATAAGCCTAGCCAGCCATGGATAGCCATGGGTCTATGTTTTAAGTATGGACGCCTAAGGTGTGAAGGCTATGCACCAAGATAAGGGTCGTTGTGTATACTCACCATTCTTGGAGAGATTATGGAATCTTCGGTGTCAAGAAAGCTACCAAGAAGATTACCCAAGAAAAGGTTGGTTTTGTGAGTTTTGCCTCATGAAATTTTTGGAAAAGGGTTGCTATTTTGGGATGTGTGAATCCCTTGGTACCTATGTGAGGTGCATGCTTGTTTATGTAAAAACAAGCAATTGTGGGGGCTGGTTGGAGCCCAAGTGGAGTTGATTGTGCTCATTAATTTTCTCATAAAAAATGAGCTGGTTATGGATGCTATTGGAGCATTCATTTTTTTGGTTTATGCACCTATGGTTTCATTTAGAGAATGTAACATACCTCTGAGATTAACCAAGTTATGTTTAAAGATAATCCTAAGTTTTGGATGTTATAGATTTTAGTAATGAATTCCAGCAGGTTTTTAGTAGTTTTTAAAAGCAAGGAAAAATTCTAGGTGTTAAAATTAAGTGAAAATTCAAGATTGAGTTTTCAATTAGTTAGTATGCTCAAAGGAAGCCTTTACGTGTACATAAATTCTCTTTTTATTATTTTGCTTTAAATTCTTTTAGATTAAATAAATAAATCGATAAGCATGTATAAAAGAGAATCGGAGTCAATGTACGACATGCATAACCACAGGGGGGTTTCCCGCCAAGCGCTGTTGTTGTTGATTGCCTTAGTCCAACTCATAGAATAAACACTGTTGAAGTTAAAGAATTAGAAGATAGAATATTTGGCTAGTTTAAGAGTAGATTTTAGGTATAATCTTCATTAGGGACTGTTTTACGAAGCATTTATCTTTTCATGTGTTTAGAATCAGATTTTGACTTAAAGACAAACATTTAAGATGACAGAAAACTCTGCAAAAGTGTATGAGACGATAGAAATTCAAATCCCTTTCTTTTTTGAGTTATTCAAGTGCAAAGGGGGCACTTGCCTGTTTTGATAGTTTTATGCTAAAAAACAACTTTGATCATTTTGAAAGCTCTCAAAGAAACCTTAGAACTCATTTTTAGAGAACCATCACTGCGACATCCTTTATAGAGCATTAGAAGTCCTAAAACTTTGTAGTTTTGACTTTTCTCTAATTCTAAATAGATTGAAAGATATTACTCTCCCAAAGCGACTAGTTGTTAGGCTTTGCATTAGACATTGCTATCAAGATTGACTACCTTGTCTATATAGACCGGATGGACTAATATGTAAGCATAGTTATGACTTAGATATAGCAACAAAAGATAATCTTACTAGTTAGAGCGTGATAATAAAAAGACTAAGAGAAGTTAAGGACTATTTGAATTAAAAGCTTGTTTGTATACTTGAGGTTGATTTTGATTGATTTGAATATGCTTATCTTGAAAGATTATGGACTAGAGATAAGTATGAGATGATATGTATGACTTGTGATTGATTTGTTTCGGAATGAATGATTGATATGCATGTGTATGATGAGACTCGACATGAGATTTTGAGATTCAGGTAGACCATCCTTAGGCAGGGAACGCCAGATATAGAGAACAAGATTTATGCCCTCTAGAGCCTTGTGGTAGAACCTAGAGAGGATGAGATTCAAAAAAGAGGCATACCCAGGATAGCTGCGAGGTGGTCCAGTGTGGAGGTTAGGTGGACGGGAATCGAAGAAAGCCTTAGATTGGCTAGATTTTGGTCATTATGACAAACCATGTTGTCGAGCATGGTGATGATGACAGAATCTTTAAGATAGACACATACATGTTGATTGATTGAGATGCTATATTTTAATTTTTGATAAATATTTCTATTATGTAAATGTTCGTTTGAGATTCTACGATTCTTTGTTTATATGATAAGAATCTTGGATATGACATGCATGCTTATTTTGCTATTTGATAGATTTCATTTTATTATAATGCTATGTAGAAATAGCACGATTAAGGGAGTTGAAATATTTTCTTAATTAAGTTATACGATTAAGATGTGGCTAGATTTGGGACCGTCACAATTGGTATTAGAGAATAGGTTGGGCAGTCCTCACTTAATTGTGGATGTTGCAGGTCTTGGGTGATTGATATTGTTTTTTATTTTTGTGATATAGCCAGAAGTTTCTTTTCTTTGAAAAAAGATTTTGTAAATTTTTTGTAGTCACAAGATGGCTCACAAATCCATTTTATGATGAGAAGGAAAATTTTATGCTGAATAAGAGACTGCAGATGGGTCACATATTTGTTGCCAGAGATGATAGAAAAGGCACAGTGTGATTTCCGTTGTGTAGTACAAAAGGTTCAAGCTAGCATCACGTGAGGTGCGTTGAGGAATTAACATAGGAAATCAGAAACCAAGGAAGAGTATGCAAGAGAATGTACATGGATTTTCAAGTAATGACAACGCTCATGGAGCAAGAGGAAAAGCTCCTACAACTGTGGCCGAGGAGATTGAAGAATATGCACATGTGAATGTTGTTGTTCATGAAGGTAAGGCCGAAAACCGAGCTTCAATTATTAAAATTCCTATCAAGATTATGAATAGTGTATTTCAAGTATTGATTGACTCGGGAAGCACCCATAGTTTTTAATTACCCCACGTGGTAAAACAGTTAGGAATAACTTAATTTTATCAAAAGAAGCTTATGGTAGAGCTTGCTTTGGGAAATCAACAGACATGTAAGGAGTATCTCAAGAATATGTCTTTTGTTTATAGGCAACCTCAAGTCAAAGGCGGATTTGCATGTGTTGACTTTGGGAAGGTATGGTGCCATTTAAGGATGGATTGGTTAATGCTTAGAAAGACTAGTTATGTCATGAGAAGCAGGTTTGCATGATTGAAGATGATGGTAAAGATTATTGCTTACAGTGTAAAAGAAATGATGCAAAATTTAGAATGATGTCTTCTTTGAAGCAGCAAGAAAAGGATTTCATGTAGTATACTATTTTCTTGTTAAATAGTAAATTATCATCATGAAGTAAATAAGTGTAGATTGGAAAATCTATATCTATTGCGGAGAGTGCAAGTCCATCAATAGAAAGATTATGTAGCCACATTTGTCGTAAAGTTTGAAAGTGTTTTGCTTTGTAAGATCCTTCATTATTGAAGAAAGAATAAATGATTTCTATATTGAGAGGAAGAAATTTAACTAAGTTTAAAGTTGCAAGCAAAGGGAAAATAAGAGTTTGCAAATTGTTTGATCACCTGAAGTTTAAGACAATGCGATGATAATGTTTTTCATCAGATTGATTATTGGTTATTAAGTTGTGATTCCAAGAAGGCTTATTTATGACATGGATAGTGACTGATTTACAAGATCACGTTACTTTGTGTAATGCCTCAAGATCTATCTAGTTTCTTACTTGGAGTTAAATTTTATGGAATTAAGACAAGTTTAGGACACCTACTAAACTCTAGCGTATACATGACTAGCTTAACTTATATAATCGTTTATCTAAGATAAGATCTATCGGAGATATGAATGAAAGAGAGAACAATACTCAGAGAAAAGAATGTTATAGTATTGAGAGTCTAATAGATGCAGTGAATATCGAGTATGTTGATTTTATCCAAGAGATAGGTAAGAAATGAAGAATCAAGTTAAAAGCATATTATATTAAGTTAAGATCTTAGACAAGCAAGTTCTCAAGTTGTTCTTTTTTCCAAGGCTACTTGAAGAAATCTCAAGACAAAGACATATGGATATTTATAGTTTTCTTGAAAGTCAAAAGCCTGCGACTTCTCAAGCACTATATCAAGTATAATAGTTGAATAAGAAAAAAACTATTTTTCAAGGGCTAATGTGATTGAGGATAAGATGTTTTTATCGTCGAGGATGACGATTTCTTAATGGGGAGAGAATGTAACATACCTCTGAGATTAACCAAGTTATGATTAAAGATAATCCTAAGTTTTGAATGTTACAGATTTCAGTAACGAATTCCAGCAGGTTTTTAGCAATTTTTTAGAGTAGGCAAAAATTCTAAGTATTAAAATTAAGTGAAAATACAAGATTGAGTTTTCTTTTAGTTATTATGCTCAAAGGAATCCTTTAAGTTTGTAGATGGACATGCAAATTGAAATTTGATTTTAAAAAAAGTAAAACATGACCTATTTTTGGAGTCGACTTTCACATACAACTTATTTTGGCTATTCTACCCGCATTGAGTTGTAGACCGCACATGTTCTCATAATTTCAAGTACCCATATGACTAGTTTTTGATAACTATGCACGAAGTTATACCTATTGCAGGTTGCAGCAAAGAGGCATGCCAAATCTTCAAACATCTCTTCCACAACTTATGGAGAGTAGACATGGATTCCCAATCAATCAAGACGTCTTCAAATATATCCGGGAAGTACACAAACTCTCTTTTTATTATTTTTCTTTGAATTCTTTTGAGATTACATAAATAAATCGATAAGCATATATATGAGAGGATTTGAGTCGATGTACGGTATGCATAACCATGGGGGAACACTGCGAGAAGAGGAGAGGGGGGAAGTTTCCCGCCAAGAGCTGTTGTTGATTGCCTTAGTTCGACTCTCATAAACACTTTTGAAGTTAAAGAATTAGACGATAGAATATTTGGCTAGTTTGTGACTAGATTTTAGATATAACCTTCATTAGGGACTGTTTTATGAAGCATTTATCTTTCCATGTGTTTGGAATCAGATTTTGACATAAAGAAAAAAGTTTAAGATGATAGAAAACTTTGCAAGAGTGTATGAGATGCTAGAAAGTCAAAACCCTTTCGTTTTTTACAATTTTATGCTAAAAAACAGCTTTGACTATTTTGAATGCTCTCAAAGAGACCTTAGAATTCATTTTTAAAGAACCATCACTGAGACATGCTTTATAGAGCATTACAAGTCCTAAAACTTTGTAGTTTGACTTTTCTCTAATTCTAAATAGATTGAAATATATTACTCTCCCAAAGAGACCAGTTGTTGTTAGGCTTTGGCCTTAGAAATTGCTATCAAGATCAACTACCTTGTCTATATAGATCGGATGGACTAATACGTAAGCATAGTTATGACTTAGATATAGCAACTAGAGATAATCTTACTAGTTAGAACGAACCTTTGAGATAGACACATACATGTTGATTGATTGAGATGCTATATTTTAATTGATAGATATTTCTATTATGTGAATGTTTGTTTGGGATTCTATGACTCTTTATTTATATGGTAAGAATCTTGGATATGGATGCATGCTTATTTTGCTATTTTGAGAGATTTGATTTGATTATATTGCTATGTAGAAATAGCATGATTAAGTGAGTTTTAATATTTTCTTAGATTAAGTTAAATGATTAAGATATGGCTAGATTTGGGACATGTGAAAAGCACCATTAAATGGATGCATGCTTTTCTTCAATGCATGCTTATCAAAATGGCTAGATTTGGGACCGTCATAGAGACCATGTGAAAAGCACCCTTAAATGGATGCATGCTTTCCTTCAATGCATGCTTATCAAAATGCACACACCTCTTTGAGTTATTTTTCTCTAAATGCAGCATAGCTCGTCCTCGTCTTGCAAAGTTGCTACTATGGAATCCTCCATTTTAATGGATTTTGTGTGTACCAGCAGACTTACGAGAACTCTATCTTAGAACCTACTGGCTATAGATAAAAGAAGTTTATCTAGAGAATGCCTACACTACAACTTCAAGTGAAGTCATTAAAAAAAATGAGATTGTCTTTTAATGTTGGGGTCAACATGTCAAGTAATGTTAGCAAAGCAACAATCTTGAGCCTAAATTATCCCATAAGATAATATATGTGAGGAATCGCTAGCGTCCCATACCACCATGATACCACCCACCATACATACCTTACCAATTTGGAACTCCCTAGTATTCCGTCTAGGAAATAAAATCTTGCATAAAAGGAATAAGATAGCCTTCTCCTCCTAGACTTTCACATACTAAAACATGTCTCTATATACCTGAGACCACATCAAAGAATAACTCTTTCCAAGTACATCATTAGAAAAGAATTTGAATTATTGGTGCCTTTCTAATGATTACTATCCAATAAACACAATAAATTTGGGGTAGAAAAATAACAATTCACCTAGATACATAAGCAAATAGGTATCTAAATTGGAATATGTACAAGAGTACAAAGAACATACTCCAAAATTATGTGCAAAAACGAAGGCAAATGCTACCTTCAAAGCATATGATATTATCCAAAAGATCAAAATATCCTTATAAAAACATGGATAGAAGCATAGAAGCACCTCGAATCCATGAAAACCATAGTTGATCATAAAAATCAATGCATGCCATCTAATGGTCATTAATCATACCAAAAGAAGCATTAAAATTGGTGGCCAACTCATCAATCCAGAGTATATAAATGTGGTGTTGTTTAAGCAAAACTCCAAAGTAAGAAAGTGAAACACATGTGTGTAACACTCATTAAAACCCCCTAGACACAAGTGATCTAGGCAGAACCTGATGAGTCCATATAAAACTTGGAAAACATCCAATAAAATCCACCAAAACAAATAGATCAACCAACCCATGATAGAATTTGTCCTAGGCTTAAGAAATTAAGAATAGTCCACACTTACACAAGTACATATAATAAATTATCATGGAGAAGTGTTAAAGGAGGCGAGACACTCATGGAACGCAGATTCTAGCCATTATTGAAGAAAGGAAGGAACATGTCCAATAAGAATGGCTAAACAATGGTAAAAAATCATGAAAACATCGTTTAGAATTAATCCAAATAGAAATAACTATTAATACGAGATACGATTATGTTAATAATATGTAAATAACCCACATCTATCTAATGTCAGCATGTGAAAACGTACTTCAACACTATATAACCCTCGAAAATATTAAATTCTCGAGAAAAAAGAATTATCATGATTTTTTTTCCAATTTTGCCTAATTTTTTAGGGCCTTAAATACGCTAATTTTGAATTCCACGAAACCTATCTTATGGCATTCCAAACCTATATTTTTATTAAAAAAATTAGCAATTAAATTTGCCAAATACCATTGATATTTTAAAAAATACCAATTTCTAGGATTTCTAAAAACAATTTCTAGAATATTTCTAATTTCTTCTGAGAATCCCATTATTCATGAAATTTCTAATTCCGTCGCCGACAATTCTCAAATCCAATGAAAATTTATAATTTTAATGGATTTTCTAATTTTTTGGGTGAAAAATAGATTTTTAAAGGAATTTAAATGGTCATGGGTGCCCGAATGGACACACCACAATGGACACACCACATGCCAATCACCAATCCCACATTTTTCAGAAATTTAAAATAACCTTTGACTAATTTTTCACTAATTTCTAGGAATTTTTTGAAATTTTTAATTTACCCCGAACTCATTAGAATACGAATGGTCCAAAAATTTTGAAATCCCAATGGTCTTCCTGGAATACGAAAAGCCAATAGTTTTAAGAAAATGAAAAGCCAAAAAAAACACTACAAGAGGCGGGCCCACTATCCACGCTTTTTTCGACGCTTTAGAACTAAGCTTAAAATCCCCTAAACGTCGAAATACCTGTCGAAAAAAGCGTCGAAATAGAAACATCGAATTAAGTGCCGAAATAAGCGTTGAAACAAGAGTCGAAAAAAAGTACTTTTACCACACATTTTTCGACGGTGTTTTCGACGACTATCTCGACTGATATTTCGACGGTTATGTCCACCACAATTTCGACTGAGATTTCGACACTTATTTCCACTGTCATTTCGATGCTATTTTCAAAAACGGATGCAGGAAACTTTCGACGCTCTTTTCAACGGATGGAGGAAACTTTCGACGCTATTTTCGACGGATGCAGGTATTAATTTTTTTTTGGTATAATGGTGCATCCAGCTGCACTGGATGCACCATTATGCCAAATTTATAGAGTACTAAAGGCAATTGTACTCTGATGTGAAGAACGAAGCGAATTTGTTGAAAAAGTTAGAGAGAGCGCCATAACGTTTTCGACATTACAAAGTAGGTACACAATTCACACGTGCAAACAATGGCCAAATTATATTGCAAGATTTGAAATTTACATATCAAGCTCTAATGAGATAAGCCAAAATTGAAATTTACATATCAAGCTCCGACAAGATAAGCCAAAATTTGTATACAATCTATACAAGCTCAAACAAAGATGTGAGCTGAGCAAAATGTGTATGTACAAGGGGAAAGACATGGGCACTCTATGCGGAGCCCTCACTCAGGATCAGGCATTGGTCCCTGCAAAAACCATACAAGATGCTTTTTTTGGTATACCAAAACAACGATCTAACATGACAAGGCAAAGCAAGTATACAAATCATAAGGTTAAGGCATGCCGCGCTTACCATATCTACAATGCGCCCCCAATTGAGGTTGGTGCCTCCTCGCTCAAGCTTCTCCAAAAGAAAGTATGTGTTATGGCGGGGAGCAATGTCCTCCTCTTCTCCCATTGCCGACCGACCAACCACTTGATTCTAAAAGTACCAAAACAACAAGATAAGCATTGATACTTACAAAGTAGACATAACATCAAATGAAACATACAAGATAAATCAAAGTAGACATGGAATGCATCCCATTCGCCGCTTCCAAGGTGAGAGCTTCCTACGCTCTCCATTCGGCTTTGGCCGCATCCTCTTGTTGCTTGTAGCGTTGGGGATTTCAAGCATGCTTTTGCCTCTCCTCATTCCAATCCTCGGTGCTCATGTACCAAGGCTTCTCACCCCCTGTCTTCACTCTCCTAGTCACATCTCCCCGCTAATGTTTCATGATGTCCACCATGTGGTCCTTTATCCACCTTATGGGGAGACGACATCACTACCATTGGCCGGCTTGTACTCATCCTTGATTTGATTTATGACTCTATCTTTCTTGTCTTTATCCAACTTTGGCCATAAAGTCATAAAGTCATTTGCAAAGACAATGTGGCAAAGCTCGTGGTGGATGCAGCTCTTCATCTCTTGCCCGACATTATCCAAAACCACATTGCCATTGACAATTGTGTAAAAAAGTTCTCCACTCCCAGCGGGTGTGGGCTGTGTGTCGAAACATCGCGATGATCGCGAGCGTGAGTGCTTGAGAGGCGCTAGTATATGGGGAAGGACGCTCACGTGGGGACGTAGACCCATCCATGCCCCCACTTGGACAACAACTGCCTCCACCTCCACTACTCGAGCGTTGTGCTCTGCGAGTGTACGAGCGACCTGAGGGAGGGGTTCTAGCGGCTCTTTGTGGGGTTTCTACAGGTGAACTAGGGTTAGCGGTGGTGGTGCCCGATGGTGCAGACGAAGTGCTTGCCCCTCTCCCAAAATATTGTTGTGCCGTCGCTCTTTTCTCAGGCGTGGCTTGCACTAAAAAACCCATGAAGAACTGGTCAGGTGACATGGCATATGGAGACAAGGACGGAGAGTAAGCCGGTGTCTCATCTGGAGTGCGAGACATGTTTTTACACACACGTAACAAAGCCCACCATGGACACTTTAATAAGAGTATACACATGAATTATCCCTCAACATTCATTATGCATAAAGCTATGCATGAGGCTTATGCAGCATAAAGCTATGCATGAGGCTTATGCATAAAGCTATGCATGAGGCTTATGCATAAAGCTTAAGCATAAAGCACTATGCATAAGGCCTTATGCATAAAGCTTATGCATGAGGCCTTATGCATAAAGCTATGCATGAGGCTTATGCATAAAGCATGAGAGGAAAGAGAGGAAAGATAAAAAAGCACTTACCTCTTTTTCGTGATGTTGAAAGAGAGGATTAGAGGACTTACAAAACCAGCAAAAGGGTGAGGAAAAGATTAGTAATGCATACATGCAAAAGCTTATGCATGAGGCCTTATATATAAAGCTTATGCATAAAGCATTATGCATGAGGCTTTTGTATAAAGCACTATGCAAGCCACGCTATCCTAAACTAAACCGTATCCCGACACTATGCATTAAGCATATATGCATAGAGCTTAATGCATGCATAGATTAAGCTCTATGCATGCATTAAGCTCTATACATAGAGCTTAATACATGCATAGATAGAGCTGAATGCATGCATAAAGCTCTATGCATAGAGCTTAATGCATGCATTAAGCTCTATGCATATAGCTTAATCTATGCATATAACTCTATGCATTATGAATGCATACATAGAGCTTAATCTATGCATTAAAAGCTGCTATACGAATAGAGCTTAATGCATAGATTAAGCTCTATGATTAGAGCTCTACACATGTGCATTAAGCTCTATGCATAGAGGACCTACAAAACAAAGCCCCTCTTTTTGGTAGATAAAAATAAAGGAAAGAGAGAAAGGAATTTACCTCCTTTGGTGAAGTTGAAAGAGAGGATTGGAAGATCTACAAAACAAAACAAAAAGTTAAGAAAAGAATTAGTGATACAAAACCCTAAAAGTGTGAATATCATGGATACACAAGGAGGTTTATCCTTCAACACACACACACCGATTTAACAACCAAGAGGAGAGGAGAGGAGAGGGGAGGGGAGGGAGGGCAAAGAAGGAGGTGGAGAAGAGCTTGGGAGAGAGAAAGAACCTATAAAACAAATGAGAAAGCAAAAAAACAAGAAAATTACTCATAATTACACACACAGACATTTTACATCACATGTACATGTAACCACCAAGAGGAGATGGGAGTGAGGGAAAAGGAGGTATACCTGATGAGGAAGCAAAACACATGCACGAAAAAAAATGCAAAAAAAAAGAGAGATTCTATTTTACTGAAAAAACCTGCATCATCAATATATGCATCAAAATAAGCGTTGAAATAAGCGTGGGGGGGAAAGTGCGTCGAAAAACGCGTCGAAAATAGCATGGAAATAAGAGTCGAAAAAATAAAATTCCCACGTTCTTTTCGCGACGCTTGTTTTGACAATCGCTACTTTTCATTCAAATTCATAATCTTTCCAGATCTTGCGTGCCCCCGACATTTCAAATTACTTATCACCGATTACCACCCTCCACAAATACTTAAGGCAGGATTCCCCTCCAAAAATAAGAATTCGTTCCCATTTTGCAAATCAATATGGAAACCATGGACAATGCCACACCCTCAAACTTTATTGATCTAGAGGAGAAGACACTTTGCCCATGTACTCGCTTCTGCAAATACCAAGTGGCTCGACGTCGACGAATTTGTAATGATCATATAAAAAATGAAAAAAAATATTTCTGGTGGAGAGCAATTGCAACATCTAATTAGTGTGGCAATGCGTGCTTCAACAATGACGAACCAGTGGATATCCGGCCTGAACAATGGAGACCAACAAGAGTAGCCACAAAAGCGGTGATCCAACAACCCGAGGAACTTGAGGCGAATTCGGAGCAAATACTAGAACATGACATGGATGACATGATAAATGCCTTACACGATGGAACAGAAGATCGAGATTTGGAACACGAAGGGGTAGAAGAAAACACAAGATGTGTGCAATACGAAGAGAAACAGCTACGCAAGCTTACTCGTCTTCCACTTTATCATGGAGCACATGTGTCTGTTTTACGCGCTTGCCTATCCATATTAAACTTGCAATCGATTTTTGGATGGTCTGATACGAGTGTGTCAGACCATATTGAACTTGCAATCGATTTTTGGATGGTCTGATACGAGTGTATCAAACTTTTTGCGTAAGTGATGATATCATATACAATTAGTGAGTTATGTACCTTTATATGCATTTTCTTAGCCTGACTATTTTTTGTAACAGCTTATTGAAGTATCAAATATTGCCAGAAGATAATGAGATGCCACTGGACTGATGAGAAAAGCAATGTTGCACTCGATTGGCATGGACTACAACACGCATGATGCTTGTCCAAATGATTGTATTCTTTATCGACAAGAATATAACAACACAGTACAATGTTCGCATTGTGGTGGTACATCACGATATAAACAAGATGTGCAAGGAGAAAGGGTACCAAGAAAAGTTTTACGACACTTTCCCATCATCCCTCGGATTAAAACATGTTCAAGTGCAAATCCATTTTGCAAGATTGGTGACTTGGCACCGTAACACTAGGTCCATGGATGGTGTTATGTGTGTGCCCGCCGCTGCAGATTCCCTTGCATGGAAGCACATTGAAGAGAAGTGGGTAGCCTTTCAGGAGGAGGCTCGTCATATTCGACTCGGACTAGCGATGGATGGAGTGAATCCATTTGGTCTACGAAGTTCATCATGGAGTACATGGCCTGTTTGTCTAATTAACTATAATCTTCCACCATGGCTAGCGATAAAAAAAGGACATCTTTTATTGTCTTTGATAGTTCTTGGAAAGTACAAGGTGAAGAACATGGATGTGTATTGAGCCCCTTTAGTTGAGGAGCTTCGTGTTCTATGGGAGGGCATTGAAGTTCATGATATTTCGAAGAGGTTTGGACAACGTGCGCTAACATTGAGAGGAATACTTATGTGGACTATGCATGATTGGCCTGGCTATGGAGAGTGCTCAAGTAATTTTGTAGCTTGTTAACATATTTCCTTGTTAACATATTATGTTAAGTCATGATTGTCATCCAAACTTACCTACTACAATCTTTTTTGATGTTCTACAGGGCTTTCAGTGTCAGGGTATAATGGATGTCCATTATGTGGGCCGCAACTTGAGGCTCGATACTTAAAGTCTATGAAGAAGATAGTATACGAGGGCCACAAGAAGTATCTCCCAGTGGACCATCCTTTGCGTGAGGGATTTCTAGGGAGGTCTCCTCGCATATGGAAGAACAGTGATTGGAGGACCTTATGGGAGCACCTCCAGGAATGAAGCGTCTATCCATTTTCCATCAACTTCCATACTTGAATGACCTTCTAGTGAACCATCTTCTTGACCCAATGCACATTTTCAAGAATTTAGCCGAGGTGCTTTGGAAAACCATCACAGGAGCAAAGAAGAGCAGGGCATAACGAGATGATTTATAAGAGGTTCAATGCATGCACCACTTATGGGCCCAAAATAGAGTAGATAGAAAGGTGAAGCTACCAAAAGCACCTTGGGTCATGAGACAAAGGATGAGCAACCGCGTGTAAAGAAGTGCATTAGTGAGTTTCGTACCCCTACAAGATGCATGCATTGCTTGAAGGGAGCATTTACAAAGGACGATGAGTTTAGTGTCTTGAAGAGTCATGATTGGCACAAATTCTTGCAATTCGTGCTTCCTAAAGCCATCAAGGATTGCCTCAACTATGACATTAGAGAAACAATTTATAAAATTGGTGCAGTGGTACGTTGGATATCAAGGAAAGAGATTAGTAGAGACACATTAGAAGCAATACGATTAAACTCCATTGAGGCTGTTAAAGTGGCTGAGAGATACTTTCCAACAAGTATTTTAACCATTCAATTGCACTTGCTAGTTCGTGTGGTTGATGAAGTTGTCCATAGCCGATGGATGTTTTTCTTGGAGAGATTTATGAAGACACTTAAAGGATTTGTTCATCAGAGAGCTCGTCCTAAAGGTAGTATGGCGGCAGGATGGCTTGTTCAAGAATCACTTGTATATATAACTGAATTTCTGTGAGATCCCTGTCCCCACCATGCGACGGATTCGTGGTACTAGCAGCGAAAGTAGTACTTCATGTGCAGGGCAGGGACCCACACTCGGGGCCTCGCCCACGGATATCCGGACAAGAGACTAATCCGTCGGTTTGTCCAAAACCGAAACCGGAAAAACTTCCTTTACTCGGAAAGCATGGGCAATTCCACCAGGATAACTCTTTACTCTAACGTAGTCAAGATCATTACGGATCAACTGATCTGACTGCACCTTTAATGGTACTTGGTCAAATCAAGGAAGAAACTTGCACTTGGATCATTGGGATATCAACGCTTTTTTCCCCATCAAGAGGCACAGCCGTTGATTCCTATCCATAGAACAATTTCTATCCGGGATCTACTTCATCTATCGTAATAATAGAAATTAAATCTCGATTTACGGACCCATCAGTCCAGCCTAACCCCATCCGGTCCCATGGGTTAGCCAACCGCCCAACCACTGTAGTGATGGGATCCAATTAAGAATTTGGTTAGGTTTTGTCCCGGGTACCAAGGAAAAGAGTTCCAAGGTCCCCTAGCCGGAAGTTCATGCAAACATAAAACTAGTCACACCACTTACACACATAATATGAAATTGCCTTTTTCTTAGCATCAACTAGCTTTAAAACAATCCTTTAATAAAACCATTATGTCACTGATGACAATCCTCAAGTCTTTGGTTGAATCCTTATTTCCAGTCATTCATTCATTGGTATACTTATGGCATCATTGGCAACCAGAACGCTCACCACCTGTTCGCTCAGGGGCCTTTTCCATAGTTCCTAGCTCATAGTAACCGGCAATATATTCATATAATAGAATGGAATCTCCGTGGAAGATCAGCTAGATCAACCCACAGATCCATATAAAAGAGCCATGGACTCATCCGTTGAGGACCAACAAGGTCAATCAACTAGATCCATGCCCGGTTTCAGAAAACAACCCTTACTCCTTGTTCCAATATCTTCCACGACACACGTGTGGGTATCTTTGGCGACCCAGAGCCCGAGCACCGTATGGTCAGCACCCGTTACCTAGCGCTTCACTCATAGGCCGCTTCCTTGGTCCCTCATCCACCGTACCGGAAGCTCACCATTTAAATCGAACCGAGGCTGGTCAAGACCTCGATCGACCTTGCTACGCGAGACGTCCTCCATTGACTCTCCGTCAGCAGTTGCAACTTTATCAGTTCGGTCTTCATGACCTTAATCCTCAAGACGGTCAAAATGCTTCTCCAGCATTCTTGACATAAAACAGTCATTTACAAACAGTCACAAAATACAGTTTCTATAACGAACTCTTGTCTTTCCATATTATCCACCCTCGGACCACATTACTTATTCCACATTCCATTCAATGTGTACTCGTTCTCATCCATTCACTCATATAGACTACACATTATCTCACATACACCTTCATATTCATTATTCTACATACATATCCATGTTCATACATCCATATCATACATCCAATTTCACATTCATACATACGCATCTACATGCATACATCCACATCCACATTCATACATCCATACCTCCATTTCCACATCCACATTCATATTCATACATCCACATTCACATGCATACATCCATTTTCACATCCTCATTCATACATCCACATTCACATACATACATCCACATCTGTATCTACATCCATACATCCACATCCACATCCACATTCACATTCATACATATACATCTACATGTATACATCCATTTTCACATCCTCATTCATACATACACATCCACATACATACATACACATCCGTATCTACATCCATACATCCACATCCACATCCACATCCACATTCACATTCATACATATACATCTACATGTATATATCCACATCACATTCATACAACCATATTACATCCATTCTCGTCCTAACACATTCTATCACATCTCATACACATCTTATCACATCTTTTTACATCTCATAATCTTTTTTAAGAGAATTCTTATATTTGATATAAGATTTCTCTACACATTTATTTATGCATAAATTCCATTTTAAGGAGACTAACACTTTCGAAATTAAAATCAATCTTTTATGCATCTTCTTATGCATAAATTCAATTTGGTAGAAATTACACTTTTAGAATAAAAGAATTTCTCTTATGCATCTAAGTTATGCATAAAATCCATTTATGATGAATATCACACTTTTAGTATAAAAAGAATATCTTTTATGCATACCTCTGCATGAAATCCAATATGATAAAAGTTACACTCTTACAATAAAATAAGCAACTTTTATGCATACCTCTATGCATGAAATTCAATTATGATAAAAGTCACACTTTTATAATAAAATAATCAACTTTTATGCATACCTCTATGCATGAAATTCAATATAATAAAAGACACACTTTTATAATAAAATAATCAACTTTTATGCATACCTTTATGCATGAAATTCAAATATGATATAAGTAACACTTTTGATATAAAAATTTATCCTTTATGCATACTTCTATGCATGAAAATAAAAATAATAAAAGTAACACTTTTGATATAAAAATTTATCCATTATGCATACTTCTATGCATGAAAATAAAAATGATAAAAATAACACTTTTGATATAAAAATTTATTCATTATGCATACTTCTATGCATGAAAATAAAAATGGTAAAAATAACACTTTTGATATAACAATTTATCCTTTATGCATACTTCTATGCATGAAAGTAAAAATGATAAAAGTAACACTTTTGATATAAAAATTTATCCTTTATGCATACTTCTATGCATGAAAATAAAAATGGTAAAAATAACACTTTTGATATAAAAATTTATCCTTTATGCATACTTCTATGCATGAAAGTAAAAATGATAAAAGTAACACTTTTGATATAAAAATTTATCCTTTATGCATACTTCTATGCATGAAAATAAAAATGATAAAAATAACACTTTTGATATAAAAATTTATCCATTATGCATACTTCTATGCATGAAAATAAAAATGGTAAAAATAACACTTTTGATATAAAAATTTATCCATTATGCATACTTCTATGCATGAAAATAAAAATGGTAAAAATAACACTTTTGATATAAAAATTTATCCATTATGCATACTTCTATGCATGAAATAAAAATGGTAAAAATAACACTTTTGATATAAAAACTTATCCTTTATGCATAATATTAAAATTCAATTTCTCCATGATTATAATGAAATTCTTTCAATTAATCTAGGATGATAATTCCTAGAATATGGTAGGAAGTCCTCTTTTTATGCTTTGAATGAAATTATTTTATGCATAATTTTTATAAAAATTTTGCCATAGCTCCGCTGCTATGACTGATAAATCTCAATTTTTCTAAGGGATAAAGCTTATCATTAAGGAAATAATTAAAATGATCTCTAATTGGATCATTAATCCATAATGGATTGAATCATCAATATACATAAACTAAAAGCATAGAAAAAAGCCATTAATTTGGCCTCAAGCATAGCTTAATCTTGGGTTAAGGAAAAGCTTTATGAAAAGCTTCATTTGGATTGAGAATGGGTCATGAGTATGACCATTTCTTGAGTGAGAGAGAGAAATTACATAAAAACCATTAGAATTTAAACATAAATGAAAATTAACTTTATTAGCATTCATCAAATTATGTAACTCTTCACTACTATTCACCAATTAATTTCAATAGCATTTAAAAAACCATACCAATTAAGCTTCTCAAGCTTGAGAGGGGTTGAGAAGAGAGAAACATTGAGAAATTATAGAAAAGATCAATATTCACTAATTACCTTACAAATTGCTTGATTCTTTGTTCACGGTAGAGGCCCCCAACCAATCAATTGGTTAAGTATGTTGATGGAGCCACCAATGGGGATTGAAGAAAGAGGGAAGCTCCAAAAACTAGTGAATTATTAATGAATTCATAGTTCTTGGCTTAGGTGGAGTAGAGTAACGATGCATAAACACTATATATTTTTCAACAAGGGGGAGGCTTCTATTTATAGGAAAATTTGAGCTCCTAACCAAACAAACTGATTCTAGAATTTTCCAACTCAGTTTGGTCAATTTTTGACTATTTTTAGGTCGGTTGAGCTAACTTTTTGTAACTAGACTTGAATTAGGAGAGAGGAGAGATGAAATATCTCAATTTTTATGAGTTTAAAACTCATTCAAGCATGTGAAATATGCACCTCCTTTAAAGAACTCCCCTTCCTTACATATGTGTCAAAATAGAATCATTATACCCAAAATATCTCATATTTTTAATATTGCTCATAGTTTTTTACTAATAAACCTTGTATATTTTCAACTCTTCATCTTATGTGAAATATGCACCTCCTTTAAAGAACTCCCCTTCCTTACATAGTGTCAATATGAAATCATTATACCCAAAATATCTCATATTTTTAATATTGCTCATAGTTTTTTACTAATAAACTTTGTACATTTTCAACTCTTCATCTTATGTGAAATATGCACCTCCTTTAAAGAACTCCCCTTCCTTACATAGTGTCAATATGAAATCATTGTACCCAAAATATCTCATATTTTTAATATTGCTCATAGTTTTTTACTAATAAACTTTGTACATTTTCAACTCTTCATCTTATGTGAAATATGCACCTCCTTTAAAGAACTCCCCTTCCTTACATAGTGTCAATATGAAATCATTATACCCAAAATATCTCATATTTTTAATATTGCTCATAGTTTTTTACTAATAAACCTTGTACATTTTCAACTCTTCATCTTATGTGAGCATTTACTCATTTTTGGGTATCTTCTTTTACAAAATTGGATTTATCTCCTCCCTACACATGGATTGATGCTATTGGCCCATAGGAACCTTAATTGGACCATAATCCAAAAATTTCTAAAAATCTAGACCCTTAGGCTAAGGTCCTTTATACCCATTTCCAATTAATTCCAATTGCACATTGGAAAGTTCTTTTTGAATTTCTGTTTCAGGGGAACTTATTTTAATAAGATGAGATAATTTTCTATCCAAAAATATTAAAAATCTGAATATTCTCTCTCTAGAATATTTTCTCTCTCTAGGTTAAAACAGTTAGAAACAAGTCTTTTATATTTCTGAAGAGGGATTGATTACAGGGGAAGATGCTGGACATTTTGAGAGGCTGGGGAGGAATCTTACATTCTCTTCCACTTGAAAAATGCGAGATGCCCTCATCTCGCAAACTGGGGGTAATTTCGCAAGATGCACAAGTAAGAGACTGAGAGAAAATTTTTAATTAAGATTAACCACCAATTGAAAAAGTCTCAAAGAGAGTAAGGGTCAAGACAAGAACAAGATTTAAACTTTATTCATTCTTGGAACATATACAGTAAAGATAGAACTCTTTACACTTCCATAAGCCCGTCCATCATATGATCACAAAAGCAGCACTCACAAGCTGCGCACGTATAAGGTAACTCATCTATGGGAATGATTCTGTTGGTTATTGCCGCGCCTATCTCAGTGGTATGAGGTGTTCTAACAAAAGGACCTCTGAGAGGCAAACCAAAAACGGGGTAAAGGCATATCTTCTGATGAGGAAGAAAACACGCCAGTAAGAAGACCCGCTCAGAAAACCCAAGATGTCTTGATCTCATGACGCAGTAGTATCGGGGACCCAAACCCAAGGCTTCGATAACCATGGCCAAGCGGACATTGTTGCGAAAGTGCTGCTGACCCCAGGGTGTTACCCTAGTTATGTCTTGATAGGTCCGCCATTTGGTCTGAGCTACAGACGTTCCCAAGTGAGGAAAAAGTGAGCGCTCATACTGTTCTATAAAATCCTTCTTCACAGACTCACTTGCGTCTTGAAGGTGAGAAATCATCACGGATAAAACTAATTCCTGTTGCCAAGCCATGAAGGAGATTAAGAAGAAGGGAGATCGATGGAAGTAAGATTACTGTGAGCGATAAGTAAAAGTTACGACTTATATAAAGGAAGGAGTTAGCGTAACCTAGAAGCCAACGGTGTCTTGCCACTGAAGTTTTACCGTCTTTCCATGATTTGGGTTTGGCACATATTTCTATAGAAGGCATTAAGAACTTTGAGATGAGGAGATAAAAGAAGTTCGTAGGCTAAGTCACTTACTTTCTTTGGTCCACAATATCTGGGGGATAACTACTTATACTCCCCTAGAGATAAAGAAATTCTTTTGGTCCGTAATCAAATGAAGACTATAACTGCTTCTTTGAATTCTCTGACTGTCCTCTTCTTATCTGTATATTGTCTCTATCGATCCTGGGTAGCGTTTATATCTTTATGAATTGCCTGCATCTGTTGCTCTAAGTGGCCAATTATTTGACTGGTCATCTCGACCCTAATCAATGGGTTGGACCTAGTTTAAGCAATCTTGTCCGAGACGGACCCTGATTAGATTGGTATGAAGGAATTGGTCTCTGAATTTGGGTTCTAGACTTCCCTGTGCCCTTTTCATGGTAGGAGTCGGGCAGTCTTTTAACTGATGACCAAAACCTTGGCATCCAAAACACCGGTTCTCACTTCTGAACTCATTGTTCTGAATTCTTAAAACAGGTGGGCTCCTGATAAGGTAATCTGGGAAAAGTGTCTTCCCTTTTTAAACAGAATCTTTTTTTTATTTTAGAGAGGGAATAATTTTAAGATCAGAAAGGGAGATTCTTACTCCTGTATACCTCGAAGGTTGGGGGGAGGAATCTTACAAACTTCTACCCCACTTAAAAAGGTGCGAGATGTCCTCATCTCGCAAGGTAGAGGACAACTCTTTTTCTTAAGATCCAATTTATTCTGGGTTCCTTAGATTCTGGTCAACCCAACAGAATACTGGGATAAATATTCCTTATATAGAACTCATCATTAAATAATAATTCATTTAGATTATATCATTCCTACGATAATGGTCCATTAGACCGAAAAATTTTCTGTGGAACATTCCTCCACGGGAATTTCAGTTAAGTAAGTTATCAATTTGTCATCCCTTAACTTGATCTACCGTGACAAGTGTTAACAGTAGCAATTTGACAGCACAATCCACTAATCTCATAGTGATTTGCTGAAATCATTATCATCATTCTAGTTATGAGTATCATCATAGAGACTCGTCCCATTCATCCTCATTGTAGTTTCGCTCAGGTTATAATATTTCAACTAAATTTCAAAAATCATCATTTTTCAATCAGAATCCAAATCAATTCATCAATTCTCAAACAGAATTAAAAATCATATCAACCACATTCGAAATCATCATCTGGATAGCATTAACGCTTATAATTTCAAGTCTTAGATTTACTCGTATATACTGTCAGTAAAGCATTAGGACCTCAATGGAAGGCTTCTTGGGCCCTTTTATTTGGCAGTTTAAGGAGTCAAACCTTTTCTCTTAAGAAGAAACGTTTTCTAATTAGAAGCTTCAAAACGGCTACTTTATTCGAATTTGAATTTTGGAGGGAAAATGGAATTTAAAATCTAGCAGACAAAACCATATCATGTAACATATCTATGGAAAGCTCTTGATGCGTAGATCACGAATCTATAATCTCCGCTCAAATCGGAGCTTGTGCACCCTTTGACCACTCTTACACCTCTCTTACAAACCCAACATTTCAGTCCACATGGCAACCCCCCATTTGGCTATTCCTTAATCACCTTGATTAGGCTTGGGCAAATTAAAGGGCCCAAGAAGACCCCATTCACTTCCTAATGAGCTGCAGTTATACTCTCGGTATATACGAGTAGTCATGATACTTGGAACTATAAGATAGATACCATCATGTCTAGGCCTCAAGCAAGTCAGGG
The DNA here is from genome assembly GCF_041138505.1 of Cibotium barometz. Lineage (NCBI taxonomy): Eukaryota > Viridiplantae > Streptophyta > Polypodiopsida > Cyatheales > Cibotiaceae > Cibotium > Cibotium barometz. Next base: position 52,025,962 of record NC_141055.1, read on the forward strand.
TTCCATACAATTGCGGTACTTCCATCTGAAAACCCAATTACTAAATTACGAATTTTTCAGTTTGAATATCAAATTGTATGAATTATATCACACAATTACAACCTTTTTGTGTTTCTTGATAAATTTTTGACATATTTGGCTCCTCAGTTGATCTTTATTAGCCAATTGCTCTGATGATTGTATCCTGTGACGTCAAAATACTCTTCCAAGGCTTCCACCCATTTCTCCACAGCCTCGCCCCATTTCTCCCCTTCTCCTTTGAAGGGTCCTGGCTGAGACCTATGAAGAGCCTTGTGAACATCAAGGTCAAGCTCGTCATCTTCAGAGACAGGGTCTGGCTGACGACCACGGTTTCCTCGTCTCATGATTCTACCAAAGTTTATATATTATTAAATTTTTATTTTGATATTATTCACGAGATCCTAAGACTTAAGAGTTCGAAAAACAATTTCTTATACAAGACAAGATCTTAATGGAGATCTATGACATATGTCCGATAACAGATTTTTTTTTCTTTATCAGCAGAGCAGATCGTTCGCCCATAAACAATCATTTATCCAACAGGAATTTTTTAACCGGAAAACGTTTCTTTATTTATATAAAAGTTGCAATATGTACATAGAGCAACTCGGCTCTGAGTTCAAAATCTCCTCGAAAGACATATAAGAGGACCGTACTGGGCCATAGTCATGCCCTGTTACATAAGTTCTCTAACTGCGAAGAGAGCTATTATTTTCTCCTTAGGGATAAATCGACTAAGGAGTCTATAAACTCGGCAAGCAAGTCTGAAATTTTGAGGCGTTGAAAGATATAGAATGACCACGCGTCATTTTTAGCTTTATCAAAATCATGGCCAATGAGAGGTTCTGCCTCAGCATTGCACGCCGGTTGTAAGAGGCGTGGATATATAGCCCTGCAAACCACTTATGCTGTTGTCTCTCCACTAGGTTAGGAAAATATAATTCCTCGAAATGGCGTGCGAGTCTTGCTCGGCTTGTTTGTGTTGAAGTGGAAGAGATGAGATGCTCGAAGGCAAATGCAATCATATCTTGAGACTGGGTGAGGTCGGGAATACCAGATAAATGGGGAACTTCCATCTATAAAAATAATTTCTTTGATTAAAATTTCTTCATTAAAGAAGCTTACGGAATGAAAATACATTATGAAAATGCTGTTTCTGAATTCTTATTACCAATTTCAGATAAGAATTTAATTATCTTTAGTAGCTTTCAAAACTTGCTCCGATACCAACTGTGAGATCCTTGTCCCCACCATGCGACGGATTCGTGGTACTAGCAGCGAAAGTAGTACTTCATGCGCAGGGCAGGGACCCACACTCGGGGCCTCGCCCACGGATATCCGGACAAGAGACTAATCCGTCGGTTTGTCCAAAACCGAAACCGGAAAAACTTCCTTTACTCGGAAAGCATGGGCGATTTCACCAGGAGAACTCTTTACTCTAACGTAGTCAAGATCATTACGGATCAACTGATCTGACTGCACCTTTAACGGTACTTGGTCAAATCAAGGAAGAAACTTGCACTTGGATCATTGGGATCAACGCTTTTTTCCCCATCAAGAGGCACAGCCGTTGATTCCTATCCATAGAACAATTTCTATCCGGGATCTACTTCATCTATCGTAATAATAGAAATTAAATCTCGATTTACGGACCCATCAGTCCAGCCTAACCCCATCCGATCCCATGGGTTAGCCAACCGCTGTCGTGCCATGGCATGTCTATGGTGTGAAACCATGCATATGAGACTATCAAATGCAAATCTAGATGCATGGGATTAAGTGCTATGACGAGTCATTATATGATGCCATGTACATATGTTCATATTGTAAATGAGGTTCAATAAGACGAGCTGAGGCTGAGTCAGGTCTCGAAGCTTTTGTATATGAGTGTGGTGTGAAATATGGAGCCTTATGCTTATGGTAAGCCTTGCAGTAGGGAACACCCTTCTCAACATGTATGGAAATGTGAGAGCATGTATGATATGAGGATTGGTTTTGAAGAATACTCTTTGGAGATATCATGGAATGAGCAAAACAAGAAGAACTTTAAAAAGATACTGCACACATTCAAAGTTCTTGTGTATCCTCATAGGCAGAATGATTCCTTCAATAATATCTTCATGCCCATGGATGGTGAACCTAGTGGCAACTATGCTAGTGAGAGCTATTTCAAAATGACTCTTGTGAGTGTGGTGGTGATGGTTCTGCTGTTACTCAGACCTCATGGGTAAGTTGGAAACACTCAGTTATAATGGTATGAGTGGCTCGCCAATGGGATATGTTAATGATGTTAATGGCTACCCATGTGCATAATGTGTAGTGTGCATAATGTGTAGTAGCTTCTTTATGGTATCGATGGGCCGAGTCAATGAATACCTCTTATGGGAGTTGTGAGATCCCCCTGTTCCCACCGAGCAACGGATTCGGGTACTAGCAGCGGAAGTAGTACTTCTCGCACGGGACAGGGGTCCCACATTCGGGGCCTCGTCCACGGATATCCGGACAAGAGACTAATCCGTCGGTTTTTCCAAAACCGAACCCGGAAAAACTTCCCTTACCCGGAAAGCACGGGCGATTCCACCAGGATAATTTTTTTACTCTAACGTAGTCAAGATCATTACTGATCACGCTGATCCAACTGCACCTGTAAAGATACTCGGTCGGATCAAGGAAGAAACTTGCACTTGGATCATTGGGATCAACGCTTTTTTCCCCATCAAGAGGCACAGCCGTTGATTCCTATCCATAGAACAATTACTATCCGGGACTTACTTCATCTATCGTAATAACAGAAATTGAGTCTCGGTTTACGGATCCATCAGTCCAGCCTAACCCCATCCGATCCCATGGGTTAGCCAACCGCCCAACCACTGTAGTGATGGGATCCAATTTGGAATTTGGTTAGGTTTTGTCCCGGGTACCAAGGAAAAGAGTTCCAAGGCCCCCTAGCCGGAATTTCATGCAAACATAAAACTAGCCACACCACTTACACACCCAATATGAAAATTGCCTTTTTCTTAGCATCAGCTAACTTTAAAACAATCCTTTAATGAAACCATAGTACCACTGATCACAATCTCCCAATTTATCCAGTTGATTCATAATTTCCCATCATTCCTTCATCAGAGTATCTATGGCATCATTGGCAACTAGAACGCTCACCACCTGTCCACACAGAGGCCGTTTCCATAGTTCCTAGCCCATAATACTCGGCAATATAATCACTTATCAAGATGGACTCTCGTTGAAGATCAGCAAGATCAACCAACAGATCCATATAAAAGAGCCATGGACTCATCCGTTGAGGACCAGCAAGGTCAGTCAACCAGATCCATGCCCGGTTTCACAAAACAACTCTTACTCCTTGTTCCAATATCTTCCTCGACGCACGCGTGGGTATCCTAGGCGACCCAGAGCCCGAGCACCGTATGGTCAGCACCCTCTAGGATCCTTCGCAGGTGACCTAGCGCTTCACTCATAGGCCGCTTCCTTGGTCCCTCATCCACCGTACCGGAAGCTCACCATTTTAATCGAACCGAGGCTGGTCAAGACCTCGGTCGACCTTGCTACGCGAGACGTCCTCCATTGACTCTCCGTCAGCAGTTGCAACTTTATCAGTTAGGTCTCCACGACCTTAATCACAAGACGGTCAAAATGCTTCCCCAGCATTCTTGACATAAAACAGCCATTTACAAAAAGTATTTACAAACAGTTTACAAATACAGTTTCTATATTAACTCTCATTTTTCCACATTGTTCCTCATTAATCCACATTACTTATTCCACATTCCATTCATATGTGTACTCATCCAATCATATCATTTTCCATCTCTTCACTTCAGATTCCTTCACATCCATACATCCACATCTACATGCTTATCTCCATTTTCAAATCCTCATTTATACATCCACATCCCATATCCACATTTATACATACACATCCATATCCACATCCATATCCGCATTCATACATACACATCCATATCCACATCCACATGCATACATTCATTATCACGTCCTCATTCATACATCCACATCCACATACATACATACATACATCCACATCCACATTCCCATTCACATCTATACATCCATATCTACATGCACATTCACATCCATACATCCACATCTATATCCTCATTCACATCCATACATCCACATTCATGCATCCACATCTACATGCATACATCCATACATACACATCCACATTTACATCCATGCATCCACATCCACATCTTCATTCACATCCATACATCCACATTCATACATCCACGTCCACATCCACATTCACATCCATACATCCACATCTACATGCTTATCTCCATTTTCACATCCTCATTTATACATCCACATCCCATATCCACATTCATACATACACATCCATATCCACATCCACATGCATACATACATCCACATCCACATTCCCATTCACATATATACATCCATATCTACATGCACATTCACATCCATACATCCACATCTATATCCTCATTCACATCCATACATCCACATTCATGCATCCACATCTACATGTTTATCTCCATTTTCACATCCTCATTTATACATCCACATCCCATATCCACATTCATACATACACATCCATATCCACATCCACATGCATACATACATCCACATCCACATTTCCATTCACATATATACATCCATATCTACATGCACATTCACATCCATACATCCACATCTATATGCTCATTCACATCCATACATCCACATTCATGCATCCACATCTACATGCATACATCCATACATCCACATCCACATTTACATCCATGCATCCACATCTACATCCTCATTCACATCCATACATCCACATTCATATATCCATACATCCACATTCACATTCCCATTCACATCTATACATCCACATCTACATCCACATTCACATCCACATTTCCATTCACATCTATACATCCACATCTACATCCACATTCACATCTATGCATATACATCTTCATGTATACATCTATTTTCACATTCATACATCCATACTCCCATCTCCACATCCACACATCCATATACCTACATCCATTTCCACATTCCCATTCATATAACCCCATATGCCTTCACATCTAATCTTTTACATCACATCCATTCTTGCCCTATCACAACCCATATACATCTTAACCTATCACATACACTTCTTACCTCATCCCATACACATCTTATCACATCTTAATTCATCTTATCACCTCTTATACACCTCTTATCACATCCTATCACATCTTAATTCATCTTATCACCTCTTATACACCTCTTATCACATCCTATCACATCTCATATCTATTTATAGAATACAAGAGAATTCTTATATTTGATATAAGATTTCTTTACACATTTACTTATCCATAAATTCTATTTAAGGAGATTAATACTTCCGAAGTAAAATCAATCTTTTATGCATCTTCCTATGCATAAATTCATTTTAAATGAAAATGACACTTTTGAATTAAAATTCAATCTTTTATGCATCTTCCTATGCATAAATTCAATTTAGATGAGAATGACACTTTTGAATTAAAAATCAATTTTTTTATGCATCTTCTTATGCATAAATTCAATTTAGTAGGAATTACACTTTTAGAATAAAAGAATTTCTCTTATGCATCTAAGTTATGCATAAAATCCATTTATGAGAAAAATCACACTTTTAGTATAAAAAGAATATCTTTTATGCATACCTCTATGCATGAAATCCAATATGATAAAAGTAACACCCTTACAATAAAATAATCAACTTTTTATGCATACCTCTATGCATGAAATTCAAATTTGATAAAAGTAACACTTTTGATATAAAAATTTATCCATTATGTATACTTCTATGCATGAATAAAAATGATAAAAGTAACACTTTTGATATAAAAATTTATCCTTTATGCATACTTCTATGCATGAAAATAAAAATAATAAAAGTAACACTTTTGATATAAAAATTTAAGCATTATGCATACTTCTATGCATGAAATAAAAATGGTAAAAATAACACTTTTGATATAAAAACTTATCCTTTATGCATGATTAAAATTCAATTTCTCCATGATTATAATGAAATTCTTTCAATTAATCTAGGATGATAATTCCTAGAATATGGTAGGAAGTCCTCTTTTTATGCTTTGAATGAAATTATTTTATGTATAATTTTTATAAAATTTTTGCCATAGCTCCGCTGCTATGACTGATAAATCTCAATTTTTCTAAGGGATAAAGCTTATCATTAAGGAAAATAATTAAAATGATCTCTAATTGGATCATTAAACTATAATGGATTGAATCATCAATATGCATAAACTAAAAGTATAGAAAAAAGCCATTAATTTGGCCTCAAGCATAGCTTAATCTTGGGTTAAGGAAAAGCTTTATGAAAAGCTTGATTTGGATTGAGAATGAGTCATGAGTATGACCATTTCTTGAGTGAGAGAGAGAAATTACATAAAAACCATTAAAATTTAAACATAAATGAAAATTAACTTCAATAGCATTTATTAAATTATGTAACTCTTCACTACTATTCACCAATTAACTTTAATAGCATTTAAAAAAACCATACCAATTAAGCTTCTCAAGCTTGAGAGGGGTTGAGAAGAGAGAAACATTGAGAAATTATAGAAAAGATCAATATTCACTAATTACCTTCCAAATTGCTTGATTCTTTGTTCACGGTAGAGGCCCCCAACCAATCAATTGGTTAAGTATGTTGATGGAGCCACTAATGGGAATTGAAGAAAGAGGGAAGCTCCAAAAACTAGTGAATTATTAAGTGAATTCACAGTTCTTGGCTTAGGTGGAGTAGAGTAACGATGCATAAACACTATATATTTTTCAACAAGGGGGAGGCTTCTATTTATAGGAAAAATTGAGCTCCTAACCAAACAAACTGATTCTAGAATTTTCTAAATCAGTTTGGTCAATATTTGACCATTTTTAGGTCAGTTACAACGGTAGCTTGCCACTGAAGTTTTACCGTCTTTCCATGATTTGGGTTTTGCACAATTTTCTATAGAAGGCATTAAGAACTTTGAGATGAGGAGATAAAAGAAGCTCGTAAGCTAAGTCACTTACTTTCTTTGAAGTCAGATAAGGCTCACAATATCTGGGGGATAACTTCTTAAACTCCCCAATAGATAAAGAACTTCTTTTGTGCCGTACTCGAATGAAGACCAAAACCTTGGTATCCAAAACACCGATTTTCACTTCTAAACTCATTGTTCTGAATCCTTAAAACAGGTGGGACTCTTGAGAAGTATTCTAGAAAAAGGGTCTTCCTTTGTTAAACAGAACTTTCTTTTATTTTAGAGAGGGAATAATTATAAGCTCAGAAAGGGAGATTCTTACTCCTGTATACCTCGAAGGCTGGGGAGGAATCTTACATTCTACCCCACTTAAAAAGTGCGAGATATCCTCATCTCGCAAGATAGAGGACAACTCTTTTTCTTAACATCCAATTTTATTTTGGGGTTCCTTATATTCTGGTCAACCCAACAGAACACTGGGATAAATATCCCTTATATAGAACTCATCATTAATATTCAGATCATATCATTCATATCTTTAACATGATAATGGTCCATTAGACCGAAAAATTTCCTTCTGAACATTCCTCCACGAGAATTTCAGTCAAGCAAGTTCTCAATTTGTCATCCCTTAACTTGATCTACTGATCAAGTGTTAATAGTAACAATTTGACAGCACAACCCACTAATCTCATAGTGATTTGCTGAATTCATTATCATCATTCCAGTTATGAATATCATCACTGGGACTCGTCCCATTCATCCTCATTGTGGTTTTGTTCAGATTTTTATATTTCAACTAATTTCAGAAATCATCATTTTTCAATCAGAATTTTCAATCAGAATCCAATTTAATTCATCAATTCTCAAACAGAATTAAAAATCATATCAACCACATTCGAATTCATCATCTGGATAGCATTAACGCTTATAATTTCAAGTCTTAGATTTACTCGTATATACTGTCAGTAAAGAGCTGCAGTTATACTCTCGGTATATACGGATAGTCACGGCCCTTGGAATTATAAGGTAAATACCATCATGTTTAGGCCTCAAGCAAGTCAAGGATTCTATATAATTGCGGTACTTCCATCTGAAGACCCAATTACCAAATTACGAATTTCAATTTGAATATCAAATTGTATGAATTATATCACACAATTACAACCTTTTTGTGTTTCTTGATAAATTTCTGACCTATTTGTCTTCTCAATTGATCTTTATTAACCAATTCGCTCTGATACCAACTGTGAGATCCCCCTGTTCCCACCGAGCAACGGATTCGGGTACTAGCAGCGGAAGTAGTACTTCTCGCACGGGACAGGGGTCCCACATTCGGGGCCTCGTCCACGGATATCCGGACAAGAGACTAATCCGTCGGTTTTTCCAAAACCGAACCCGGAAAAACTTCCCTTACCCGGAAAGCACGGGCGATTCCACCAGGATAATTTTTTTACTCTAACGTAGTCAAGATCATTACTGATCACGCTGATCCAACTGCACCTATAAAGATACTCGGTCGGATCAAGGAAGAAACTTGCACTTGGATCATTGGGATCAACGCTTTTTTCCCCATCAAGAGGCACAGCCGTTGATTCCTATCCATAGAACAATTACTATCCGGGACTTACTTCATCTATCGTAATAACAGAAATTGAGTCTCGGTTTACGGATCCATCAGTCCAGCCTAACCCCATCCGATCCCATGGGTTAGCCAACCGCCCAACCACTGTAGTGATGGGATCCAATTTGGAATTTGGTTAGGTTTTGTCCCGGGTACCAAGGAAAAGAGTTCCAAGGCCCCCTAGCCGGAATTTCATGCAAACATAAAACTAGCCACACCACTTACACACCCAATATGAAAATTGCCTTTTTCTTAGCATCAGCTAACTTTAAAACAATCCTTTAATGAAACCATAGTACCACTGATCACAATCTCCCAATTTATCCAGTTGATTCATAATTTCCCATCATTCCTTCATCAGAGTATCTATGGCATCATTGGCAACTAGAACGCTCACCACCTGTCCACACAGAGGCCGTTTCCATAGTTCCTAGCCCATAATACTCGGCAATATAATCACTTATCAAGATGGACTCTCGTTGAAGATCAGCAAGATCAACCAACAGATCCATATAAAAGAGCCATGGACTCATCCGTTGAGGACCAGCAAGGTCAGTCAACCAGATCCATGCCCGGTTTCACAAAACAACTCTTACTCCTTGTTCCAATATCTTCCTCGACGCACGCGTGGGTATCCTAGGCGACCCAGAGCCCGAGCACCGTATGGTCAGCACCCTCTAGGATCCTTCGCAGGTGACCTAGCGCTTCACTCATAGGCCGCTTCCTTGGTCCCTCATCCACCGTACCGGAAGCTCACCATTTTAATCGAACCGAGGCTGGTCAAGACCTCGGTCGACCTTGCTACGCGAGACGTCCTCCATTGACTCTCCGTCAGCAGTTGCAACTTTATCAGTTAGGTCTCCACGACCTTAATCACAAGACGGTCAAAATGCTTCCCCAGCATTCTTGACATAAAACAGCCATTTACAAAAAGTATTTACAAACAGTTTACAAATACAGTTTCTATATTAACTCTCATTTTTCCACATTGTTCCTCATTAATCCACATTACTTATTCCACATTCCATTCATATGTGTACTCATCCAATCATATCATTTTCCATCTCTTCACTTCAGATTCCTTCACATCCATACATCCACATCTACATGCTTATCTCCATTTTCAAATCCTCATTTATACATCCACATCCCATATCCACATTTATACATACACATCCATATCCACATCCATATCCGCATTCATACATACACATCCATATCCACATCCACATGCATACATTCATTATCACGTCCTCATTCATACATCCACATCCACATACATACATACATACATCCACATCCACATTCCCATTCACATCTATACATCCATATCTACATGCACATTCACATCCATACATCCACATCTATATCCTCATTCACATCCATACATCCACATTCATGCATCCACATCTACATGCATACATCCATACATACACATCCACATTTACATCCATGCATCCACATCCACATCTTCATTCACATCCATACATCCACATTCATACATCCACGTCCACATCCACATTCACATCCATACATCCACATCTACATGCTTATCTCCATTTTCACATCCTCATTTATACATCCACATCCCATATCCACATTCATACATACACATCCATATCCACATCCACATGCATACATACATCCACATCCACATTCCCATTCACATATATACATCCATATCTACATGCACATTCACATCCATACATCCACATCTATATCCTCATTCACATCCATACATCCACATTCATGCATCCACATCTACATGTTTATCTCCATTTTCACATCCTCATTTATACATCCACATCCCATATCCACATTCATACATACACATCCATATCCACATCCACATGCATACATACATCCACATCCACATTCCCATTCACATATATACATCCATATCTACATGCACATTCACATCCATACATCCACATCTATATGCTCATTCACATCCATACATCCACATTCATGCATCCACATCTACATGCATACATCCATACATCCACATCCACATTTACATCCATGCATCCACATCTACATCCTCATTCACATCCATACATCCACATTCATATATCCATACATCCACATTCACATTCCCATTCACATCTATACATCCACATCTACATCCACATTCACATCCACATTTCCATTCACATCTATACATCCACATCTACATCCACATTCACATCTATGCATATACATCTTCATGTATACATCTATTTTCACATTCATACATCCATACTCCCATCTCCACATCCACACATCCATATACATACATCCATTTCCACATTCCCATTCATATAACCCCATATGCCTTCACATCTAATCTTTTACATCACATCCATTCTTGCCCTATCACAACCCATATACATCTTAACCTATCACATACACTTCTTACCTCATCCCATACACATCTTATCACATCTTAATTCATCTTATCACCTCTTATACACCTCTTATCACATCCTATCACATCTTAATTCATCTTATCACCTCTTATACACCTCTTATCACATCCTATCACATCTCATATCTATTTATAGAATACAAGAGAATTCTTATATTTGATATAAGATTTCTTTACACATTTACTTATCCATAAATTCTATTTAAGGAGATTAATACTTCCGAAGTAAAATCAATCTTTTATGCATCTTCCTATGCATAAATTCATTTTAAATGAAAATGACACTTTTGAATTAAAATTCAATCTTTTATGCATCTTCCTATGCATAAATTCAATTTAGATGAGAATGACACTTTTGAATTAAAAATCAATTTTTTTATGCATCTTCTTATGCATAAATTCAATTTAGTAGGAATTACACTTTTAGAATAAAAGAATTTCTCTTATGCATCTAAGTTATGCATAAAATCCATTTATGAGAAAAATCACACTTTTAGTATAAAAAGAATATCTTTTATGCATACCTCTATGCATGAAATCCAATATGATAAAAGTAACACCCTTACAATAAAATAATCAACTTTTTATGCATACCTCTATGCATGAAATTCAAATTTGATAAAAGTAACACTTTTGATATAAAAATTTATCCATTATGTATACTTCTATGCATGAATAAAAATGATAAAAGTAACACTTTTGATATAAAAATTTATCCTTTATGCATACTTCTATGCATGAAAATAAAAATAATAAAAGTAACACTTTTGATATAAAAATTTAAGCATTATGCATACTTCTATGCATGAAATAAAAATGGTAAAAATAACACTTTTGATATAAAAACTTATCCTTTATGCATGATTAAAATTCAATTTCTCCATGATTATAATGAAATTCTTTCAATTAATCTAGGATGATAATTCCTAGAATATGGTAGGAAGTCCTCTTTTTATGCTTTGAATGAAATTATTTTATGTATAATTTTTATAAAAATTTTGCCATAGCTCCGCTGCTATGACTGATAAATCTCAATTTTTCTAAGGGATAAAGCTTATCATTAAGGAAAATAATTAAAATGATCTCTAATTGGATCATTAAACTATAATGGATTGAATCATCAATATGCATAAACTAAAAGTATAGAAAAAAGCCATTAATTTGGCCTCAAGCATAGCTTAATCTTGGGTTAAGGAAAAGCTTTATGAAAAGCTTGATTTGGATTGAGAATGAGTCATGAGTATGACCATTTCTTGAGTGAGAGAGAGAAATTACATAAAAACCATTAAAATTTAAACATAAATGAAAATTAACTTCAATAGCATTTATTAAATTATGTAACTCTTCACTACTATTCACCAATTAACTTTAATAGCATTTAAAAAAACCATACCAATTAAGCTTCTCAAGCTTGAGAGGGGTTGAGAAGAGAGAAACATTGAGAAATTATAGAAAAGATCAATATTCACTAATTACCTTCCAAATTGCTTGATTCTTTGTTCACGGTAGAGGCCCCCAACCAATCAATTGGTTAAGTATGTTGATGGAGCCACTAATGGGAATTGAAGAAAGAGGGAAGCTCCAAAAACTAGTGAATTATTAAGTGAATTCACAGTTCTTGGCTTAGGTGGAGTAGAGTAACGATGCATAAACACTATATATTTTTCAACAAGGGGGAGGCTTCTATTTATAGGAAAAATTGAGCTCCTAACCAAACAAACTGATTCTAGAATTTTCTAAATCAGTTTGGTCAATATTTGACCATTTTTAGGTCAGTTAAGCTAACTTTTTGGAACTAGACTTGAATGAGGAGAGAGGAGAGATGAAATATCTCAATTTTTATGAGTTTAAAACTCATTCAAGCATGTGAAATATGCACCTCCTTTAAAGAACTCCCCTTCCTTACATATGTGTCATAATGGAATCATTTTAATATTGCTCATAGTTTTTTTACTAATAAACCTTGTACATTTTCAACTCTTCATCTTATGTGAAATATGCACCTCCTTTAAAGAACTCCCCTTCCTTACATATGTGTCATAATGGAATCATTTTAATATTGCTCATAGTTTTTTACTAATAAACCTTGTACATTTTCAACTCTTCATCTTATGTGAAATATGCACCTCCTTTAAAGAACTCCCCTTCCTTACATATGTGTCATAATGGAATCATTTTAATATTGCTCATAGTTTTTTACTAATAAACCTTGTACATTTTCAACTCTTCATCTTATGTGAGCATTTAAAGGGACTCCCCTTCCTTACATATGTGTCATAATAAAATCATTATACCCAAAATATCTCATATTTTTAATATTGCACATAGTTTTTTACTAATAAACCTTGTACATTTTCAACTCTTCACCTCATGTGAGCATTTACTCATTTTTGGGTATTTGCTTTTTTACAAGTTGGATTTATCTCCTCCCTACACATGGATTGATGCTATTGGTCCATAGGAACCTTAATTGGACCATAGTCTAAAGATTTCTGAAAATCTAGACCCTTAGGCTAAGGTTCTTTATACCTATTTTCAATTAATTCTAATTGCACATTGGAAAATTCTTTTTGAATTTCTGTTTCAGGGGAACTCATCTGAATTAGAAGAGATATTTTTCTATACAAAAATATTCAAAATCTGAATATTCTCTCTCTAAAATATTTTTCTCTCTCTAGGCTAAAACAGATAGAAACAAGGTCTTTATATTTCTGAAGAGGGATTGATTACAGGGAAAGATACTAGACATCAAAAAGGGGGTGGGGGAGGAATCTTACAGGAGTGCAAGCATGAGGGCATGCCAATGCACAAGGGAATGCATTTACGAAGACATGGAGATATATTTGAGTGAACAATTGGGGAATTCTACAAATCACATGGTCGATGTGATGACACTATAAACCTTGGAGGCATCAAGAGCAATGGAGATCAATGGAGCATTAGAGTGCCGAAGTCTTTATCGGATGCGGGAGACACAATTGGATGATCAACCTTGTATTGGAGAGCTTGCCTTGATGCCAATGTTGGGAGCATCACATACCCTACTGAATGCAGATCATAATAAGATATATTATGAGGGCAGCTTGCGTGGCAGCAAAAGGAGAAATAACCGAAAATAATAAAAAAGGAAAGGTGGCACATGATTTTTTCTGAACTGGGGAGTACGTGAAAATAGCTGCAAAAGTGGGGTGCGCCGATTTTCTTGCGGGAAAGTGATGAAAAACCAGAGAAGCGAGGGGAGGGGCATATATCAGAGATCAGCGTTGCAGAAAAAAAAGACCAGAGGCGCCTTCGACCAGAGATTCTAATTACAAACTGGCGGCTACTGTTCAAGGCTTGTAGGAGTTAGAATTGAAGAGCAAAATGAGTATTATCTAGTGATATGCTTTTCATTATATACATGTATTCTGCCTTTCGCGGTCTGCCAGCGAAGCGATCATATGGGAAATAGCAAAAATCAAGAAAAACTCGCGTTTTTTTTTTCACTTTCAGATAAGCGATGTTTTTTTTATTATTTTTTTTGTTCACTAAAATCCACGATTTAGAAAATCGTGTTGTTTATAAACCTTTAAAGGTTTAGAGAATGAGAATATTTTGGGACTTGTGGAATTGTGGAATAAAAGTATCAAAAACACAATAAGGCTCCTGAAAGTTGGCTTTACTTTCTACTCGATCGGATTTTGGAATTCAAGTCATGGAGTTTTATAAATCTCATGAGCTTGTTATAGTTATGCCGTATGCCATCTTTTGTTTGTGAGATGTTAGAATTTAAAAGCAGGTTTTCAGGTGATAAAGAACATCTTGAAATGATGGAATTGATGACACTTTATGTATGGAATGTAAATGGTCACATGTATGTGGGAAATATTTGAAGATTATGTTATGCCTACATGTGATTGGTTTGAGGGATTTGGAAAAAGGAGCCAGTAAATCTATGATTGGAAAGGGATAGTCACTTGATACACAATTTATGTGCAATCATCAGGCTGAATTCATGGATGTATTGAGGTGAATTTGTACATGTTTATGATATCAAAAATGGAGATGCCTTGTGATCCTTGAAGAGTTATGTGCTTGAGTTTCCTTGTGGAAATCAAAAGCAACTCTCACAGCTAGAAGTCTCGTACTTTCCCAGCGACATCGTCCACGTCACGACAGCTCTTTGGTGAACCCGATGTGAAACTGCTGGGGTGAGAGTGTGGTGAAATATACAGGGAAGCTATCGCTGAGAGTCCTGAGGGTTAGGGGGTTCATTTTGACCCCGGGGTTATGCAGATGTTTCAAATGTTTACTATGTATATGCAACAGCAGCAAGCTGCTGAGAGGGGACAAATTTCCACGACCAAAGCACTGCAATCAATTGTGAAAAAGGTGGATCAATTTGATGGAAAGGATATTACAAAGTACCTGCGCAATTACATAAACGAAATGGAGCTAAACAGGGTGACTGAGGAGGATATGGTTCAAAGTTTTGAGCTGGTATGTGTTCCTGAAATAAGAGAGCGCATAAGAGGATTGCAGACAGCACATGGTGGCAGAAATTGGGAGGAGTTCAAGCTTGCTTTAAAGGACGAATATTTCATGGAGGATTCTGAGCGAGTGACCAAACGAACTTTCTTGGAATGGGTCACAAAACCCAAAATGGGAATTTCTGCCACACAAAGTTGCTAAGAGAGTTTGAGAAGCGCTATGCCCAACTGTCAAGGATAGAGCGCACAACTTTGGACAGAGAAAAAACAGAGCTCTTCTTACAAGCAGCTGGGAAAGATCTTCAAGAAAAACTGGAAATTCTCCTTGAGGATAAGGATACAGAGCAGGGACTAAAGAGTGATTGGAATGATGTTGAGGATGCGGTCACCATGCTAGCAAAGCGGCGGCAACGAAGGAGGGATAAAATGGTGATGAGCTCGGAAACTCCTATAATTGCTGTTACCCCTGAGAATCTACCAAAACCAGCTGCTGTAATCCCAAAGGTAGAAGGGCCGATGGAAGAACTTATTAAGGGCATGCGAGATCTAAAATTGAAGATGTCTAGGATTGAAGAAAAGGGGCTACCATTAGGGCAGGCTTCTATGCAAAGGCCTCAAAGCAAAGAAGGGTTTACATACAGATGCATATGGTGTGATGACCCAGAACATGCAAAGAAAGATTGTGCTAGCTATAAAGAAGCCCTCAAAAATCAACTTGTGTTTTTCAAAGATGGGAAAATCCACCTTACAGAGACTGGTCTTCCATTAAGTACAAACTTTGGGAAAGGAGGGATGAAAAAGCTGGTTGAGGATATGGCTGCTAGTCATGCCATCTCTATGGTTGAAGCAGCAACCTATGGGCTAAAGGCTGGTCAATCAAAGCAGGGATCTGAGAATGATGAAGATTATGAGAATGAAGATTTTTGGCCATCAACAATGGAATTAATTGCGTCAAAGAAGGTGTCTAAGCAAGCTTTGCATGAGGCAGGTGACTGTATACGTCTTGAGACTGGCTGGGAGGAGCCTGTGGATTCTTTATCTGTTCATGCCTACATTGCTAAATGCCAGAATAATGAGGCACAGGTAGAGGAGAAGCGTAAAAGGGAAAATGAGGAAGGAGGGCCATCAAAAAGGGTCACTCGTGGTAGTGAAAAGAAGGATCCTGGGCCATCACATAGACCTCCACAGGAAGTATCAATGGAAGAAGTGCCAGCAAAAATGAAGCATGAGAAGGAGAAGGGTAAAGCGAAAAGTCCACTCTACAAGCTTCAATCTGATATTGAAGCCGCAACAGATCTCAAAAAGGTGCTTGAAGAGAGGATTCTAAACAGCAGGGTGGAATTTACACTAGGGGAAGTCTTGGGGATTGCAAAGAAAGAATTCCATGATGAGATAATTGATATTATACGAAGGAAAAGGCAATCTATAATTGAATTTATTCCATCACAAGGGGAGGCAAGCACTTCCAAGACTCATGGAGTATAGGTACAGCAAAAGGAAGAGAGAGAAAATGTGGTGGAATGTAATCACTCTGCTGATGGGGCACGACAAGTGCGCTTTGTGGAAGAGGATGATGAAAAAGAAGTTCTTACAAAGAGCCATTACTCCAGGAGCCATTGGGCAAGAGCAACCACTGAAACCCTTGTCAAGATAGGTGATTTGGAAGAGCCATATGTCGCTCTAATTGATCATGGGTCTGAAATAAATCTTATGGCTAAAAATCTCTACAACAAATGTAAGTGGTCAATGGATGTAGATCATGGGTGGATGATTAAAGCAGCTAATAACTCATCTGGAGAGCTCTATGCAGCATGTCCAAATGTAAGGGTAACTATAGGGGATGTGAAAGATGATCAGAACTTCTTTGTTCAGGAGATGTCATCGTATCCCCTCATCCTTGGGCAACCCTACATTACAGCTGTGAGGATGGAAACAAAGGTTTTGGATGATGGCTCGGCATATGCAAGAATAAGGAGTAAAGATGGCAAGAAAGCTGTTCAGTTCTTGACAGTTTGCATTAACCATGAAAGGAATCGTGAGTCTCTTCGAGCACAGTCACTCCCAAAGATAAATAGAGAATTCATGAATTACAGGGAGATGAGGGATTTTGGCCAGGTGCCATTGTAAAGCGGGATTCCAATGGTACAAGGGAAAATGAGTTCTCGTAGGACTCAATCAATGTAAATAACTTTTCAGCAAATTTTCAGGGATTCTCT